>NC_088242.1:67999499-68599499 GCF_036934945.1 Oncorhynchus masou masou | reverse complement strand
ACATCTTTAAACCCTTACCTGGACAAGACAGGCATATAAAAGCTGTGTTGACAAAGGGAGTCGCTGGCATTGGAAAGACCATTTCCGTGCAGAAGTTTATTCTGGACTGGGCCGAAGGAAAAGCCAATAAGGATATTCAGTTCATATTTCCACTTCCCTTTCGTGAGCTGAATTTGATGAGGACGAAGAGATGCAGTTTGATGGAACTTTTACAGTCTTTTTTTATGGAAATGAAAGAATCCAAAATGATTAACTATGATGAGTGCAAAGTCCTGTTTGTATTTGATGGTCTGGATGAGTGTCGACTCCCTCTTGACTTCCAGAACAATAAGACCTGTTTTGATGTCTCAGAGTCAACCTCAGTTGATGTGCTGCTGACAAACCTTATTAAAGGGAATCTGTTACCCTCTGCACTTGTCTGGACAACCTCCCGACCTGCAGCAGCCAATCAGATCCCTCCTGAGTGTGTTGACCAGGTGACAGAGGTACGAGGGTTCAATGACCCACAGAAGGAGGAGTACTTCAGGAAGAGATTCAGTGATGAGAACCTAGCCAGCAGAATCATCTCACATATTAAATCCTCAAAGAGTCTCTACATCATGTGCCACATACCAGTTTTCTGTTGGGTTTCAGCCACTGTTCTAGAGAGAATGTTGGGTGAAGCAGAGAGTGGAGAGATCCCCAAGACTCTGACTCAAATGTGCACACACTTCCTGATCTTTCAGACCAAACAGAGTAGTAAAAAGTATCTTGGAGAAGATTACATTGATCACCACTGGAATACAGTGGTGATAATGAAACTGGGGAAACTGGCTTATCAACAGCTGGAAAAAGGTCATCTGATCTTCTACGAGGAAGACCTAAGAGAATGTGGCATTGATGTCACAGAAGCATCCGTGTACTCGGGAGTGTGCACACAGATCTTTAGAGAGGAGAAAGGGCTGTGCCAGGAGACGTTATTCTGCTTTGTACATCTCAGCATTCAGGAGTTTTTAGCTGCTCTGTATGTGTTTCTCACATTCAAAAACAGCAATGTAAATCTTCTGTCTCAAGGTCTAAATATTAAGACAATGTCAGGAGAAACACCTGCATTGTTTCTACACAAAAGTGCAGTGGACAAGGCCTTACAAAGTATGAATGGACACCTGGACCTGTTCCTCCGTTTCCTTCTGGGCCTATCACTGGAGTCCAATCAAACTCTCTTACAAGGCTTACTGTCACAGACAGAAAGCAGGTCCCAAAGCAGTGAGGAAACAGCCAAGTACATAAAGATGAAGATCAAGAAGAATCCCTCTCCAGAGAGGTGCATCAACCTGTTCCACTGTCTGAGTGAACTGAATGACATTTCTCTAGTGGAGGAGATCCAAAGCTATATGAGCTCAGGAAGTCTCTCAAAAGCTGAACTGTCACCTGCACAGTGGTCCGCTCTGGTCTTTGTTTTGCTGACTTCAGTGGAGAAGCAGGATGTTTTCGAACTGAGAAAGTATTTCAGATCAGAGGAGGGTCTTCTTAGGCTGCTACCAGTGGTCAAAGCCACCAGAACAGCAATGTGAGTATTTATGGACACATTTTCATAATTTCCTCATGGTCTTTGTAGTCTTTACCCTGTTTGTGGACCAAATGTGTTGTTTTATTATTTATTCCAGCCTGAAAGATTGTAACTTGACTGAAAGATGCTGTAAGTCTTTAGCTTCAGCTCTCAGATCGAACTCTTCTTCACTGAGAGAGCTGGACCTGAGTGACAATAAACTGCAGGATTCAGGAGTGAAGCTGCTCTCTGATGGATTGAAGAATCCAGGTTGTAAATTGAAGACACTGAGGTAAGGGCATCTCTCAGAGTGGAAATATATAATTACTTTCGTTTTTGGAAATGCGAAATTATTCAACTATTTTAAATGTCCAGTTGTGTATAGAGCGGAGTATTTTTCCCATTGCAGGCTGAAGAGCTGTGGTACCACAAAGATTGGCTGTGCTTCTCTGGCTTCAGCTCTAAGGTCAAACTCCTCACACCTGAGAGAGCTGGATCTGAGCAGGAATATCATTGGAGACTCTGGGCTAAAGCTGCTCTCTACTGTACTGGAGGATCCACACTGTAAACTGGACATACTGAGGTTAGTTTCATACAGATGTCGGATTCTAATTTGAGCCAGTTTGCTACAGCAGGAGAAGAATCCTGCAGCAACAGGAAATTTGAATTATGTGGATTATAATTCATGGACATTTTTTTTTATGGGAAAATTGAAATTATACACTTCTGAAGCTTTTTAAAAACTCAAAATATATTACAAGTTTTACATTTCTGCTTTGAGGAAAGTTCTCCTGTAATAAGGTGATCAAATGAAATTGGCTGTCTTCTTGGAAAGAAGATTGGGTCATTCATCTGTCATTCACTAAGCAATACGTGGATCTCTAATAGCTGTTTACATGAGGATAGTTATAATCTAACTCTAAGTCGCTCTGGATAAGATTGTCTGCTAACTGGCTAAAATGTAAATGTAATACTCTCTCCCTCTGTAGCCTTTCTGGTTGTGGAGTCACAGAGGAGGGTTGTACTTCTCTGGCTTCAGCTCTGAGTTCAAACCCCTCACACCTGAGAGAACTCGACCTGAACAACAACCAACCAGGAGACTCAGGGGTGAAGCTGCTCTCTGCTGTCCTGGAAAATCCACAGTGTAAATTGCAAAAACTGAAGTGAGTACTAGAACATCTCAAGAATGGTCTGTAATTTCAGGATTTAGGTCAAATGATTGTGATTTGTGATCTGATTTTGTTGAGGATATCTGGGCATGGGCATTTAATTCTGAGATCAGAAACCTAAGGGAGAATGGGGAAGTACAGCTCTCCAGTTGCTCTTAGAAACTCGAAGTTACTTCTCAATGAGTAATGAAGTGTACTACAATGCCGATGACAGTAGGACATTCAATTATGTTGAATCCCTCTGCAGGCTGTATAACTCTAAAACCACAGAGAAAGGATGTTATTATCTGGCTTCAGCTCTGATGACAAACCCCTCACACCTGAGAGAGCTTGACCTAGGTGGAAATAAGTTAAGAGACTCAGGAATTAACCATCTCTCTGCTGCACTGAAGGAACCACAATGTCAACTGGAAACACTGAGGTGATGTGTAATTAAAATACATGTTCTTTGTTTATTTCATTAATGTTCACAAAGGATAAAGGAAAACTAAATTGGGTAGTTATATGTTTGAATATGAATAATATGTCATCATGTCCTATGAAAATGCATATTATACAAACAAACCAATCTGTCTGCAGGATGGTAGGCTGTGGAGTCACAGAGGAGAGCTGTGCTTCTCTGGCTTCAGCTCTGAGGTCAAACCCCTCACATCTGAGAGAGCTGGACCTGACCAACAACCAACCAGGAGACTCAGGTGTGAAGATGCTCTCTGCTGTCCTGGAGGATCCACTCTGTAAACTGGAAAGACTTTCGTAAGTATTACAGCATATTCCATAATGTCAGAATAGGGGCGCTATAACTGATCCACCTGGAGGATTGCAGGCAGTGTGCAGGCAGCTTGTGCAATCTACAAATATTACCTTCATATTTATTCCCAGGCTGAAATGCTGTAACCTCACTGAGAAATGTTGTGAGTCTCTGGCCTCAGCTCTCAGCTCAAACTCCTCTAGTCTGAGAGAGCTGCACCTGAGTCACAATAACCTACAGGATTCAGGAGTGAAGCTGCTCTCTGCTGGACTCGGGAATAGACACTGTAAAGTGGAAAAACTGGGGTAAGACCATCTTTCTTGGAGACCATGAAGTTGCATGAAAACAAATGATAAACTAAATGTAGTAATCAAAAATAGCATGTTTATACCTTTTTTAAGTTGTTGCCACCCATCAGGCAAATAATGTGCTGTTAAGGAAAGCAATCAGAAATGGTTTTTCAGTGTGTCCAGAACTGACAGAATGACAGGTGTTTCTCTCTCTGCAGGCTGTTATGTTGTTGGGTCACATGGAAAGGCTGTGCCTCTTTGGCTTCAGCTCTGAGGTCAAACCCCTCACACCTGAGAGAGTTAGATCTACAAATGAATAAACCAGGAGACTCAGGGGAGAAGATGTTATCTGATGTCTTGGAGGATCCACTCTGTAAACTGGAGAAACTTACTGTATAATGTACTCTGTACAACGTTTTTGTCTGATAAAACTATTCTGGTACATTTCCACCTTTTAATGCATTTTCATACATTTCAAGAAGAGTTTTCTGTGAAGAAACCTTTTCTGTCTGCAGACTGTTGAATTTATTTTGGATAAATGAATAAACAATATCCCCATTTTAAATAGAATTGTAACTAGGTAAACTTATACTTTGTTTTATAAGTCATTGACAATATGAGTTCATAAGAAGGGATTGTGTGACACGGACAAGGAGTAATAAAAAGTTAATGAACACCATTCCAACTAGGCAGAAACAAATGGGTTGTGGACTGTGTAAACACACAAGGTCGTTAGCCTATGTTTGACCCAACAAACTTAGCTCTGGGGTTTTTAGATAAGGCAGTGAGTGCATTCCTAGGTTTTCTGTTAATTAAAACTGTCAGTTCAGTGGTGATCGATTATGTTGAGGGGTCAAAAGCTATCTGGGAGTGTGTTAGTAAGTTAGAATTAACTTTTCACCTTACTTTGTCCCGGTCGAGAGGAGGGGATTCTGTTAAAGCAGTGAAATGACGTCATGATCTGTATATAAACTGCTGCACGTGATTAAGTGGCAGCGCGCTCCGAGAATAAATTCTATTACCTATTATTTAAAGACTGGTCTGCGTCTATTTTATGCAAACAAGAAATCTTACAAATTCTCATAAAATAGATTAAGGGCTTTCAATTGATGAAAGCACATTGGCATAATTAAATTATAGTAACAAGACATTATCACTGCATGTATGGGGAAATGTCACACATAAACATTGTTATAACAAGAAACAAGGATGTTTGTTGCATCCTCGTGAATGCTGGATTGTTAGCTAATAATTCAGAGACAGCGGGAAGATATAGTTTAAAATATATATGGTTCCAACCACTGTGTCTTTGTGAGATATATATATATATATATATCTCACAAAGACACAGTGGTTGGAACCAAAAAGGTCAAATTTGGATTCATCAGACCAAAGGACAGATTTCCACCAGTCTAATGTTGTTACGCCATGACCTTAGAGATCCTTTTTATGTCTCTATTTGGTTTGGTCAGGGTGTGATTTGGGGTGGGTATTCTATGTTCAATTATTTGTATTTCTATGTTTTGGCCGGGTAGGGTTCTCAATCAGGGACAGCTGTCTATTGTTGTCTCTGATTGAGAACCATACTTAGGTAGCCCTTTTCCCACCTGTATTTGTGGGAAATTGACTTTTGTTTATGGCACATAGCCTCACGGTTGTTTTCTCGTTTGTTGGCTTAATTTGTTATATTAAAAGAAAATGTACGCACACCACGCTACACCTTGGTCCACTTCCTTCAACAGCCGTGACAAATGTCAATTTCTTGTGTTTCTTGGCCCAAACAAGTCTCTTCTTCTTATTGGTGTCTTTTAGTAGTGGTTTCTTTGCAGCAATTCGACCAAGAAGGCCTGATTCAGGCAGTCTCCTCTGAACAGTTGATGTTTATGTGTCTGTTACTTGAACTCTGTGAAGCATTTATGTGGGCTGCAATCAGAGGTGCAGTTAACTCTAATGAACGTATCCTCTACAGCTGATATAACTCTGGGTCTTCCGTTCCTGTGGCGGTCCTCATGAGAGCCAATTTCATCATAGAGCAAGATTGTTTTCCGACTGCACAAAGTTCTTGACACTTTCAGGATTGACTGACCTTCATGTCTTAAAGTGATGACGGACTAATGTCTCTTTGCTTATTTGAGCTGTTCTTGCCATAATATGGACTTGGTGTTTTACCAAATAGGGCTATCTTCTGTATACCACCACTACCTTGTCACAACTGAACTGATTGACTCAACTGAACTGAAAGAAATTCCACACAAGGCACACCTGTTAATTGAAATGCAATCCAGGTGACTACCTGCAAAGCTGACATTAAGGCAAATGGTATCTACTTTGAAGAATCTCAAATATAAAATATGTTTAGATTTGTTTAACACTTTTTTGGTTACTACATGTTTCCATATGTGTTATGTCATAGTATTGATGTCTTTACTATGATTCTACAATGTAGAAAATAATACAAATTAAGAAAAACCCTTGAATGAGTGGATGTGTACAAACTTTTACTGGTACTAATATATATATATATGAAAGTGTACAAAACATTAATAAGACCTTCCTACTACTGAGTTGCACCCAGCCTTTCGCCCTGCGGTAGGGTTGGACCTTTTCTTCTAGTGACTCCATTCAATGCCAAATGTACTGCAAATGTACTGCAAAGAGTTTTACCTTTGTAGCCAAATACAAACATTGAGATGCTTTAATTCAGCTCAGTTTTTTATGCCATATCAATAAGCTTAAATTCAGCTGTTTGTGGTGTTTGTTGCTGTTTCTGTTGCAGGAGATTACAGTTTCGGCCACTGAGTGACTGAACGTTCCCAGCCAGACACGACTCTTACTTCATCCAGAACACAAAGAGGACCTCCAAGACAACAGGGGAGGGGGGAGCACACACAATGGGGTACAATAATTAGCATTTTCCTCTTATTTGTATTTTTGTGTGTGTGTGTGTGTGTGTCTTATTTACAGTGCCGATTTTAGCATGTAAATCTTGGTGGGGCAAAAAGAAAAGAAAAGTGGAATGCGTGCCAGCAAAGCCACTACACAACACTAAACAATACAGTAATTGCACTATAACGGTGCCCACAAACTGTTAGGGCCTACATAAAGCTGTCCCAACTGCAATCCCGACATCTTACCACTACTCCAGCTGGCTATCAGCGGAGCCTTGTCTGGCAGTGAAACAGTTCATTCAGCTTCATTTACTGCCTTTAAAAAAAACATAGCTGATATGACTGATTTGCTTAAACAAATGTGGTTTCTAATGCCAACTGAGATGTACAAACTATGGCATAAGGGGACAACATGCTGTCACACCCTGACCTTAGTTATCTTTGTTTTCTTATTTGGTTAGATCAGGGTGACAAGGGTGGTGTGTTTAGTTGTTGTATTGTCTAGGGGTTTTGTATGTCTAGGGGTTTATATGTCTATGGTTGACTAGATTGGTTCTCAATCAGAGGCAGAGGCAGTCTCTGATTGGGAACCATATTTAGGTAGCCATATTCCTTGGTTTATCTGTGGGTTATTGTCTATCTATTAGTTGCCTGTGTCAGCACCAGTGTTTATAGCGTCACGTTAGTTTGTGTAAGTGGTTCTTTAATAAAGAGGAATATATTCTCATCAAGCTGCGGCTTGGTCTCCTTGTGACACATGCAGATAAGAGGCAATCCGTAATTTTGATTAAGACATTAGAGAGAGCTAGGACGGACGTAACTTTAGAGGCAAAATGAAGAGGAGCAAATAGACCAAATTATTAGGGTGAGACACATGGCCTACTAACATTTTACTACACAATATACACTTATTACTTTCTTAGCTACAGTATACATATTTCCCTGGCATATTACAATTCATGCAGCAGCATACAATACATTTTTGGACTCACAATGTTCGTGCTGTGCTCACTTGAACAGGAAGGTGGTGCCGCGGGCCTCCGAGTTGTTTTGAGCGCAGCACAAATCATGCTTAATTGACAGCATGGCCAATGTTGAATGTTTATCATTTTAAACTTGGAAATGAGACCCTTAATCCCCGATATGGGACCACCACACAGCCACTGTCACTGATTCGTTCCACTCATTGTTGAATTTGCGATGTCCAACTTGTGTAATGTTTATGTCCAATGGTCGATGAGTACCGATACGTTTTACCTATAATTTATCTTTATTATTTATCTTCATATGACAAGGATTAAAAGGGATTTGCTAGTATATTGTCGACTTGATTCATGTGATGATTGCTAATTAAGATTGTGAAAGTATGATGTTGACATGATCAGTCCAATCAAAGCTACTGCACATATAACACGATTTTATCTGTGGCCAATGACCTTGAGCCTTCTTGGATGTGCACTTCTACCGCAGTAGCCAAGGGACAAACATTTTCACGGGTTACGGTCCAAACACTTAAAAGACTCACCCTCGTCCACTTTCCATTGCCTTATGCCCTTGGGGGAATCCCCGTTGCCATCTTGGCGGGCGTTCCAAATGATTAGCCAAGCAAGGGAAGTTTGCAACGCAAGCCCCTCAGCCCTCGTTTTTAGTCGGCTTTGCGAGTGTACAATTATGTTCACTCCTGGCCCCGAAACTCCCCATAATTCAATTTGCGACGATTGTACATCCGCTAACAAAAGTCTGCGAACACTTAAAAACAACATCAATGGCGAAGTCAGCATACAAGTGTAAGTAAAAACGAATGCAAATAAATTAGAAATTGTGCAACTAATGCACAAACACGTCTCGTAAAAAGTAAATGTGTTTTTGTTTGGTTATCTTTTGGAAATTGTCAAAATAAAACATTTTCCAGTTTGGCAGGCTAACGTTAGTTACCTAATTAATTTCCTTGCTCTCATACAGTAGGCGTATATTAATAATTATGTCTTTAATATTAGTAGACATGCACTCATAATTGACTGTAGCGCATATAAAGCACCCACAAGCTACCGGTGGCTGAAAACACAATAATCTCGGGATGAATTTCCGGCCAAGGGTGGTCCATTTAAAAATCATTCTTTCCAGAAGCCTGGCATTGCTTACATCTCTATCCTACAGTATATATATTTATTATGGTGACCTCTGAAATGGGATTCTTTAATTTCTGAACATCCCCACTCAGTCAAAATGTCATTGATTGATGATGAGATGTGTATGCAGTTTGAGAGGGGATGCACTAATGTAGGACTTACTATTAAACTTGGTTGTGTGGTGCAGTTTAAAAAAACAAATTAAAGTTTGTGTTGTGAAAATAAATACGTAATACCTATAAATGTTGTGTTTGATAATTCATCGCTCACTGCCTGAAGTGCTGCTGATTTGCATGAATGGGGAAGGTGAATTTGTTTAACATACTTATTGTGGAACGCGTTTGGGTCTTTGCATGTCAAAATATACACTTCAAATTAGCTTTTACTTTGACACGTAAAATAACACTTATATTCTAGAATGTTGTGTTCTGAATTTGTACGTTCAAGGCAAGCGCCACCACTACTATCAGTAGCTGTCAAAGTTGTACAAAATGTCTGCAAATAAGCAAACACCGGCCACGAACGATGCGTTTACAATACCACGTAATAGGGCATTATTTGTTCGACTGCAACGTCTGGGGTACCGAGCTTGCACCAATACAATCAGCCTGAAAACAATGACCACTAGAGACTGCAGTCATTTTCATTATTCTTAGGAATGATTTAGGAATCCTTGTGAGTAAGTATTAGCTAGATAGCCAGCTACTTAACCCTGTTGCCCAAAGCTAACCTTTATAAGGTGATTTCACACAGTCACAGTACCGCGATAAGATCTACAATGCTAATATTTGCGTAAACGCTTCACAGTTGTGTTCTGTCGGTGTCACTGAGTAGACTGGTACTTCATTCCATTGTTTCCCATTCCAACCTTGTTTAACATTATCTAATCTAAATATGCCATGATTCCAGCCAATTGTAACCTTCAGCATCACTTTCAAAGAGGTACCTTTATTTTGAAGGCAAACTGCAAATTCCACTATTATGCCTAATCCTTATTGTGGCTAGCTTCACAACCCATAACCAGGTCCGGTCGAGCATCATTAGCCACGTGAAGCAAACCCCAGTCAGCCTAGTGTGTGTATAGACATTCATATTGCACTGTACAACTTTACCTAAGGATTGGGGATCAATGAAATGGGCTATCAGTCTACTCAAAACCCAATATTTTTTTCCCCCAGTTAGTTAGAGTTATTAGACTCCAAAACATCAACCCAGTATTGTGTTTCCTTTGGAATAGTGTTCAATACACATAGGTTGACAAAAAATGTGTCTCAATTCACAGTTGTTTCAGAGTCCCGCAATTAGAGCTTCGACGCTAATGTTCTCTGCGTGTCACTGAGTAGACTGATACCCCATGTCATTGATCCACAATCCATAGGTAAGGCTGTACAGTGAAATAAGTATGCCCTCTATGCAATACTCCAGTGTGATTTCAAACAGATTTTTGTCAAATTAGAAAATTATTGTTGTTTGTTTATTTTCTATAACATTATAACCTCGTTTAGCATGATCTAATCAATTATGGCATAATTCTACTATTTGTATTCATTTGCATCACTGTCAATGACATACGTTTATTTTGAAGGCTAACCGCAAAATACACTATTGTAGCTATTCCTTATGGTGGCTAGCTTCACATACATGGACCCGACCACCATTAAATAAATAAGAACTCTCTTATACATTCGGGTTATTTTAGATGATGACACCTAGCTAGCTAACTATATAGCAACTGAAACAGATGTCGTTTTCTATGTTTTGGGGAAGAACATTGTTTGCATCCATGAACTAGCTAGCTTTCTTTTAAATGACCAGCACCGTAGGAGCGCAAAACAACTTTACCAGTGTCATAGCATACGTATTGATGAATTGTTGTGACATGAAATGTGAATGTGTAATCAATGTACAATATCTACGTAAAAAACAACATTTGAAAAAAATGTATGAAGGCGTTAAATTATTATGTGACGTGCAGTCATATTCGTGTCCTGATTGATTGGTCAAAAATCTTATTTGACATGTCAAATAGTGTTATTTGACGTGTATCGTTTTTGACAGCAAAGACCCAAACCGCGTTCCATTGCTTATAGCTTGAGGACGTGGCGGTTATTGACCAATCACAAGGCCGAAGCTTTCCTGAAGTGGACCAATGGACAAGCGGCATGGCACAAACGCATATGTAACGCTGTTGGCTGGTTGAATTTTTAGGACCGGAAACGATGGGTGTGTATCCGGAGTAGCTAGATATTCAAAATCGAAAGACTTTTCAGAAAGACCGGTGGTGAGTAAAGTATCTATTTCAGGGTTAGTAAATGCACAGTTCATCTATGCTTTCCCCCCCTGCTTAGTTATTGTAACATTACACACACACTGAAGTAGGCAGTGCAAATGACATCTCGCATTTAGTACAACAACTGATGTCTGGCTAGCTTGCAAACTGCACCGGTACCAAGGGTGTATTCATTACACCGATTCTGTTGCAAAACGCTTTTTAAACGGAAACAAACGGAACGTGGAGTGACGTACCTGAATTTGTTCGATAGAAATTCTTGTTTTACTCTGTTAGGTTCTTAAACGGTTTCCGTAATGAATACGTCCTAGCACTCACAAATTAGCTAGCTACCCTGTTTATTTTAGCCAGAAACGGTGAACCCACAGATGAGTAAGGGAAACTCCGAATTAGTTAAACTCAGGAAAGTCATGACGAATTCCTGTCAACTAAACGCACTGTCACAAACGATATTGTTGTGTAGTAAACCAAGTTAACTCTTCTCTCGCTCCTGTGTGTATGTGTGCCAGATTATGGAGCTGCGGCCGTTGGTCATGTGCTTTGCGCTGTGCGTGGTCTATGCCTTTAGTAAACCCACCATCGAGAAAAAGGACCGCGTCCACCATGACGACCCGCTTAGCAACCGCGACCATGAAGATGCAGAGAACTTTGATTACGACCACGAGGCGTTTCTAGGACAGGACGAGGCCAAGACCTTCGATCAGCTTACACCAGAGGAGAGCAAGGAGAGACTTGGGTAACACACTCTAGCAGCTACATTTGTATAGAATTGAGAAATTGATTTGTATAGAAAAGATGGTTTAACACGCCATCTCTCTCTCCCTACAGTATGTTGGTAGAGCATATAGATGAGGACAGGGATGGGTATGTGTCAGTAGAAGAGATGAAAAAGTGGATCAAACACAGTCAGAAGAGGTGGATCTATGAGGATGTGGACCGCCAGTGGAAAGGTCATGACCATAATGGAGATGGACTTGTGTCCTGGGAGGAGTACAAGAATGCTACATATGGATACATTATGGGTACGGAGGACACTCTGAAAGGAGTATAAGAATGTAATCTATGACTCCTGACCAGTGCCTTTTTTTTATTGGAAGGTCTGATTTTTCTAATTGGTGTGTGTGACCTTTTAGATGATCCAGACCCAGAGGATGGCTTCAGCTTCAGACAGATGATTTCACGTGATGAGAGGAGATTCAAAATGTCTGACCTGGATGCTGACCTGAAGGCCAATAAAGAGGAGTTTACAGCCTTCCTCCATCCTGAGGAGTACGACCATATGAAGGATATAGTTGTACTGGTAGGTTATAGACAATAAATAAAACATTTAAGTTGTTACTGCTGGGCTACCTTCAAACATCTTTGTGCCATCACCCTCCTGTAGGAGACCATGGAGGACATTGATAAGAATGGAGACGGCTTTATAGACCTGGAGGAGTACATAGGTAAGTTATAACATCTGGAGAAGTACATGGGTTATTTAATGCCTGCTATAATACATGGCGTTATTACACCTGGAGGAGGACATAGGTGCGATTTATAGCATCAGCAGAGCCCGAGTGGGTGAGAACAGAGAGCGGTTCATTAACATTTCTCTCCCTTCCTTTCCCTTCTCTCCCATCCTCAAGGTGACATGTATAACCAAGAGGGGGATCCGTCAGAGCCAGAGTGGGTGAGGACAGAGAGAGAACAGTTTACTGAGTTCAGAGACACAAACAAAGATGGCCGCATGGACAAGGAGGAGACCAAAGACTGGATCCTGCCTTCAGACTATGATCACGCAGAGGCAGAAGCCAAACACTTGGTCTACGAGTCAGATAATGACAAGGTATACACATGTTGATGTTTGAGCTAGTTGCCTGCGTTGTGTGTGTGCATTTAAGCAAATACTGAAACACTTATTTATTTATTCTCCCTTTGTAGGATGGCAAACTGACAAAGGCAGAGATCGTTGAGAAGTATGACCTCTTCGTTGGTAGCCAGGCTACTGACTTTGGAGAAGCCTTGGCAAGACACGATGAATTCTAACCCTTCTACTTCCCATACTGGGTTGGGCTCAATTCCAATTCAACTCAGTCATGGAATTTAAAATCTCAATTTTAAAGTAGCGCACTATATGGAGTGACATTTGAGATGGAGTTTTTCACTCTGATGCCAAGGACAATTTATTTGATTTCCTGGCCTATTATACACACTAGTGAATGCATTACTTTGTACTAAGTAGTACACAATCAGGACACCTTGTTCCAGCTCTGCCTCCACCACCCTCTCGGACAATGGAAAGGATATTTCCTTTGGCTTGTCTTTTTGTTTGCAGAGCAACTTTGTTATAAAAATTTAAAAAAAAAGATTTATAGAAGACAGTGTTTGTTCAAACAAGGTTACAAAAACAATATCGTGCATGCAATTATGTGCCGAACTGCGTGTTGGGGTCAATTCAGTGTTCAATTTAGGAAGTGAAATAAAATGTAATAGGAAACTAATTGAATTGATTTCAACCCTGGTGTGTGTGTATAGGGGCGGCAGGGTAGCCTAGTGGTTAGAGCGTTGGACTAGTAACCGGAGGTTGCAAGTTCAAATCCCCGAGCTGGCAAGTTACAATCTGTCGTTCTGCCCCTGAACAGGCAGTTAACCCACTGTTCCTAGGCCGTAACTGAAAATAAGAATTTGTTCTTAACTGACTTGCCTAGTTTAATAAAGGTAAAATATAAATAGCTGCGTGTGTATTCTGCTATGCACTGCTATTGGCTGATGCATGAAGATTTTCAGGCACACTCCTTGGATTACAACCACTAACCCTGGCAGGATTGGCCACTATGAAGGGGAGCTATAACAGGGGGGGGGCACTTCGAGTTGATACGCAGACCAGCAATGTGGCCAATCCTGCCAGGGTTAGTGGTGTAATCCAAGAGTGTGCCTCAATCTTCATGCATCGGCCAATAGCGGTCCTCTGTGACCCCTGTGTGCAGGTTTTAGTCCCTTGGTGATGCTTAATTAGGGGTTTCTCAACTTTAGTCCGAGAACCTCCTGGGTCATACATTTCTGATCTAGTCCCTGTATTTGCGCAACATATTCTGTGCTAGTACATATTCTGTGCTGGGACATCCTGTTTTATTTTGGAATCTGCTGAATTCTATGCTGTGCCACACTACACAATCATACACATACTACACTATGTTTGGAGGATTATTAAAGTCAGATTTCCCCTCAGGCTTCTTTAGTTATCGTTGTCATAACTGTATAATGCCCCTCACTGTATGACCATCTATAACCACTGTTATTGGTCTGGTTCAACTTGACTTAAACTCTCTGTTATAAGGGCTATTTAACACTGCCATAATATCATAAACAGTCATGACTGTTGGTGTAAAATCAGTTGTGATAAATTGACACAGTATGATTGTTTATGACATGTTATGTAGCCCTTATGACAGAGGCTTCTAGTAAAGTGTTTGCGTTGTTTTATATAATGTATATGATATAGCTGGGTTTTTTTTTACACACAATGCAGTGCCATGCCTGTCACTGGTGACTGCCCTGTACATACATTGTCACCTATTTGTCGACAGTGTGTGTGCTGTTACCAATCATATGGAGAAGTGTTTTTCTGATTAAAAGGATTTTGTGGAATACCGATGTGTGGGGTTGCTTTAATAGAAATATAATGAACCATTGGGTGCTATGTATTATATAGGGTGAAAAGTTTTAGACCAATCTAAATAAAATATCTGTTTCCACATATTTTAGAACCATCGGATCAACCAAGACGTTATATTAAATTATTATTCAGTTTCTTCTAAAAATGAAACTGGAATAGAAAGCTGTGGGTGTATCTAAATGAATGACCCTCTTATAGTGCCTCCAATCACAGAGTACATTTAAGCAATTAGGCACGAGGGTGTGTGGTACATGGCCAATATACCACAGCTAAGGGCTGTTCTGCACAATGCATCGCGTGCCTGGACACAGCTCTTAGCCCTGGTATATTGGCCATATATCACAAACCCCTGAGGTGCCTAATTGCTATTATAAACTGGTTACCAATGTAATTAGAGCATTAAAAAAAAAATGTTTTGCCATACCCGTGGTATACAGTCTGATAAACCACGGCTGTCAGCCAATCAGCATTCAGGGCTCAAACCACCCAGTTTATAATTCCCTATAAGACATGAATCAACACACAGATCAATACAACGTCCCTGTCCAACGAATCATCAGCAAGGTGAACAACAGAGTTGAAGTCACAATGCTCCACAGAGGTCTAAGCTCTATGTGTGTGTGTGTACAGTATGTGTGTGAATCTGCATCTCTATCTCTGGGTGGGGCCAGAACTTGATACCGGCGTTGCTGCAGAAACCGCATCCTACAGTTCTAATTCAGGCAGCAGCATCTATACATAGAGTCAATATGAGACAAAACGGTATCAACCACCGGAAACATAATGCATTCCGGTTTTCAGTATATGCACGCACAATCACACATACAGTAATGCCTATGTCATAAATGCATGCGCAGTTACACAGGGACATGTATACATTAATACCAGTCATCCAGTTGGAATGTAGATGTCTCCTGCTGAAGTCTCAGTATGCTAACATAGGAGAGGAAGGGAAAGAACAGCTTGAACACGGAGACTGAGCTGGAGGGAGACAACTCTGAGGTACACAAACACACACACACACACACACAGAGAGAGAGACATTGTGTAATATCAACTTTCTGTGGAGGGCTACACACAAACTTTTAATAAATAGCGAGGAGTAAAGCAACAACCTCTTGAGGATTTTTTTTGTTTTTGCCTAAAATGACATACCCAAATCTAACTGCCTGTAGCTCAGGCCCTGAAGCAAGGATATGCATATTCTTGGTACCATTTGAAAGGGAACACTTTGAACTTTGTGGAAATGTGAAAGGAATGTAGGAGAATATAACACAATAGATCTGGTAAAATATAATACAAAGAAAAAACAAAGCCGTTCTTTTGTATTTTCTTTCTACCATCGTCTTTGAAATGCAAGAGAAAGGGCATAATGTATTATTCCAGCCCAGGTGGAATTTAGATTTTGGCCACTAGATGACAGCAGTGTATGTGCAAAGATTTAGACTGATCCAATGAACCATTTCATTTCTGTTCAAAATTGTGTATCAAGACTGCCCAAATGTGCCTAATTTGCTTATCAATAACTTTTCATGTTCAAAACTGTGCACTCTCCTCAAACAATAGCATGGTATTATTTCACTGTAATAGCTACTGTAAATTGGACAGTGCAGCTAGATTAAGAAGAATGTAAGCTTTCTGCCAATATCAGATATGTCTATGTCCTGGGAAATTTTCTTGTTACTTACAACCTCATGCTAATCGCATTAGCCTACGTTAGGTCAACCGTCCCGTAGGGGTCCCACCGATCCTGAATACGGTTTATAACCTGTGTAGGTCTGCTGCTTAGTATGTATCAGGTTTTCTGTGTGTTTGTGTGTGTGTCCTGTAGCCCCTAAAGGATGAGGGTGACACAGAGACTGGATTGACTGGCAGGGAGGAGGAGCCTAAAGAGGAAGTGAAGTTAGGCAGACTGGAGTTCTCATTGAACTACAACTTCAAAGAGAACACGGTGAGAACTCCTTGTTCGATCCCTGCTCTAACACATCTGATTCTGCTAACCAATGTCCTGCGGAGCAGGAACAAGGAGTTCTCACCGTGTTCTCTGAGTACCAAATATTATTCCATCAGACACATGCTATAGCTGTGGGTCTTCTCCATACCGTCTGCCCCCCTTTTCCCCCCTTTCCCGTTTATAGATGGTAGTAGGTATCCTGCAGGCTTGTGATGATGTGGGGGGAAGTTCAGACCCGTATGTTAAACTCTACCAGACAAGAAGAGGAAGTTTGAGACTAAAGTCCACAGGAAGACACACAACCCAACCTTCAATAAGACTTTCACCTTCAAGGTAGCCTAACCATAACCCCTAATCTCCAACCTCTGACCTCTAAACCCTAACCCTGACCCCACATTCAACAACATTTTTGTGTGTGTGTGTCTGTGTGCATGCGTGCGTGTGTGTGTGTGTGTGTGTATATATACTGTATGTGTATGTAGGTACTGTACAGTGAGCTGGGAGGCAGGACTCTGGTGATGACAGTGTATGACTTTGACCGTTTCTCTAAACATGACGCGATTGGAGCACTACGAGTACCAATGTGCAGCCTGGACTTCAGTCAGATGATACATGAGTGGCGGGAGCTGAAGAAGGCAGAGAAAGAGGAGGTGAGAATGGAGAGACCAGGAGGATAGACAGAGTAAAAAAGAGAGAAGGAAGAAATATATAGGAAAGAAAGTCACAAAGCACTTACCTCTGGCACTCTCTCTCTCCAGTCAGAGCAGCTGGGTGATATCTGTCTGTCTCTGAGATATGTTCCTACAGCAGGGAAATTAAGCATCGTTGTCCTCGAGGCAAAAAAAACAAAAGAAGATGGACGTAGGAGGACTGTCGGGTGAGCTGGGTGTGTGTGAGTGTGAGAGAGAGACAGAGAGAGAGAGAGAGAGAGAGAGAGAGAGAGAGAGAGAGAGAGAGAGAGAGAGAGAGAGAGATAGAAAGAGAGAGAGAGAGACAGAGAGAGAGAGAGAGAGAGAGAGACAGAGAGAGACAGAAAGTGAGAGTGTTTTTGTGTTAGGTTGATCTCTGTCTCCTCTGTTAGACCCCTATGCAAAGATCCACCTACTGCAGAATGGAAAAAGACTGAAGAAGAAAAACAGCATCAAGAAGAACACTCTCATCCTTACTGCAATGAGTCCTTCAGCTTTGAGGTGCCCTTCGACCAGATAAAGGTACACCCCCCCCCCCACCCACACACACACTCTCTCTCTCTCTCTCCCTCTCTCTCACTTATCCCTTACAATGAATTCCTTTATGATTGATCAACCCTTCAAGCAGAGGTCTGTGTTTCTCTGTGTGTAGAAGGTGCAGGTAGAAGTGACAGTGTTGGACTATTGGGGAGAATGATGCCGTCATTGGTCAGACATGCTGGCCAACCCCCGCAGACCCATCGCCCAATGGCATGGCCTCAAAACTGAGGATCAAGTCAACGCTGAACTGGCTGCCAGGAAGTGATGTCACATTACTAGGCAGCTCTATGTAGCAGACTGACTTTGCCCTCCTACCCACCACAGGAGGTTGGTGGCACCAAATTGGGGAGGGCGTGCTCGTGCTAACGGCTAATGCGGAATCAGTGGAATGGTATCAAACACATCAAACACATGGTTTCCAGGTGTTAGATGCCATTCCAGTCACTCCCTTCCGACCATTATTATGAGCTGTCCTCCCCTCAGCAGCCTCTACTGCTGCCCACTTACCCACTCCAAAATACCTGATACCCATCCACCACTCATGAACCCTCATCAGCAATCCCACTCCTTAACCCCCCAATACTTTACTGGTATGCAACCCTATCAAGCCTTACTCAACCCCCACTAACTTTCTAACAATACCACCACTCGTGCCACCCAAAACCCCCTCCTCGACTGTTTAAAGAATTTAAGACGCATTATGTATCCAGGACATTAACATGTATATCATGATAATACTATTAAACATGTACATTATACTATGTTATTAAACATTCAGAGATTTTTGCTCGTGTCCATTTTCACTCATATCAGATAGGCATACATCAATGGCCAGCAGAGGGAGTCCAAGTCTTACACACACACACACACACACACACACACACACACACACACACACACACACACACACACACACACACACACACACACACACACACACACACACACACACACACACACACACACACACATATATACACATATACAATCTAATTTATAATTTTATTAAAGTTAAATTACTGTCTCTAAAGTAAGACTATATTTGTAATCATAAGTAGGCCCTACAGTCAATTTATTTGTTGCATTTGTGTCCTAAACTCAGAGAATCTCTCTAACTTGCAGGTAGCCCACTATTCTCCTGTGGATACTGCAATCAGGGATCCTTGGAACATCCATACCCATACTCTAACCTTAACCCCTACCCTACCCTTAACCTTAACCATAACCCTTACCTAACCATAACCCTTACCTAACCCTAACCTTACTTCAACCATTTTAAATGTCAACTTCAATGGGGTAGGGACAGTGGTTGAAAAAGTACCCAATTATAGTTAAAGTAAAGTTACCTTCATAGAAAATGACTTAAAAGTCAGTCACCGAGTGAAATACTACTTGAGCAAATGTCTAAAAATATTTGGTTTTAAATATACAGTACCAGTCAAAAGTTTTGACACACCTACTCATTCCAGGGGTTTTCTTTATTTTTTACCTTTTTCTACATTGTTGAATAATAGTGAAGACATCAAAACTATGAAATAACACATACGGAATCATGTAGTACCAAAAAAAGTGTTAAACAAATCAAAATATATTTTATATTTGAGATTCTTCAAAGTAGTGACCCTTTACCTTGATGACAGCGTTGCACACTCTTGGCATTCTCTCAACCAGCTTCACCTGGCTTTTCCAACAATATTGAAGGATGCAATGTTGTTCCCTATTAAAATATATTTTGATTTGTTTAACACTTTTTTGGTTACTACATGATTCCATGTGTTATTTCATAGTGTTGATGTCTTCACTATTATTCTTCAATGTAGAAAATAGTCAAAAATAAATAAAAACCTTTGAATGAGTAGGTGTGTCCAAAGTTTTGACTGGTACTGTATATGTACTGTTTAGTGACTTAAGTATCAACAGTAGATGCAATTAAGAAAAATATACTTATCTATCAGAAGTAAAAGTATAGCAGATAGCCAGCGGCATACTCCAACACTCAGACATCATTTAGAAATTAAGTACTTGTGTTTAGTGAGTCTGCCAGGTCAGATGCAATAACGATGACCATAGCAATACTTTAAACTATTTTTACTTCAGTACTTTACACCACTTTCAGTCGGTTTGATGTCACCAGTTTTACACAAAAATCATGCGCTCCCACCGCACCTGCGCGAAGGTGAACTCGTGACCTCGTCATCCATCCGAGTTGCACACTCAGCTATGTGCGCGTGGAAGTGAACCGCGGGAAGTCCGGTAACGAACAGAGACCCTCCTCTACTCTCTGGTCTGTCCTGTGAAATGTTCCGTTAACCTTCGGGTGGATGAGCTCTGAGATGAACGGTCCACGTAGAGTAATACTGGTCCTTCTTTCGTGGTGTTCAGTTCTCCAGCTGCTGACAGCACACGGTGAGTCTCCCAGCGACACACGCGCATCATATCAAAATGCATAACTTAGATGAGTACTATAACCTTTACTGTTTCAACATAAACGTTTGACGTTCTAAGAGTGATTCCAAAAATGTCAAAGAGAGAGCAGAAAACTAGCACCAGTGTTGTATGCGCGAGACATTTTTGAAAAGTTCATTTTTTGCTGTTTTAACCTTAGGAAATATCGGATGATAGGCAAATTGTACTGTTCACGTTTGAAATGTGGGTTTCAACCCCCCGCAGTGACATCGTTATGGCCTTGGGGAATTATGATTGACAAATGTTTTCCTTTGGATAGGAATACATTAGAGCTGATACTGTCTTTTAAATTATTCAGAGGTGTAGCCTAAATTGTTGCTGTTCAATAATGTGCTCCAGCGACTCTAAATTCGAACGTTTAACTTAATACATTTTATATCTTTTGTCGACTTGTGGTATATATGTGATGATATTTTATGTGTTGTGATAGTGCAATGAAGTAATACTTTTGATGGTGTGTGAGGTTTTACTGATGATTTTTTGTTGTGTTCAGCAGCTCAGAGCCAACTGACAGAGACAGACAGTAGACTACAGAGGTAAGAAGAGGAGAGGAAGCGAGAAACATTCATAATCTCAGGGGATTCATTAATTCAATGTCATGGCTAAACTGATGCATGTGTGTGTTTGGTTTGGATGTATTCAAGTGGTCAAAAGTGCACTTAACTTCAGTTTGCATGTTTCTCCTCATAATGAATGTATATCTCCCTGTGCCGTGTGTGTGTGTGTGTGTGTGTGTGTGTGTGTGTGTGTGTGTGTGTGTGTGTGCGTGTGTACGTGCGTGCGTGCGTGCAGGAGGGCTAATGCACTGCGGAGGAAACGGGATCTCCTAGGGGAGGAGGTAGGCACACTACACCTAAGAGAAGCAGATGAGGTCAGGGCATACACACACACAACACCCTGACAAGCACAAAGACGCCTTTGTAGGACACACACACATACACATACATACACTGGTGCAAATACACACAGGGGTAGAGATACACATTTACTACACATGTTTGTGCATGTGTGTGTGATCATCAGTGTTCTCTTCTCACCAGACATTCAGTCCACTTCTCTCTGAAGCAACTCTCCCTCGCAGTGTTCTACACAATTACACCGCCCGCGATGCCTCATCAGGTACACACACACACACCACACACACACACACACACACACACACACACACACACACACACACACACACACACACACACACACACACACACACACACACACACACACACACACACACACACAGTGCCTAAAGTGCCTTGCCTTCAGAAAGTATTCACACCCCTTGAATTTAAAATTGATAACATTTTGATTTTGTGTCACTTGCTAGACACAATACCTCATTATGACACCTCATAAGGTCGAAGTGCAATTACTGTATGCTTTTAGACATTTTTACAAATTAATTCAAAATTAAAATCTGAAATGTCTTGAGTCAATAAGTATTCTATCCCTTTATTATGGCAAGCTTAAATAAGTTCAGGAGTAAAAATGTGCTTCTTTGGGATTGTTGAGCTAACGTATGCTAATGCTATTAGCATGAGGTTGTAAGTAACAAGGACATTTCCCAGGACGACCTAGACATATCTGATATTGGCAGAAATCTTAAATTCTTGTTAATCTAACTGCACTGTCCAATTTACAGTAGCTTTACAGTGAAAGAATACCATGCTATTGCTTGAGGAGAGCGCACAGTTTTGAACATGAAAAGTTATTATTAATAAACAAATTAGGCACATTTGGGCAGTCTTGATACAACATTTAAACAGAAATGCAATGGTTCACTGGATCAGTCTAAATCTTTGCACATACACTGCTGACATCTAGTGGCCAAAATCTAAATTGCACCTGGGCTGGAATAGTACATTATGGCCTTTCTCTTGCATTTCAAAGACGATGGTCCAAAAATTGCAAAAGAACGGTTGGTTCTTTCTTTGTATTATCTTTTACCAGATCTGTGTAATATTCTCCTACATTCCTTCACATTTCCACAATGTTCAAAGTGTTTCCTTTCAAGTGGTACCAATAATATGTATATCCTTGCTTCAGGGCCTGAGCTACAGGCAGTTAGATTAGGGTATGTCATATTAGGCGGAAAAAAAGAAAAAAAAAGGTGCGGATATTTAAGAAGTTCAAGTCACATAATAGTTTGCATATATTGAAGGCTCCTCAAAGGAGGAAGGGGAGGACCATCCGCCTCAGTGAATTTCATTAAAAAAATATAGTGAAACATAAAAAAGTTATCCTTTTTAGATAAAATCATGCTAAATATATTCACATCACCAAATAATTTATTAAAACACACTGTTTCAATGTCTACATTACCCTCAACATCACTCTCTGTGGTAGCGCCATGATGTAGCCAGAGGACAGTTAGTTTCCTTCCTCCTCTGGGTACATTGACTTTAATACAAAACCCAGGAGGGTCATGTTTTTCACCCCTTCCATTGACTTGCACAGTAATTATGATATCCTCCGGGGGATGTCCTCCAACTTGCAGCATGAACTGACATGTTTCCCACCCAATCAACGAATCATAGAATGAATCTAGTACTGAAAGCATAAGCTATAGATAGCTAGTACTGCAGTGCATAACATGAGGTGAGTAGTTAACACAAATAGAGAGAAAGTCAATCGTTGAACAGTTTTGAGAGAGATATTTTTTAAACTTTCATTACTTAGCTATAAAATGCAGCTAGCTAGTTTAGCCTACTCAAACACCCAGTGGTGGAAAAAAGTACCCAATTTTCATACTTAAGTAAAAGTAAAGTTACTGTGGTATACCGTGGGTGCAAAAAAGTACCCAGTGTAAAATTTTACTTGAGTAAAATTCTGAAAGTATTTGGTTTTAAATATACTTCAGTATCAAAGTAAATATAATTGCTAAAATTTACTTAAGTATCAAAAGTACAAGTATAACCCATATAATAAGCAAAGCAGAGCTAGAGGCACACTCCAACACTATAATTTACAAACAAAGCATGTGTTTAGTGATCCGCCAGATAAGAGGCAGTAGGATGACCAGGGATGTTCTCTTGATTAAGTGTGTGAATTAGACAATTTTCATGTCATGCTAAGCATTCAAAATGTAACATATTTTTATGCGTCAGGGAAAATATATGGAGTAAAAAGTACATACTTTTCTTTAGGAATGTAGTGATGTAAAAGTATAAAAAATATAAATAGTAAAGTAAAGTACGGATACCCCAAAAAATGGCTTAAGTAATACTTTAAAGTATTCAAACAGAGAGGGATGCTATGTTAGCTAGCTGGCTATAGTTATCCAACACTGGAACTCTTCCAAGTCAAGGTAAGCTTTTGGTTTTATTATTTTATTGCAACTGGGGCCCGGCGAGGTAACTGCTTAACTGCTTGCTGTACACTGTACTGCATGATTGTAGCGGGTTTACTAACACGTCAGGTCTAGAAACTAGAAGCTATCTTGACTAGGCAGCGTGTAGCGGTTATCGCTTATGGCATGAAGGTTTTGCTTGGAAATGTTTTTTTACCTGGTCACAGACAGTTGTTGTGTTGTCCACTGAAGTCCACAAGCGAAGGGAAAAGATTATACAAAGATCAATGTTATCATGCTGTTTGTATGTGGCTGCTATGAAAGTGAACTGTATTTGTGGGTGATCAGGGATGTGTTGATTCATTCTGCCGATTCTGTTGAAAAACTTTTCTTATACGGAAGCAAATACAACAAAACAGGAATAAACATATCTGAATTTGTCCAAGAGAAACTCTCTTTTGCAACTGCTTGGAGTAATGATTACACCCTAGATCAGCTAGATGCAGGCAAGAGTGGGCAAGGTGTTATTGAATGTGTTTGTCTGTCACCTAGAATACTATACTTTTTCTTTCGCCCTGTGTACCCTAATAATGGCGCCGGAGGGGATAGATGCCGTTTTACGGGCTCCTAACCAACTGTGCTCTTTATTTATTTTTTTCACGTTATTTGTAACTTATTTTGTACATGATGTTGCTGCTACCGTCTCTTATGAAAAGAGCTTCTGGACATCAGTACAGCGATTACTCACTTCGAACTGGACAAAGATTTTTTCTTTAACAAGTCCGACACAAAGGACATGCTGCTTTCTCGAGACCATGCCCAAATCCCCATCATTCACGTGAAAAAAAGACGGAGAAAAATGGGGTGGAGGTCATGGTGCCTGCCTTGTGAGAATTCGTAAGCGAGTGAGTAAACCTCTAGGGGCTACAAGAATGATCAGATTAATATTGCCATTGAGAAAATTCTAAACAAAATGAGACATGACCTTTTTCAAGGTCAGTCTCACAAATAATATTGCCATTGAGAAAATTCAAAACAAAACGAGACATGACCTTTTTCAAGGTCAGTCTCGCAAAAAGACGCATTCTTGTGTTCTAACTACCCTTGTGGTAAAAATTATGTAGGTAAAACAAAGCGCAAATTAAAAGTGTGTATCTCAGAGCATCGTAGCACCATTAGGTGTAAAAACTTTACTTACCCAGTTGCGGCCCACTTCTTGGAGGCAGGCCACTCGATTTCGTCTTTGCGTTATATTGGCATCGAACATGTCACCCTCCCTAATAGAGGGGGTGACCTTGATCATTTATTGTTAAAACGAGAGGCTGCCTGGATCTTTAACTTAAAGACCCTTGCGCCCTTCGGTCTCAACGTAGACTTTGATCTGAAGCCATTCTTGTGATTATTGTGACTTTGCCATTGTAATTGTTTGTAAGCTTGTGTAGTCAAATGAATTTATGATCGTATGCTATCCATTTGTTGTTTGTATGCTGTTCTTTGTATGACATTTTAATATTTGATAATTAACCAATGATATTAGGCCACTCTTGGCCATGTTTACAGACACCTGTGTCTTTTGACACTACATAAACGAGTCATCCCGCAGTGTTTGTGATTATACTCTGATGAAGACAGCTTGGCTGTCGAAACGTTGGTAATTACATTTTTGCATCTGAGCTCCTAGAGTGTGCGGCTCTTTTATTTTCAAGTTTTCTACTCCGCTAGCCAGCACCTCGCCTAAATAGGTGTGCGTTTCTTTGTCTTCTAGATTGAGGAGTACACCACCTCAGTCAATGGTTTCATCAATAAGTGCATCAATGACTCATCCCCACATTGACTGGTCATACATATCCCAACCAGAAGCCATGGATAACAGGCAACATCCGCAATGAGCTAAAGGGTAGACCTGCCACTTTCAAGGAGCGGAAGACTAATCTGGACGCTTATAAGAAATCCTGCTACGCTCTCAGACAAACCATCAAACAGGCGTCAATACAGAACTAAGATTGAATTTTACTACACTGGCTCTGATGCTTGTCAGATGAGGCAGGGCTTGCAAACTATTACGGACTACAAAGGGAAACCCAGCCGTGAGCTGCCCAGTGACGCGAGCCTGCCAGAAGAGCTTAATGCCTTTTATGCTCGCTTCTAAACAAGCAACACTGAAGCATGCATGAGAACACCAGCTGTTCCGGACGACTGTGTAATCATGCTCTCCGTAGCCGATGTGAGCAAGACCTTTTAACAAGTCAACATTCACAAAGCCTCGGGGCCAGACGGATTACCAGGACGTGTACTCAAAGCTCGTGCGGACCAACTGGCAAGTGTCTTCACTGACATTTTCAACCTCTCCCTGACCGAGTCTGTAAAACCTACATGTTTCAAGCAGACCACCTTAGTCCATGTGCCCAAGAAAGTGAAGGTAACCTGTCACAATAGTGGTCGGCCTGATCACCGACAACGATGAGACAGCCTATAGGGAGGAGGTCAGAGACCTGACAGTGTGATGCCAGGACAAAGACCTCTCCCTCAATGTGAGCATGACAAAGGAGCTGATCGTGCACGACAGGAAAAGGTGGGCCTAACCGGCCCCCGTTAACATCGACAGGGCTGTAGTGGAGCGGATCAAGAGTTTCAAGTTCCTTGGTATCCACATCACCGACGAACTATCATGGTCCAAACACACCAAGACAGTCGTGAAGAGGGCACGACAACACCTTTTCCCTCTTCGGAGACTGAAAATATTTGACACGGTGGTCCCCAGATCCTCAAAAAGTTATACAGCTGCACCATCGAGAGCATCCTGACCGGTTGCATCACCACCTGGTGTGGCAACTGCTGGTGTGGCAATGGCTCGTCACCTTAAGGTGCTACATAGGGTAGTGTGCACGGCCCAGTACGTCACTGGGGCTAAGCTTCCTGCCATCCAGGACATATATACTAGGTGGTGTCAAAGGAAGGGACAAAAATTTGCCTAAGTCTCCATCCACCCTAGTCATAGACTGTTCTCTCTGCTACCGCACGGAAAGCGGTACCAGAGCGCCAAGTCTAGAACCAAAATGCCCCTTAACAGCTTCTACCCCCAAGCCATAAGACTGCTGAACAATTAATCAAATGGCCACCTGGACTATTTACATTGACACCCCCTTATTTTTACACTGCTGCTACTCGCTGTTTCTTATCTATGGACAGTCACTTTACCACTACCTACATGTACAAATTACCTCAACTAACCTGTACCCCCGCACATTGACTAGGTACTGTTACCCCCTGTTTGTAGCCTCGTTATTGTTATTTTATTGTGTTACTTTATTTGTTATTTTTTTTAACTTTAGTTTATTTAGTTTTATATTTTCTGAACTCTATTTCTTGAACTGCATTGTTCAGAATGGGAAATATCAGAATAATATTACAGAGAATTATTTATTTCAGCTTTTATTTATTTCATCACATTCCCAGTGGGTCAGAAGTTTACATACACTCAATAAGTATTCGGTAGCATTGCCTTGAAATTGTTTAACTTGGGTCAAACGTTTGGGGTAGCCTTCCACAAGCTTCCCACAATAAGTTGGGTGAATTTTGGCCCATTCCTCCTGACAGAGCTGGTGTAACTGAGTCAGGTTTGTCGGCCTTCTTGCTCGTACACACTTTAACAGTTCTGCCCACAAATGTTCTATAGGATTGAGGTCAAGGCTTTGTGATGGCCACTCCAATACCTTGACTTTGGTGTCCTTAAGCGATTTTGCCACAACTTTGGAAGTATGCTTGGGGTCATTGTCCATTTGGAAGACCAATTTGCAACCAAGCTTTAACTTCCTGACTGATGTCTTGAGATGTTGCTTCAATATATCCACATACTTTTCCTCACTCATGATGCCATCTATTTTGTGAAGTGCACCAGTCTGTCCTACAGCAAAGCACCCCCACAACATGATGCTTCCACCCCCGTCCTTCACGGTTGGGATGGTATTCTTTGGCCTGCAAGCCTCTTCCTTTTCCTGCAAACATAATGATGGTCATTATGGCCAAACAGTTCTATTTTTGTTTCATCAGACCAGAGAACATTTCTCCAAAAAGTACAATCTTCGTCCACATGTGCAGTTGCAAACCATAGTCTGGCTTTTTTTATGACGGTTTTGGAGCAGTGGCTTCTTCCTTGCTGAGTGGCCTTTCAGGTTGATTTAGGACTTGTTTTACTGTGGATATAGAAACATTTGTACCTGTTTCCTCCAGCATCTTCACAAGGTCCTTTGCTGTTGTTCTGGGATTGATTTGCACTTTTCGCACAAAAGTATGTTCATCTCTAAGAGACAGAACGCGTCTCCTTCCTGATCAGTATGATGGCTGCATGGTCCAATGGTGTTTATACTTGCGTACTATTGTTTGTACAGATAAACGTGGTACCTTCAGGCGTTTGGAAATTGCTCCCAAGGATGAACCAGACTTGTGGAGGTCTACAATTGTTTTCCTGATTCCTGAAGTCTTGGCTGATTTTTTTTTTGATTTCCCCATGATGTCAAGCAAAGAGGCACTGAGTTTGATGGTAGACCTTGAAATACATCCACAGGTACGCCTCCAGTTGACTCAGTTGATGTCAATTAGCCTATCAGAAGCTTGTTAAGCCATGACATAATTTTCTGGAATTTTCCAAGCTGTTTAAAGGCACAGTGTATGTTAACTTCTGACCCACTGGAATTGTGATTCAGTGAATTATAAGTGAAATAATCTGTCTGTAAACAATTGTTGGAAAAAGGACTTGTGTCATGCACAAAGTAGATGTCCTAACCGAATTGCTAAAACTAGTTTGTTAACAAGACATTTGTGGAGTTGTTGAAAAACTAGTTTTAATTACACCAACCTAAGTGTATGTAAACTTCCGACTTCAACTGTATAAATGTTCTCATGACTCCATTCTATGAGCACCACAATTAGTATCTGTTTCTCCTTGTGAAAGCCAAACACTGTAAGACCGTATTTTATAACTTAGTTAGTCATGTTGGCAATTTGAATAAGCTTTCAAATTATGCCCACCTGACCCATTTCATGGTTCATAATGGACCGTTTTTGGATTCCGTAAAAACAACAGTAATTGTGCGATGGGGGGATGCAGGGATGTGTTCCAAACAAAAAACAACACGTTTGCTTGCTTCAGTTCCTCAACAACACAGCTAAGAGAGCTCAAAAAAGCACCTAATACTTGAAGGCTCTTTCCTTGAGAATTGAAATGACTTAGGAACTGTGCACACTTTGGAGAGGTGTGTGGACCCTTGTCATTTTTAAAAATGTTGCACTGACTCCAAAACTACCATGAATATTCTTATGTTACTAAATATCCTGAGTATTTTCTGATTTTGATGTTGACAAATAATATGAAAAGTTCAGTTAATGTAACATCAACAGTGTAATGTTTTGATTCAGTCTTGTGTCAGGTGAACTGTTTGGTCCTTATCTTTGGTCTGATCATTTCACAATAATCTCCAAAGTGTTCCCTTTCAATTGCTACCATGGTTATGCATATGCTACTCATATTTCTTCTGTTAGAAACATTTTAATCTGTCTCTATCCATATAGGCCAATTCTCACAAGTGTAAAGGGTTAAAGCAATTTCTCTCGTAAAGAATAAGTTATTCATCAATTGGTGAATCTCAATGTATTTCCAGAGGAGTTCTAAGGAATTGAGGAAAGATTGTGTCTGTGTTTCACCAGAGTACTGTGGCTGTCTGAATGGGGGCTGGTGTCAGGAGGGAGGTGTGTGTGACTGTGCACAGTTCCAGGCCCTCGGAGACCGCTGCCAGATCAGTGAGTAACACACACACATCTTGAACCTAGAACCACAATGTATGTTTCATTTTGGTGTGTGTGTGCCTGCATGAGAGTCAGACTGACACATCCATCAGCAACCATTAATAAGCTGTCCACACTGTCATAAATAACCACACACACACACACACATACACACACACACATACACACCAGTCCATAGTGTGTATGATTAAGACTGGAGGATTAGGGTTGAGTTTCTGTAGACTACACAGGGTCTCTATACATCAGAGATGTATCTCTAGTAGAGCCTCTATAGCAGTGGTCACCAACCTTTCTTGAGTCAAGATCACTTTCGCAGTCAAAAAGCAAGTTGAGATCTACGCTCAGATTTTTTTTTTTACATTAACCACACACAAACATTTTTGTAGGAATGAGGTTTGGACAGTAGGCCTAATAGATTATCACAACATATTGGCTATATGATTGGTCTGCCAATATTGTTAAACAGACCATATTATATTTCAAAACTGAAGTTTTGATAACAAAATAGATCAGTTGGTTTAGCACTTTTTTATTTTTACTGGACTGATGGTACCTGCATCTGATGGTCAACGAGGTCAAATCATGACGTCAGTGGTCTTCAGGTCGAAAAATCGGAGCTCTAGAAAGATGCCCGAGTTTCCGACTTGGAATTCCCGAGTTGGATGACCTTTCAAAACTATTTTTCCCAACGGCCTCTCACAGTCCCTGCTCTCTCCGTCCTTTCCTCTGGTGAGACTGACCAGAGAGTGGGGACATCGTCTTCCACCTGATGACGAAACTTGAGCGCACCGCATCTGCCTCATGCACAAATTAATGTTGTTCCTATGACCAGAGAAAGCTTAATATTAAAATCGACACGATGAGCTGATAGTAATAATAAAATGCAGGGCTATCGATACTTGGCCTCTCATTCATTACAGCTGTACGGAATATGGAGAAGCGCGTTTTGTAATAGTGTTGAATAAAAACAGTGACAGTGCTAAATTTAAACTTAAACAGGAACTCACTCATAAAAACAGCAGCTCTTTGCTGTATTCTTTGACAGTCTCTCTGTGGTCATGATTTTAAAAGTTATTTAATCTTATGTAGGCTAGTAGCCTATTCAACTTGGCTGTGGCCAGGGTCCCGGAAGCTCTGCAGCCACGGCGATTTAAGCCATCCGTTTGGGCAGCACAGTAGGTGCACTCGATTTAGTCACAGATTTGCCGGTCCGCCAGGTAGGCGGAGTTTGTCTCATGAATCAAGTGCACCTACCGGCAACAGCACAACATGATTCTAAAAAAGGAGTGCAAGCCTTTATCATTTGTTGGCTTTTCTACAGAAATATTTGGTGATCGACTAGGAATCACGATTGACCGGTTGGCAACCATTGCTCTATAGTGATACCTTGCCTGAGACCTAAAGTAGTGTTTCCCTCACCCAACCACCATGGTTTTGTTGGCGCAATGGTAAGCACCCTAGCGTCAGGAATATGAAGTGTTGCTGTTCGTTTATCATGCTGGGTGTGGCAGATGAACTCTGATACACACTGTTCCTGTCAACCAAGTACCTACCTGGCTAAAGTACCACCAGAGCACCAACACTGTTAGACAGTGGGTGTAGTTGGCTGGGTATGGCACAGAGACGGGTTTTCCTGTAACTGAGCGGCTTTTAGTGAGCTAGCATTGTGGGCACACCTCCCCATGCCCCCTACACACAAACAAACACACCAGCGCACTATCATGCCAATTCAGAGTTGAGATAAGCGTGCACAACTCAGAGTTTGTGTGTGCATGTAGTTCCTAACCAGGGCCAAGACAGAGATGGGATCTGCAGGTCTTGGGGTCAGCACCACTATGAGACGTTCGATGGCAGCTACTTCTACTACCCTGGAACCTGCTCCTACATACTGGCCCAGGACTGCCGCTCAGCCACACCACAGTACACAGTGTGGGTCCATAACAGCCGTGTGTGTGAGGGCAGTGTGTACTCCTGTCCCAGGGCTCTCAGTCTCTTCTTCCCCAACGAGGAGGAGATCCACATCTCTGGATACCAAGTCCACCAGGGGGGTCGCAGGTGGGTGAGATATGGAGGAATGTGCATGTTTTCTGTTGTAATGTGTGTGTGTGTGTGTGTGTGTGTGTGTGTGTGCGCCTGTGTGCAGAGATGGGCAGTTTTTGAAATAAATATTTGAATTACTTCTGAGTATTTTGTCATTTGAATTACACTCCAGTGCATTTTGTATTTTCAAAATACAAAATAATTCTATACCATTTTTTAAATAGAAGTTCATATTTTGTGTCCACCCTTTCACCCTGCACTGGTATCAGAAGTCTGATAGCACTATGGTGTTATAAAAGTGTGTGCTAAATCAACTAAATATAACTGTATATGTAAAAATTAACAATTGCAAAGCATGCTGAGTATTATTCTAATGAGCTCCGGCCGAAACAATACACAGTGTGCTTTGCAGTTCTTTTTGGTATGTTCATTTTCACATACATTTACATATTAGTCATTGAGCAGACACGTATCCAGAGTGACTTGCTCAACTAAGGTAGTTAAGCAACAACATAACACAGTCATAGCCAGTACAAATATGTTGTTCCTGTTCGGCCGGCTAAATGCAAATGTATACATTTTAAATAAAACAATTAAATTAAATAAAAACATTACAAAACACATGTATTTTGTTGTTTATTTTGATACATTGATCTTTATGGTATTTTGTAATTGTATTTTGAAATGTTTGCCTATCCCTGCATATGTGCATAGGCTGAGCCTGCCCCAAACAATAGGAGGTGTGTTTATAGAGCGTCTGGCTGACTACCTTCTGGTGAAGAGTGTGTTTGGCTTCTCTCTGGCGTGGGACGGAGAGAGCGGAGTATATCTGAAGATGTCTGAACAGCACCACGGCACCCCCTGTGGCCTCTGTGGGAACTATAACAACCTGCCCAACGATGACCTCACCACTGCCCGCGGTGAGAGACACACACTCACTCACTCACACCTCATCAAAGCCCACTGTAAGACTGGACAGGTGGGTCCGACCAGCCTCTTATCCTCCTTCCTCCACCCATCTCTTATCCTCTGTCTCAGCACCCAATCATCCTTCCGTCACAACCTTTCTCCTCTCAGCACCACAGGGAACCATTATAGTTATTATTACTGAGGTGGAGGCCGTAGTGCTGTAACATGACCTAGACAGGAGAGGAGAGTGGGAAACGAAGAGGAGAAGAGAGGAGAGAGGGAAAAGAGTACAAAGGGGACAGGAGTGCAGAGAGGAGAAGAGAGGGAGGAAGGGAGATGAGCGGAAAGCAGAGGAGAGGAGAAGAGAGGAAAGTAGAGCAGAGGAGAGAAGTTATTTTAATATACAGTCATTATACAGTTATTATATTATATTGGATTATTTTCAGGCATCTAGAGGAAGGATCCCTAACTGTGTGTGTGCGTGTTTCGTGTGTGTGTGTGTCTATGTGTAGGTGTGCAGACAGAGGAGCCAGCAGTGTTTGCTAACAGCTGGTCAGTAGATCTGCCCCATGAGAGAGGTTGTCCTCTGGTGGACATAGACTTCACTGGACCCTGCCACTCTGAGTCTGAAATGGACGTAAGAGTTGTCTGTTTGTGTCTGTCTGTCTGTTTGGAACATATTACTTGAACCTAGGTTGTCAGTGTGCCATAAGACTGTACAATGATATTCTGTGTTTTGTTGTATTATGTTGATGTTTGTGTATGTGTGTGTGTAGGATGCCATAGAGAAGTGCAGTGCTCTCCTGTTCTTCCCCTTCCTGTCCTGTCATGATAACATTGATCCAAACCCCTATGTGGCCAGCTGTGTCGCTGACCTCTGTGTGTAAGTCACACCCCAGTGTGTGTGCGTGTGTGCGTGCGTGAGTGAGTTGCCTGTCTGTCTTCTGGCTGACTATTGTCTTAAGTGTTGTCTCACTATTTTCTGAATGTTGTGTGTGTCTTGTCTGAGTTTTGTCTGAATGTTTTCTGACTGTTGTCTGAGTGTTGTCTGACTGTTGTTTGAGTATTTCTGACTGTTGTCTTCTGTGATCCAGGTCTGATGATGAGGAGACATTTTGTCGTGCGTTGGTGGAGTACACACGAGCCTGCAGCCATGTAGGATACCCTGTACGAGAGTGGCGAGACAGCTTCCCTTCCTGCAGTCAGTAACATTATACTAACCTAACTTAAACATGCAGTCCAGGATCTTAACGGGAAATTTAAAAAATGTTCTAGTTCATATTCATCTTCTCCAGCACCACCCCAACATCAACATATGTGAAAATGGCGCGTTTCTACACTGCCGTTCAAAGGTTTGGTGTCACTTAGAAATGTCCTTGTTTTGAAAGAAAAGGACATGTTTTGTCTATTAAAATAACATCAAATTGACCAGAAATACATTGTAGACATTGTTAATGTTGTAAGTGACTACTGTAGCTGGAAACGGCTGCTTTTTATGGAATATCTACATAGGCATACAGAGGCCCATTATCAGCACCATCACTCCTGTGTTCCAATGGCATGTTGTGTTAGCTAATCCAAGTTTATAATTTTAAAAGGCTAATTGATCACTAGAAAACCCTTTTGCAATTATGTTAGCACAGCTGAAAACTGTTGTTCTGATTAAAGAAGCAATAAAACTGGCCTTTAGACTTGAGCATCTGGACCATCAGCATTTGTGGGTTCGATTACAGGCTCAAAATGCTAGATGAAAATACTTTCTTCTGAAACTCGTCAGTCTATTATTGTTCTGAGAAATGAAGGCTATTCCATGCGAGAAATTGCCAAGAAACTGAAGATCTGGTACAACGTTGTCTACTGTCTGTATGTTTTGTGGGAAAAAATATATATGAAGATAAGTGTTTCCAATGACATCATCGGTGTGCATCATGTGATTTTAACCAATTATAAGTATGCTTTGCCTACGAATCGCCTACTAATTGGTTGATGATGTTATTGAAAAGCCTTACCTTCCTCTATCTTTCTTATTACAAAACATGTATACGTGCAATTTTCACATATGTTGATGTTGAGTTGGTGCTGGGGATGACTATTAAGTAGAAAAAAATCATCTATTTCCCATTCTGCACAACTAATTCGCAACATATTGTACGAATTGGATTCGTTGCATATCATACAAATTGCCCCAAAAATTATGAGAATAATCTTTTGCATGACGAAACATATCATACGAAATGGATGAGGGAGTACACAACTGGATGATGTAAACGGGGACCCGTTTTGGCTGAAATGTTCTAAAAGCTCTGGAGCATAACATCAACCCCAACCTTTAATTGACAGTTAGCTAACTTATTACTGCAGTAAGTTCTTCATTTGACTGTTCCGTAGATGATGGTTGTGAGGAGAGTTTTGTCCATAGAGACTGTATTAGCTGCTGCCCTCCCACCTGTACCTTTGACAAGGAATGTCTGGGAACCAACTTGCACTGTCTGGACGGATGCTACTGCCCTGATGGTACACACAAACACATTTATACACACACGTTGCATGCACACACGCACACACACACTTCATCTCACCCTCTGTGTCCGACTATTTTAGGGTTGATTCTACAGAATGGGACGTGTATAGCAGTGTCTCAGTGTCCTTGTGTCTATCACGGCACCTCATACACACAGGGACACACTCTGGAGCAGGGCTGCAGCGTCTGGTGAGTGTGTGTGTGTGACTTGTTCGTGTGTGTGTGTTTGTGAGTTGCTAACCTGTGGTGTATTTACAGTGTGTGTATGGGGGGAGTGTGGAACTGCACAGAGAACAACTGTACAGGTGAGCTAACCTCTCAAGTCATATGATCAGAAATTCATATGCTGAATGATCCAATGTCACACCTTTCAATGAGTGCCGGCCTGCCTGCCTACCTTCTTCTTTCTCTCTCTATCTCTGTCTCTCAGCGGAGTGTTCAGTAGTCGGTGATGTGTTTGTGACGTCGTTCGATGGGAGGATGTTCCTGCAGCCGGGGGCGTGTCAGTACGTCTTGGTTAAGAGCCGGATTGGCAACAGATTCACTGTTACCGTTCAGTATACCACCTGCACAGAGGTAACACACACAAACACATATTGCAGTATACCACCTTCACATAGGTAACATGCACACAATCTGAAACAATCGCGTGTGTGTGTGTGTGTGTGTGTGTGTGTGTGTGTGTGTGTGTGTGTGTGTGTGTGTGTGTGTGTGTGTGTGTGTGTGTGTGTGTGTGTGTGTGTGTGCGTGCGTGTGTGTGTAGGCCCAGCAGCAGGCGTGTATCCAGTCGGTGACGGTGGTACTGGATGAAAATGTTAGCCACCAGGTGACTCTGACCCGAGAGGGGGAGGTGCTTATAGGGGTCAACCCCGCTCCCACCTTGCCCTACACCAATGGTACGATACGATCAACTTACAATTGATACTCCTATCATTACTTCGTATAATATGCAGTATGATACGGATAACATCAGGTATAGAGAGAACAGTAATGGTCCCAACACAGCCTTGTGGAACACCTTATTTAACGTCAGATTTAATATATGTTTATGTGAGTAGATGTAGTGGAGGTGCAGAGGCTAACATCGGTGTTCGTCCAGCTGAGGACCTTGCTTGGACTGCGTCTGCAGTATGACGGCCGTGGTGGGCGCGTCTACCTACAACTGGACAGCCAATGGCGTGGGAACACGCTAGGCCTTTGTGGAACCTTCAACGGAAATCTTCGGGACGACTTCCTGTAAGGAAACTACTTCCTCTCATATTTACCCCTAAATGTTTTTTGGAGAAAAGGTTTACGGCATTTCTATCTGAAACAGTTGAGTAAAAGAGTATTACAGTAAGTATATTCATGACATTTTGGCCTGTGTGTGTATAGTTCCCCAGCAGGGATGATAGAGGGGACTCCCCAGCTCCATGCTAACTCCTGGAGGGTCTCATCTGCTTGCTCCGCCCCCATCAACCAGCCAATCATCGACCCCTGTGAGATGAACCAGCACAACGGTAACCTCCATTGACTGCCTGATATATCTTCATGTTTGCTGCAGCCATATCCTCTCAAAAGCTAAGAAGTGTGTGTGTGTGTTTTACAGTGTTCTATGCCTCTCTGTGTGAGGTTTTGTTGGGGAGTGTGTTTTCTCCCTGCCATGGTTACGTCAGTCCCAGTGTGTACCAGCAACAGTGTCGCTACCAGGCATGTCGCTGTGGAAACACCTGTCTGTGTACGGCCCTGGCCCACTACACTTACCTCTGCTCCAAACACCATGTTGCAGTCAACTACAGGGCCCACGTCTCAGAGTGTGGTGAGTCAGGGCAGTGGAGAGCTGGAGAATGATATCTCTATGTGTAGTGGTGGTGTGTCTACACTGTAAAAAGTAGGTTACTGTACATTTACAGTAAAATACTTGCAGCACAGACATCAGTAAATTACTGAAACATACATTTTTACCTTTATTTAACTAGGCAAGTCAGTTAAGAACAAATTCTTATTTTCAATGACGGCCTAGGGACAGTGGGTTAACTGCCTGTTCAGGGGCAGAACGACAGATTTGTACCTTGTCAGCTCGGGGATTTGAACTTGCAACCTTCCAGTTACTAGTCCAATGCTCTAACCACTAGGCTACCCTGCCACCCCATTTACAGCCAAGTACTGTAACACCTGACTACAGCAACATGCTGTATTTCTAGAATGTACAGTGCATTACTTGAAGCACAGTGGTTAGTAAACTGTAGCATATTTACAGTGCAGGCAGCTAGTCCCAACAATGGGCAGCATTTCTGTTTCGTAGTATTTGATATACAATGAGCTCCGAAAGTATTGGGACAGTGACAATTTTGTTGTTGTTTTGGCTATGTACTTGGATTTGAAATGATACAATGACTATGAGGTTAAAGTGCCGACTGTCAGCTTTATTTTGGGGGTATTTCCATCCATATCGGGTGAAGCGTTTAGAAATTGCAGCACTTTCTGTACATAGTCCCCCCATTTTAGGGGTGACCAAAAGTATTGGGACAATTTCACTTTATATGTGTATTCAATTACTAAAAAGTTAAGTATTTGACCCCATATTCATAGCATACAATGACTACATCAAGCTTGTGACTACAAATTTGTTGGATGTATTTGCTGTTTGTTTTGGTTGTGTTTCAGATTATTTTGTGCCTAAGAGAAATTAATGGCAAATAATGTATTGTGTCATTTTGAAGTCACTTTTATTGTAAATAAGAACAGAATGTTTCTTAACACGTCTACATTAATGTGAAGGAATCCTGAATAATGATGTGTGAGAAAGTTACAGAGGCATAAATATCATACCCCCCCCCAAAAAAAATGCTAACCTCCCCTGTTAATGTAATTGTAATGGTGAGAGGTTAACATGTCTTGGGGGTAGGATATTTGTGCGTCTGTAACTTTCTCACTCATCATTGTTCTAGAGGCCTAAACAAAGACTTCCAAACTGGCCGTGATTACAGGGCAAAACAGACCAAAAGGACTTGGCAAAACACTTAACCTTTTAAGGTTTAAGACTTCCTGCCACTCTGATCTGTTCCATATCCACATGAAATTTTTAGAGCACTACTACCATGTACTGTATCAGTTCAATTGGTACAGCATTCTCACTCATTTACAAGGCACGCTTCAAAATATGTTAATAATCCAGCAACTTTTTCCCCTCCCATAATGCAACATAATTTCCAGAATGCTGCACTACATATACAACAAAACCGCAATAAAATACTTTATTGTTAAATTGTATTGTAATAAAATTGAATATGTAATTATGTTTTACAGCAGCATACCAATGAATATTTGGTGTTTTATATCACTTCCACTTGTAATGCACTTAACAAAGGCGTCTAAACTGGCAATGACTGTCACGCCCTGACCTTAGAAAGCCGTTTTATTTTTCTATTTGGTTAGGTCAGGGTGTGATGTGGGGTGGGCATTCTATGTTTTCTGTTTCTATGTTTTGGCCGGGTATGGTTCTCAATCAGGGACAGCTGTCTATCGTTGTTAGGAAACTTCTGCCACATTTCAGTTAAATTGGTACAGCACTGACAGGTGCAACAAATATAGCCTCTTACAAGGCATGCCTCAAAATATTTTAATGAGCCAGAAACAACAATACCATGCATCCACTACTGTTCAAAAGGTTTTTGTCGGGAACAAAAATACGGTATGTTTCTGTGTTCTGTGTTGTACAGCTTTCTCACTTACGAGTGCAACAAATATAGCTTCTGACAAGGCACACCTCCAAATATGACATTCTTTCCAGACATTCTTTCTCTGTCCACAACATTTTCCCACAATGCACCATAATTCACAGTATGCTACTGTAAATATACAGCACAATTTTACAGCAGTGTAGCGGAATGACATTGAGCCCGCATAATGCATTGCTCTTTACAGTAATGCACTGTAATATAGAATTACAGTAGCTAACTGTATATTTTTGGCTGTAAAGTTACAGCAATTTGTTACAGTGTAGGTGGTGTGACGGAGGTGTTTAACTCAGGTGTGTGTGTGTGTAGGGGTGGTGTGTATGGGTGGGATGCTGTTCCATTCCTGTGTGTCGTCCTGTGGCCGCTCGTGCCGCTCCCTTTCCAGTGGAGAGACCTGTAACCATGATGACTGTGCTGAGGGGTGTGGCTGCTCAGAGGGCAGTTACTACGATGACGTACGACAACGCTGTGTTCAGCCGTAAGACTCCGCCCCCTTACACATTATCATCTAACATGCATCTTGCCTGGCTTCCCAAACCCCTTGCTTCGAAAAAAAACGCTACGACATGTCCATGGACGTTAGTTTCTTGTCCGCAATGAGTCTGGATCTTAGTATCTCCACAACGATTTCTGGAACGCAAACCCATTCTAACTGTTCTGATTGGTCCCAGAATCTGATGGGTGGGGCCAGAGCCAGAACCCACGTTTGTAAAGCAGCATTTAGAAAATTCATCATAGGCTTTGATACCCGATTGCTTAGAAATTATTAAATCGCTGTTGACTTAGTTTTGTACAACAACCCAAATTTCGACATCACCACAAACGATTTCAGTGATGGCAGTCTCAGACTGATGTATGCAGCAAACATAGAGCAGCGGAAGAATTCTGAGTAGTCAGGCAAGTATGCACCATAATCTTGATCAAAAGCACATTATCATCATCATCATCGTCAAACACATAGGACTTGACCCTCCCATCATCCTCTCCTCTTTTCTCTCTCAGGTCTCAGTGTCATTGTTACTCTATTGGCGGAGTGTCCCAGCCAGGGGAGGTGTCCTTCAGCGCCGCCGGCCCTTGGTAAGCAGCCACACACACACTAGCTATGGTACATAGAGAGTTCATAGAGAGGTTATAGAGAGTTCACTTCACAGACATAACGCCCTCAAACAATCTCCCTGATTGAAATGTTTATTCTCTTCTCCCGCTCTGTCTCCCATCAACAGCCTTTGCAGGAATGGAAGGATGGAGTGTGTACCAGAAGAAAGAGGTAAACCCACCATCCCTCTCTTATTCAGGGTGTCAGGTAGACTAGTGGTTAGAGCAGGGGGCCAGTAACTGAAATGTTGCTAGATCAAATCCCCGAGCTGACAAGTTAAAAATCTGTCATTCTGCCCATGAACAAGGCAGTTGACCCACTGTTCCTAGGCCATCATTTGTTCTTAACTGACTTGCCTAGTTAAATATGTTTTGTTTTTTTTCCTCTCCATCCATCTATCCATCCATCCATCCATCCATCAACAAAGCTCTGTTTCTGAATGACTTCTGTCTTTGTGTTTTAGAGCCGGAGCGAGGCCAGTGTCCGGAGGGAAAGGTGTTCCACAGCTGTTCTGAGCCCCAGGGGGTCCAGGGGGTGGTGGCTTGGCGAGGAGGTGTGGCCTGTGAGCTCACCTGTCGGAACCTGATGTTGAACCTCACCTGTCCTCCCACCACACCCTGCATACCTGGCTGTGTCTGCCCACCTGGGTAGGGTGTGTGTCTGTGTGTTAGTTTAACTATTTTTAAAAAACCTGGAGTCGATTGGCACACCCTTGCGTCAAACTAATTAACATGATAAAAAAATCCCCATCAAAATCCATCTGTTTTAAGTTAGAAATATCAGTTTTTTCGTATGGGCTGCGTCTCAATGCAACACATCCTCCAATGTCGGCCTTCCGCATCTGCTGTGGAAAGTGGCAGAGCTACAGCGCTGTTTGTCAGACCTGGAGACATCCTGAAAATCGGTCTTATCATGAAAAAACATCTGTAGCGTCCGAATGGTTTGGCCTACAAACTATGGAAAGATAAGGCTCACGAAGATGATGGTGTTCTCCGTTTTGTAACATCCAAACCGTTTAGGGTACAAACTAATACCAGGGGAGGGGAGACTCATTCTATGACCCCCACAAGTGTCACAGGACTCGTCCAAAGGTAACCCAGTACCGGTTGGAAAAGTAGTTTTGGAAGTAGTATGGAAGTAGTTTTGTGCCGCAAGGAATGTGTTATTCAATGCATTTTCTATGAGCTATGGCAGTAAAGGCCAAATTCAATATTTTATCAAATAATGTTTTTAGATAATTTTTTATAACTGCAGGGGTCCTAAAATTCCAAATCAAATAGCTAAATGATCCATGGTATGACCATCTTAAAACAATTCCGTATGTTAGCTTAATATTACCCCCGAGGCTTAGATTTTTAACACAGAAAAAAGTACGTTATTAGCACACACATGCTTGAGCCCTGATTGTTGTAATGGTTCTACCCGACTGTGTGTATGTGTGTGTGTAGGCTGGTTCTGCACCGTGGGGAGTGTTACTACCCAGAGAACTGTCCCTGTGCCTGGCTGGGCCTGGAGTATCTGCCAGGAGAGACCGTCGACACCCCCTGTTACAGATGGTAAGACCCTCCCATCCCTTAAAGGAAAACTCAACCCAAAAACAATATTTTGGTATTTGTTTCATTAGTCCATTATTGATGAAGTCCCAAAATGTTTTCCTTTTTTTATTTAGAAATTATTTGTCATACTTTTTAACTCTGTATTGTTGGGAATGGGCTCGTAAGTAAGCATTTCACTGTAAAATCTTCACATGTTGTATTCAGTGTATGGGACCAATACAATTTGATTTAATTTGATGCCGGCTGTATTTCTGTATTTTGAAAGTTATATATCTTGAAAACTTGATTGCTGACACGCAAAACATTTAGGGACTATATCAACAATGGACTAATGAAACAAATACCAAAAGATTGTTTTTTGGTGTGTTTCCATTAAGGATTGTGAAATGCTGTTAATATGAAAAAAATAGTATCCTAAATATTGTGTTTCATTTACTGTCTTCTCTTTGTCTTTATTATTGTCTGTATGTTTTTCTCCCCCTCTGTCTATCTATCTATCTCTCCCTAACTCTGTCTCTCTCCAGTGTGTGTCACCGGGGGTATTTTAACTGTAATTACTCTCCGTGTCCGGCAGTATGTACAGTCTACAGCGACAGACACTACCACACCTTCGACGGCCTGGAGTATGACTATCACTCGGACTGTCAGGTCTACTTACTCAAGGTGTGTGTGTGTGTGTGTGTGTGTGTGTGTGTGTGTGTGTGTGTGTGTGTGTTTTATGAACCTTTATTGAACCAGGGAAACCCACTGAGCCCAGAGTTTCATTTCCAATGGTGCCCTGAGAACAGCAGTTCAAGCAATGTGAGCATGATCACAAAACAATTGCAGTTACATAATTTCAAATAAATTAAGTTACATTCAAAGGGGCAGTAAGTAGAAACAAATACATATAATCAATCAAAACAAGTGCACTTGTCATAATCAATTTTTTTTTCTTCCCTAAATTCACCTTTTGGGACCAAAGAATAAAGTTTTAGAGTGACCTGTAGGTCATTCCAGGACGGCGGGGCATAGTAACTGAAAGCAGTCTTCCCTAACTCAGAGGAGACTCGTGGAACCTCTTGTACCAACCAGTCTAGAAACTGAGTCTATTTGTTACTGGATTTCCAATTTAGAAGTGAGGTGAAATAGTATGGGAGCATACACTGCTCAAAAAAATAAAGGGAACACTAAAATAACACATCCTAGATCTGAGTGAATGAAATATTCTTATGAAATACTTTTTTCTTTACATAGTTGAATGTGCTGACAACAAAATCACACAAAACTTATCAATGGAAATCAAATTTATCAACCCATGGAGGTCTGGATTTGGAGTCACACTCAAAATTAAAGTGGAAAACCACACTAAAGGCTGATCCAACTTTGATGTAATGTCCTTAAAACAAGTCAAAATGAGGCTCAGTAGTGTGTGTGGCCTCCACGTGCCTGTGTGACCTCCCTACAATGCCTGGGCATGCTCCTGATGAGGTGGCGGATGGTCTCCTGAGGGATCTCCTCCCAGACCTGGACTAAAGCATCCGCCAACTCCTGGACAGTCTATGGTGCAACGTGGCATTGGTGGATGGAGCGAGACATGATGTCCCAGATGTGCTCAATTGGATTCAGGTCTGGGGAACGGGCGGGCCAGTCCATAGCATCAATGCCTTCCTCTTGCAGGAACTGCTGACACACTCCAGCCACATGAGGTCTAGCATTGTCTTGCATTAGGAGGAACCCAGGGCCAACCGCACCAGCATATGGTCTCACAAGGGGTCTGAGGATCTCATCTCGGTACCTAATGGCAGTCAGGCTACCTCTGGTGAGCACATGGAGGCCCCCCAAAGAAATGCCACCCCACACCATGACTGAACCACCTCCAAACCGGTCATGCTGGAGGATGTTGCAGGCAGCAGAACGTTCTCCACGGCGTCTCCAGACCCTGTCACGTCTGTCACATGTGCTCAGTGTGAACCTGCTTTCATCTGTGAAGAGCACAGGGCGCTAGTGGCGAATTTGCCAATCTTGGTGTTCTCTGGCAAATGCCAAACGTCCTGCACGGTGTTGGGCTGTAAGCTCAACCCCCACCTGTGGACGTCGGGCCCTCATACCACCCTCATGGAGTCTGATTCTGACCGTTTGAGCAGACACATGCACATTTGTGGCCTGCTGGAGGTAATCTGGACACGATTCGTCAGGACCTCCAACACCCGAAGCTAAGTAGTAACATTAACATGATGCCTTCTAATTGCAGTCGCTGTACTCGCCTTACGGCGAGGATAGCTGTGCTACAAGCCCGGCTTCAGACGCAATCGTTAGGCAAGGGTAATTTCAGTGTAGGAAAGGATGAAACAGCGTCTGTGCCACCAGCAAGTACAGATAGTAGTATAAATCCCCTGGCACAGTCCCCGCAGCCGGACAACTTTCTCACGGTTTCTGGAAGGAAATGCTGTAGGAACGCTCAACCGGTGTCGCTCATTCAGCCGACAGAAACTTTCAACCGGTTTTCCCCATTAAGTAGCGAGTCGGAGTCAGAGGCCGAGCCTTCTCTGGTCTATACTCCTCCCGTTACGGGGTCTGAGACGCCAAGCTTCCCACCATTAGCTCTGACAAATTGAAAACTCTAGTCATTGGCGACTCCATTACCCGCAGTATTAGACTTAAAACGAATCATCCAGCGATCATACATTGTTTACCGGGGGCAGGGCTACCGACGTTAAGGCTAATCTGAAGATGGTGCTGGCTAAAGCTAAAACTGGCGAGTGTAGAGAGTATAGAGATATTGTTATCCACGTCGGCACCAACGATGTTAGGATGAAACAGTCAGAGATCACCAAGCGCAACATAGCTTCTGCGTGTAAATCAGCTAGAAAGATGTGTCGGCATCGAGTAATTGTCTCTGGCCCCTCCCAGTTAGGGGGAGTGATGAGCTCTACAGCAGAGTCTCACAACTCAATCGCTGGTTGAAAACTGTTTTCTGCCCCTCCGAAAAGTTAGAATTTGTAGATAATTGGCCCTCTTTTTGGGACTCACCCACAAACAGGACCAAGCCTGACCTGCTGAGGAGTGACGGACTCCATCCTAGCTGGAGGGGTGCTCTCATCTTATCTACCAACATAGACAGGGCTCTAACTCCTCTAGCTCCACAATGAAATAGGGTGCAGGCCAGGCAGCAGGCTGTTAGCCAGCCTGCCAGCATAGTGGAGTCTGCCACTAGCATAGTCAGTGTAGTCAGCTCAGCTATCACCATTGAGACCGTGTCTGTGCCTCGACCTAGGTTGCGCAAAACTAAACATGGCGGTGTTCGCCTTAGCAATCTCACTAGGATAAAGACCACCTCCATTCCTGTCATTATTGAAAGAGATCATGATACCTCACATCTCAAAATAGGGCTACTTAATGTTAGATCCCTTACTTCAAAGGCAATTATAGTCAATGAACTAATCACTGATCATAATCTTGATGTGATTGGCCTGACTGAAACATGGCTTAAGCCTGATGAATTTACTGTGTTAAATGAGGCCTCACCTCCTGGCTACACTAGTGACCATATCCCCCGTGCATCCCGCAAAGGCGGAGGTGTTGCTAACATTTACGATAGCAAATTTCAATTTACAAAAAAAAAAATGACGTTTTCGTCTTTTTGAGCTTCTAGTCATGAAATCTATGCAGCCTACTCAATCACTTTTTATAGCTACTGTTTACAGGCCTCCTGGGTCATATACAGCGTTCCTCACTGAGTTCCCTGAATTCCTATCGGACCTTGTAGTCATAGCAGATAATATTCTAATCTTTGGTGACTTTAATATTCACATGGAAAAGTCCACAGACCCACTCCAAAAGGCTTTCGGAGCCATCATCGACTCAGTGGGTTTTGTCCAACATGTCTCTGGACCCACTCACTGTCACAGTCATACGCTGGACCTAGTTTTGTCCCATGGAATAAATGTTGTGGATCTTAATGTTTTTCCTCATAATCCAGGACTATCGGACCACCATTTTATTACGTTTGCAATTGCAACAAATAATCTGCTCAGACCCCAACCAAGGAACATCAAAAGTCGTGCTATAAATTCACAGACAACACAAAGATTCCTTGATGTCCTTCCAGATTCCCTCTGTCTACCCAATGACACCAGAGGACAAAAATCAGTTAACCACCTAACTGAGGAACTCAATTTAACCTTGCGCAATACCCTAGATGCAGTTGCACCCCTAAAAACTAAAAACATTTCTCATAAGAAACTAGCTCCCTGGTACACAGAAAATACCCGAGCTCTGAAGCAAGCTTCCAGAAAATTGGAACGGAAATGGCGCCACACCAAACTGGAAGTCTTCCGTCTAGCTTGGAAAGACAGTACCGTGCAGTACCGAAGAGCCCTTACTGCTGCTCGATCATCCTATTTTTCTAACTTAATTGAGGACAATAAGAACAATCCAAAATTCCTTTTGATACGGTCGCAAAGCTAACTAAAAAGCAGCATTCCCCAAGAGAGGATGACTTTCACTTTAGCAGTGATAAATTCATGAACTTCTTTGAGGAAAAATTATGATTATTAGAAAGCAAATTACAGACTCCTCCTTAAATCTGCGTATTCCTTCAAAGCTCAGTTGTCCTGAGTCTGCACAACTCTGCGTGGACCTAGGATCAAGAGAGACGCTCAAGTGTTTTAGTACTATATCTCTTGACACAATGATGAAAATAATCATGGCCTCTAAACCTTCAAGCTGCTTACTGGACCCTATTCCAACTAAACTACTGAAAGAGCTGCTTCCTGTGCTTGGCCCTCCTATGTTGAACATAATAAACGGCTCTCTATCCACCGGATGTGTACCAAACTCACTAAAAGTGGCAGTAATAAAGCCTCTCTTGAAAAAGCCAAACCTTGACCCAGAAAATATAAAAAACTATCGGCCTATATCGAATCTTCCATTCCTCTCAAAAATCTTAGAAAAGGCTGTTGCTCAGCAACTCACTGCCTTCCTGAAGACAAACAATGTATATGAAATGCTTCAGTCTGGTTTTAGACCCCATCATAGCACTGAGACGGCACTTGTGAAGGTGGTAAATGACATTTTAATGGCATCGGACCGAGGCTCTGCATCTGTCCTCGTGCTCCTAGACCTTAGTGCTGCTTTTGATACCATCGATCACCACATTCTTTTGGAGAGATTGGAAACCCAAATTGGTCTACACGGTCAAGTTCTGGCCTGGTTTAGATCTTATCTGTCGGAAAGATATCAGTTTGTCTCTGTGGATGGTTTGTCCTCTGACAAATCAACTGTAAATTTCGGTGTTCCTCAAGGTTCCGTTTTAGGACCGCTGTTGTTTTCACTATATATTTTACCTCTTGGGGATGTTATTCGAAAACATAATGTTAACTTTCACTGCTATGCGGATGATACACAGCTGTACATTTCAATGAAACATGGTGAAGCCCCAAAATTGCCCTCGCTAGAAGCATGTGTTTCAGACATAAGGAAGTGGATGGCAGCAAACTTTCTACTTTTAAACTCGGATAAAACAGAGATGCTTGTTCTAGGTCCCAAGAAACAAAGAGATCTTCTGTTGAATCTGACAATTAATCTTAATGGTTGTACAGTCATCTCAAATAAAACTGTGAAGGACCTCGGCGTTACTCTGGACCCTGATCTCTCTTTTGAAGAACATATCAAGACCATTTCAAGGACAGCTTTTTTCCATCTACGTAACATTGCAAAAATCAGAAACTTTCTGTCCAAAAATGATGCAGAAAAATTAATCCATGCTTTTGTCACTTCTAGGTTAGACTACTGCAATGCTCTACTTTCCGGCTACCCGGATAAAGCACTAAATAAACTTCAGTTAGTGCTAAATACGGCTGCTAGAATCCTGACTAGAACCAAAAATTTGATCATATTACTCCAGTGCTAGCCTCCCTACACTGGCTTCCTGTCAAAGCAAGGGCTGATTTCAAGGTTTTACTGCTAACCTACAAAGCATTGCATGGGCTTGCTCCTACCTATCTCTCTGATTTGGTCCTGCCGTACATACCTACACGTACGCTACGGTCACAAGACGCAGGCCTCCTAATTGTCCCTAGAATTTCTAAGCAAACAGCTGGAGGCAGGGCTTTCTCCTATAGAGCTCCATTTTTATGGAACGGTCTGCCTACCCATGTCAGAGACGCAAACTCGGTCTCAACCTTTAAGTCTTTACTGAAGACTCATCTCTTCAGTGGGTCATATGATTGAGTGTAGTCTGGCCCAGGAGTGGGAAGGTGAACGGAAAGGCTCTGGAGCAACGAACCACCCTTGCTGTCTCTGCCTGGCCGGTTCCCCTCTTTCCACTGGGATTCTCTGCCTCTAACCCTATTACAGGGGCTGAGTCACTGGCTTGCTGGGGCTCTCTCATGCCGTCCCTGAGGGGGTGCGTCACCTGAGTGGGTTGATTCACTGATGTGGTCATCCTGTCTGGGTTGGCGCCCCCCCTTGGGTTGTGCCGTGGCGGAGATCTTTGCGGGCTATACTCGGCTTTGTCTCAGGATGGTAAGTTGGTGGTTGAAGATATCCCTCCAGTGGTGTGGGGGCTGTGCTTTGGCATAGTGGGTGGGGTTATATCCTTCCTGTTTGGCCCTGTCCGGGGTGTCCTCGGGTGGGGCCACAGTGTCTCCTGACCCCTCCTGTCTCAGCCTTCAGTATTTATGCTGCAGTAGTTTATGTGTCGGGGGCTGGGGTCAGTTTGTTATATCTGGAGTACTTCTCCTGTCCAATTCGGTGTCCTGTGTGAATCTAAGTGTGCGTTCTCTAATTCTCTCCTTCTCTCTCTCGGAGGACCTGAGCCCTAGGACCATGCCCCAGGACTACCTGACATGATGACTCCTTGCTGTCCCCAGTCCACCTGGCCGTGCTGCTGCTCCAGTTTCAACTGAACCGCGGCCCTAGGACCATGCCCCAGGACTACTTGACATGATGACTCCTTGCTGTCCCCAGTCCACCTGGCCGTGCTGCTGCTCCAGTTTCAACTGTTCTGCCTTATTATTATTCGACCATGCTGGTCATTTATGAACATTTGAACATCTTGGCCATGTTCTGTTATAATCTCTACCCGGCACAGCCAGAAGAGGACTGGCCACCCCACATAGCCTGGTTCCTCTCTAGGTTTCTTCCTAGGTTTTGGCTTTTCTAGGGAGTTTTTCCTAGCCACCGTGCTTCTACACCTGCATTGCTTGCTGTTTGGGGTTTTAGGCTGGGTTTCTGTACAGCACTTTGAGATATCAGCTGATGTACGAAGGGCTATATAAATAAATTTGATTTGATTTGATTTGATTTGAATTTTGCAGGGCTCTGACAGTGCTCCTCCTGCTCCTCCTTGCACAAAGGCGGAGGTAGCGGTCCTGCTGCTGGGTTGTTGCCCTCCTACGGCCTCCTCCACGTCTCCTGATGTACTGGCCTGTCTCCTGGTAGCGCCTCCATGCTCTGGACACTACACTGATATACACAGCAAACCTTCTTGCCACAGCTCGCATTGATGTGCCATCCTGGATGAGCTGCTCTACCTGAGCCACTTGTGTGGGTTGTAGACTCCGTCTCATGCTACCACTAGAGTGAAAGCACCGCCAGCATTCAAAAGTGACCAAAACATCATCCAGGAAGCATAGGAACTGAGAAGTGGTCTGTGGTCACCATCTGCAGAACCACTCCTTTATTGGGGGTGTCTTGTTAATTGCTTATAATTTCCACCTGTTGTCTATTCCATTTGCACAACAGCATGTGAAATTTATTGTCAATCAGTGTTGCTTCCTAAGTGGACAGTTTGATATCACAGAAGTGTGATTGACTTGGAGTTACATTGTGTTGTTTAAGTGTTCCCTTTATTTTTTGAGCAGTGTATATGAATAATAGCTAATGTTGGGCCCTTCTAGTAGTCAGAGCCTCAGAACTATAAGAACTATAAGAAACAATGATGCGTACAGAAATTATCACCAGTGGTGAAACGTAAAGCAGAGTGATAGTGTCACACCCTGACCATAGTTTATTTGTATGTTTCTTGGTTGGTCAGGGTGTGATCTGAGTGGGCATTCTATGTTGGATGTCTTGTTTGTCTATTTCTATGTCTGGCCTGATATGGTTCTCAATCAGAGGCAGGTGTTAGTCATTGTCTCTGATTGGGAACCATATTTAGGTAGCCTGGGTTTCACTGTGTGTTTGTGGGTGATTGTTCCTGTCTCTGTATTTGTTGCACCAGATAGGGCTGTTTCGGTTTTCCACGTTTGTTGTTTTGTATTGTTCATGTTTCATCTTCATTAAAGATGTATCTAACTAACCACGCTGCATTTTGGTCCGATCCTTGTTCCACCTCTTCGTCAGAGGAGGAGTTAGAAGAAACTCGTTACAGAATCACCCACCACAACAGGACCAAGCGGCGTGGTAACAGGCAACAGTGGCAGCAGGAGCAACAAAGAGAGGAAAGGACATGGGAACAGAATCTGGACTACACTACGTGGGAAGAAATAGACAGGTGGGCGGCCGACCCAGGAGGAGTGCCTGAGCCCGCCTGGGATTCGCTGGAGCAGTGCGAGGAGGGGTATAGAAAAATGGAGTTGTTGAAGCAAGCACGGCGGCGCGATAGGAAGCCTGGGAGTCAGCCCCAAAAATTTCTTGGGGGGAGTTCACAGGGAGTATGACGACGCTAGGTAGGAGACCTGCGCCAACTTCCTGTGGTTACCGGAGGGCTGGAGAGACCGGGCAGGCACCGTGTTATGCTGTGGTGCGCACGGTGTCTCCAGTGCGGGTGCATAGCCCGGTGCGTTCTATTCCAGCACCGCGTATTGGCCGGGCTAGATTGAGCGTCGAGCCAAATGCCATGAAGCCGGCTCTACGCATCTGGTCCCCAGTGCGTCTCCTTGGGCCGGCTTACATGGCACCAGCCTTACGCTCGGTATCCCCGTTTCGCCTGCATAGCTCAGTGCGGGCTATTCCACCATGCCGCACTGGCAGAGCGACCGGGAGTATTCAACCAGGTAAGGTTGGGCAGGCTCGGTGCTCAAGAGCTCCAGTGCGCCTGCACGGTCCGGTCTACCCAGTACCACCTCCACACCCCAGCCCTCCGGTGACTGCTCCCCGCACCAGGCTTCCTGTGCGTGTCCTCGGCTCAGTACCACCAGTGCCAGCACCACGCATCAGGCCTACTGTGCGCCTCGCCTCTCCAGCGCTGCCGGAGCCTTCCTCCTCTCCTGCGCTGCCGGAGTCTCCCGCCTGTTTGGCGCTGCCGGAGCCTTCCGCCTCTACAGCGTTGCCGGAGTCTCCTGTCCGTTTAGCGCAGCCAGTGCCGCCAGTCTGCATGGAGCAGCCAGGGCTGTCAGTCTGCATAGAGCAGCCAGAGCTGTCAGTCTGCATGGAGCAGCCAGAGATGTCAGTCTGCATGGAGCAGCCGGAGCTTCCAGTCTGCAAGGAGCTGCCAGTCTGCAAGGAGCTGCCAGTCTGCAAGGAGCTGTCAGTCTGCAAGGAGCTGCCAGTCTGCAGGGAGCTGCCGGAGCTGCTAGTCTGCATGGAGCAGCCAGAGCCGCCAGTCAGCATGAAGCAGCCAGAGCTGTCAGTCAACATGGAGCAGCCAGAGCCGTCAGTGTGCCAGACTCCAGACTCTTCCAGATCTGCCAGTCAACCAGACTCTCCCGGATCTGCCAGTCAGCCAGACTCTCCCAGATCTGCCAGTCAACCAGACTCTTCCAGATCTGCCAGTCAACCAGACTCTTCCAGATCTGCCAGTCAACCAGACTCTTCCAGATCTGCCAGTCAGCCGAACTCTTCCAGATCTGCCAGTCAGCCGGACTCTTCCAGATCTGCCAGTCAGCCGGACTCTTCCAGATCTGCCAGTCAGCCGGACTCTTCCAGATCTGCCGGTCAGCCAGACTCTTCCAGATCTGCCAGTCAACCAGATTCTTCCATATCTGCTAGTCAACCAGACTCTTCCAGATCCGCCAGTCAACCAGACTCTTCCAGATTCGTCAGTCAGCCAGGATCTGCCAGAACTGCCAGCCAGCCGGGATCTGCTGGATTCAACTGCCTGGCTGAGCTTCCTCTCGGTACTGGGCTTCCTCTCAGTGCTGGGCTTCCTCTCAGTGCTGGGCTTCCTCTCAGTGCTGAGCTTCCCCTCAGTGCTGAGCTGCCCCTCTGTCCCGAGCTGCCCCTCTGTCCCGAGCTGCCCCTCTGTCCCGAGCTGCCCCTCTGTCCCGAGCTGCCCCTCTGTCCCGAGCTGCCCCTCTGTCCCGTGTTATTTAGTAGGGTTGCCGTGGCTAGGAGGTCACGGAAGCGGACAAGGTGGGGGAGGACTACGGTGAAGTGGGGGCCACGTCCAGCACCGGAGCCGCCACCGCGGACAGATAGGTTCAGGTTTTGCGGCCGGAGTCCGCACCTTACTGTCACACCCTGACCATAGTTTATTTGTATGTTTCTATGTTTTGGTTGGTCAGGGTGTGATCTGAGTGGGCATTCTATGTTGGATGTCTTGTTTGTCTATGTCTATGTCTGGCCTGATATGGTTCTCAATCAGAGGCAGGTGTTAGTCATTGTCTCTGATTGGGAACCATATTTAGGTAGCCTGGGTTTCACTGTGTGTTTGTGGGTGATTGTTCCTGTCTCTGTGTTTGTTGCTCCAGATAGGGCTGTTTCGGTTTTCCACGTTTGTTGTTTTGTATTGTTCGTGTTTCATCTTCATTAGAGATGTATCTAACTAACCACGCTGCATTTTGGTCCGATCCTTGTTCCACCTCTTCGTCAGAGGAGGAGTTAGAAGAAACTCGTTACAGATAGACTGAATCTAGAGGTTTTAACACAGTGTTGTTTGACCAATTTTCCTCCTATTTTCAAAAGTGAGAAAACATTTATTTACATGAAACCAATCTTTACTCACAACTTTTTGTCAGCTTATCAATGTGTGTTTTAATGTACAAAAAATATGTCAAGAGCTCCATAATCAGAGGTGCAGTATACTGTTGAAGACATCGGTCAAGCATGTCTGCCCCAGTGTATTTTTTAACATCAATAGCTAAGAGAGTGTCCAGAACATCCCTACTAGTGACTTGCCGAAGAGAGAACAGTGGGTCACCATTTACAGTAGCAGCCAAGTCTGATTAAACAGGGTTGCATCAGAGATTAGCTTGTATTATGTTCATGAACAGTATTTTCAGAGTTGTCCTTATTGCTGCTATTTCCCCTTTCAAAACAATGTCCTGCTGCAATAAAATGTTGGTTAACTCATCAGTTATTTCAGTTTTGTCTGCTATAGGATTGGGAGTTCAATAGAACCTCATTGGGCTGAAAGGTGTGGCTGCTTATTTTTATTGATTTAATAGCCTTCCAAAACTTAGCTGGATTGCCACGAGGGTCAGATATGGAATTCATGAAATAGTTAGATTTAGCCCTTTTTATGGAAGCAGTAAATATATTTCTAAGTTATCTGAAGGTGAGCCAGTCAGCAGAGCTACCATTGTGTCTGGCTTCAGACCAAGCTTTGTTCCTAAGCTGAATTAACTCATCAAGTTCAGGCGTGAACCATGGATTGGCTCTATCTTTCATTCTTAATCTCTTCATAGGAGCATGTTTATGAGATGAAGAGATAAACATACTAAAGAATTGTTCAAGGTCAAGTTCTGCTTCCGGAGTGTCATTAACACTAAGTAAGACTCAAGGGTTAAGGTCATGTCAGAACCCTACTCATGGAAGTGCTTAAAGTGTCTCTTAGCAGTAAGGCGTGGTGGAGTTTTAGGCAACTTTGTGTTTCTGACACGGACTTTGGGACAGTGGTCACTGAGGTCCCATAGCAAAGACACCACGAGTTAAGTATTTAGGAGGGTTATTTGTAAGTATGAAATCAATCAGAGTTGATTTAGCAGGATTCTCCACATTCAAACAAATGGGCTCTGAAATCAGTTGGACGAAGTTCGGATCAGTACATGCTGATTTAAGACAATCAGACGAGGGAGTAAGCTAATCGAGATTCAGACCCCCCGATATCACTATTTCAGAGGCTATTAATGGAGCTAGTTGCTGCCGCTGTGGTGTAGGGAGGTCGATAGATCCCAGCAACATAGAAATTAATATTCTGAGAAATAACATTTATAACTAGTAGCTCAACTAGTAGGTCACCTTAAAGTTGTTTTTCACATAAATTGCTACACCACCACCCTTCTTTGTCCTATCACATCTGTAAACTTTTTAATCATGAAGTGCAATGGAATTATCATCAACAGAGCTTTTTAACCATGTTTCAGAGCACACTAACATGTTGGGATTTGTATCCTGGACCCAAATGTCCAACATGTCCATCTTGGAGATAATACTTCATTTGTACATTAATTTCCATTAGCCAAAGCCTCCTTTTTAAAGTCTGCTGGAGAGTGTACAGTTGGAGACTAGCAGATCTAACAGTACTAATGGGGAGAAATAGCTCAACAAGATTACTGATTTTAGCAGCACTAGAACTGAGAGAATTTCTAACAGACAGTACATGGGACTGAGTAGTAATAATGGGAATTATCTAGGGGCTTGGGCTGTCAGAGAGTCACTGGGTTAGCGACTGTGCAATGTTTGAAGAGAGCCGCTGTGCTCCTCGGCCGTTTGTGTGTGCGTGTGTGTGTGTGTGTGAGTGTAGGCAGATTGGGATCAGGGAAAGGGGATCCAAGGAGTTTCTTTAATCTGGGAACGATTTTTAATTAGAGCGACTGAGGTAAGCAAAGCTGTAGCAACACACACACACACACACACACACCTGAGTAACACAAAGAGAGGCCTGTTCGCGGCAGACTCCCAGGGATATACAATTAGAATGAGCAGGACGTTGGGACATTCCAGTTCTAATCAAGGTTCTGTGGTGGCTGGAATGCAGCCATATTAGGTGTTCCATCTAATGCTGAACACATCACATTTCCCTGTTCTGTTGTCTATTATTTTACTCAGGGCTATGAGCTGGGGTAAGCATTAAGTCACCCGATCCTTCCGGAAACAGATATGCCTTTTAACTGACAGGTACACAAAGATACACTACATGGCCAAAAGCTTGTCAAACATCTCATTCTAAAATCATGGGCATTAATATGGAGTTGGTCCCCCTTTTTCTGCAACAACAGCCTCCACTCTTCTGGGAAAGCTTTCCACTAGATGGTAGTGCTGCGGAGGCTTGCTTCCATTCAGCCACAAGAGCATTAGTGAGGTTGGACACTGATGTTGGGCGATTAGGCCTGGCTCGCAGTCGGCGTTCCAATTCATCCCAAAGGTGTTCGATGGGGTTGAAGTACTTCCACACCGATCTCGACAAAACATTTCTGTATGGACCTCGCTTTGTGCACGGGGGCATTATCATGCTGAAACAGGAAAGGGCCTTTGCCACACAGATGTAAGCACAGAATTGTCTAGAATGTCATTGTATCCTGTAGCATTAAAGATTTCCCTTCACTAGAGTTAAAGGGCCTATCCAAGAACGCAGGTAGCGTTCTCCTGGCATCTGCCAAACCCAGGTTCTTCAGTCGGACTGCCAGATGGTGAAGCGTGATTCAGATAACTTGTTTCAACTGCTCCAGAGTCCAATGACGGCGAGCTTTACACCACTCCAGCCGATGCTTGGCATTGCACATGGTGATCGTAGGTTTGTGTGCTGTTGCTTCCAGAGGCAGTTTGGAACTCAGCAGTCAGTGTTGCAACTGAGGACAGGCAATTTTTATGCGTTACGCACTTCAGCACTCGATCATCCCGTTCTGTGAGCTTGTGTGGCTTACCACTTTGCGGCTGAGTCGTTCTTGTTCCGAGACGTTTCCACTTCACAGTACTTGACCGGGGCAGCTCTATGTTGGTGCCATGTTGAAAGTCACTGAGCTCTTCAGTACATGCCATTCTACTGCCAATGTTTGTCTATGGAGATTGCATGGCGGTGTGCTCGATTTTATACACCTGTCAGCAATGGGTATGGCTTAAATAGCCAAATCCACTAATTTGAAGGGGTGTCCACATACTTTTGTATTTATATAGTGTATGTCAGCTCTTTTCATGACTTTGTAATCTGCATCGTTTAGTACGCTCCCTACCCTGAATGTGATGTTGCTACTGTAAATGTCAGAGTCCCCCAGAGGAGGAACAGTGAGCGCCAGGAATGCACTCTATCAGCCCTGGGGACAGACCTGCACACCACACAGTACTCTTTCCCCAGAGTATAGATGAAGTGCAGTCCATAGTAGCCCGGGATAAGGACTGCTCTTTCTCTTGCTCACTCTCTCTCCTATCTCTCTCTCTCTCTCTCTCTCTCTCTCTCTCCCTCTCTCCAGAGTATAGATGGTGAGGTGTCCATCGTAGCCCAGAATAAGGATTGTTATCAGAGTGGGATCGTCTGTATGAAGATGCTGGTCATCCATGTTGGATTCACCAAGATTTACTTCAACGACAACTCAGGCCAGCCTGTGCGCATCACACACATACAATACACGCACACCAACCTTTCCCTTCTCACTCTAAAACCTGAAAGTCCACGAGCGCTCCCTGGTGGGCAGCACTAACCCTCATTTAGGACTAGCTAGAAACTCTTACTGATCTGATAGCCGCTATAACAAACATATTATTTGAGTTTATGTGTTTGGTATGTGTGACACTCCTGATGTGTTCTAACCAAGGTCTGGTCCGGTGTGTGTGTGTGTGTTTGTGTGTGTGTGTGTGTGTGTGTGTGTGTGTGTGTGTGTGTGTGTGTGTGTGTGTGTGTGTGTGTGTGTGTGTGTGTGTGTGTGTGCGTGCCTGCGTGCGTGCGTGTGTGTGTGTGATCTCTTCTCTTCATCCAGAGCCCCTCCAGTGTGGTAGGTAAGGGGTCAGAGTTTGAGCTGTGGTCAGCAGGCTACTACACAGCCATCCACTTCCCCAAACAGGACCTGACCGTTCTCTGGGACCGCAAGACAACCGTGCACATCAGAGCTGGACCACAGTGGAAGGTCAGGATACTTTTACCGCCCACACTCTCTCTCTCTCTCTCTCACCAGAACTGAGTTGGAACACTCACACACACACCCACCCCCACCCCTATTCCGTCTTTTTCTTTCTCGCATCTCCCTCTTTCTCCCCCTGTCTGTCTCTAGGGTCTCCTGAGTGGTCTGTGTGGGAACTTTGACAGTGTGACGGTGAATGACATGACCACGTCCAGTCACATGGAGGTCAGCAATGCTCAGGGCTTTGGAGACAGCTGGGCTCTGGGACAGGTACACACACACACACAAAGTGGAATTTTAAACTCCGAACCATCTGCTCTAACTCCCACTTAGAACGATAACAACTGAGCTAAACAGATTTACAGCGATTTTTTTGATTTCTTTCTAATGATAAAAATGATGCCTAGAGTAATGAATACCAGCTGGCTAAAAGGGTTAACATTTCCATTTCATGTTCTTGGTATCTAGTTGGGAAAGTGAAAAAGGTCTAATTCCCCGCCCCTACCCTAATCCCCCCCCCCCCGCTTCCACCCTTCAACCCAGTCTCCTGCGTCTCTAGGGCCTACCTGTGATATTTAAGAGAAATCAGACACCCACCCACTCACTCTGTGCGTGTGTGTGTGTGTGTGTGTGTGTGTGTGTGTGTGTGTGTGTGTGTGTGTGTGTGTGTGTGTGTGTGCGTGCGTGCGTGTGTGTGTCTGCGTGCGTGTGTCAGTGTGAGAGTGACTATGTGGTGAAGAGAGCGTGTGAAGGAGACCTGGGTAGACAGCCGTACGCCAAGAGAGAGTGTGCACTACTCTACAGTGACATCTTTATCCCCTGTCACAACGTGGTGAGTACACACACACCCACACTGGGGAGTGGGTTATGGGAACGATTCTTATCTGCTCTCAGTAAACATGCTCTACTCTCAGGAGATATACACTAATGGACACACACATACAGGGTTCAGGTTAAATGTAGGCGGCAGGTAGCCTACAGTCTTAGAAAAAAGGGTTCCAAAAGGGTTCTTCGGCTGTCCACATAGGAGAACTCTTTTTGGTTCCAGGGTTCTAGGGATTCTACCTGGAACCAAATGGGTTCTACCTGCAGCCAAAAAAGGTTCTTCAAAGGGTTTTCCTATGGGGACAGCCAAAAACCCTTTAAGGTTCTAGATAGCACCTTTTTTCTAAGTGTAGCCGTTAGAGCATTAGGCCAGTAACCAAAAGGTTGCTGGTTGGAATCTCTGAACCGACAAGGTGAAAACTCTGTTGATGTGCCCTTGAGCAAGGCACTTAACCCTAATTGCTCCAGTGTCACCAAGATAATGGCAAACCCTGGCCATGGCCCCACTCTCCAAGGGTGTCTCAGGGGGAGTTGGGATATGCAAAAAAACAAATATAAGCACCCACCAAATTATTATTAAATGTGTGCGGGAGGTGGATATTGGAGGTTGTGTGCTCTTATTCTCTAAGCGGCCAACAGATGGTGCTGAATGACACCATCTGCTTACAAATTGAATAATAAAACAATAACAAGAGTGACCCTTATTAAGCTGACAGTTTTAGTAAGATAATGCACCGTAATTGCTGGACTATTAAGCGCACCTGAATATAAACCGCACCCACTGAATTATTAAAAAATATGTATTTTATACATAAATAAGCCGCACATGTCTATAAGCCGCAGGTGCCTACCGGTACATTGAAACAAATGAACTTTACACAGCCTTTAAACGAAACATGGCTTGTAACAAAAATAAATAGGCTTTAACGAAACACGGCTTGTAACGAAAATTAAACAGTAGCCTACCGAGAAAGTCAATGGTCACTATCTTCCTCCTCCTGTGCACTGAAACCACTGAAGTCATCTCCTTCGGTGTCGGAGTTGAATAGCCTCAGAATTGCTTCATCCGATGTTGGATCGCTGCCCTCTTCAACACGCAGCAGTCCAGCCTTTCGAAACCCGTTGAGGATAGTGGATTTTTCACAATGCTCCACGCTGTCAGCAGCTCTATTTCCTTTTCCAACAGCCAGATCGATCGCCTTCAACTTGAAAGCTGCATCATATGCATTTCTCCGTGTCTTTGCCATGATGAGGGTGACAAAATGACTACCGTAATCAGAATGATGGAAAGTTTGAGCGCGCTCGAATTACGTCACATTATGTGACGGTGCTCAGTTTTTTGGCGGCATGAATCTTGTAAATTAGCCGCGTCATTGTATAAACCGCGAGGTTCAACGCGTGGGAAAAAAGTAGCGGCTTATACTCTGGAAATTACAGTATGTGAATGTTTATTTAAAAAAATATTATTGTTTATTGGGTGTAATTTGTTGTCATGACAAAGACTGCACACATGCACATGCATACCATGCATCTCTAATGTCTAATCTGTGTAGGGCCATAAGCAAACAAGAAAATGCACATGCAGAGGCAACGCTACCATTGCCGGTGATTTTAATGCAGGGAACCTGGAATCTGTTCAACCTAATTTTAACCAGAATGTTACCTGTGCAACTAGAGGCGACAAAACTCTAGATCACCTTTACTCCACACACAGAAATGCATACAAGGCTTTCCCTTGCCCTCCCTGGCAAATCTGACCATAACTCTATCCTCCTTATTCCTGCTTACAAGCCAAAACTCAAACATGAAGTACAAGAGACAGGCTTAATACGGAAGTGGCCCAATGAAGCAGATGCTAAGCTACATCACTGTTTCACTAGCAAAGACTGGAATATGTTCCAGGATTCATCCAATAACATTGAGGAGTTTACCACATCAGGCACCGGCTTCATTAGTATGTGGATCGACGACGACGTCCCCACATTGACTGTACATACAGTACATAGCCCAACCAGAAGCCATGGATTACAGGCAACATCCTTACTGAGATAAAGGCTAGAACTGTTGCTTTCAAGGAGCAGGACACTAATACGGACACTTATAAGAAATCCTGCTATGACCTCTGACGACCCATCAAACAGGCAAAGCATCAATACAGGACTAATATTGAATCCTACTAGGCCAGCTCCGACAATTGTTGGATGTGGCAGGACTTGCAAACAATCACAGATTACCAATGGAAACCCAACTGCAAGCAGCTCAGTGACTTAAGCCTACCAGATGACCTAAATGCCTTCTATGCTCATTTTGAGACAAGCAAACACTGAACCAAGCATGAGAGCACCAGCTGTTCCGGACAACTGTGATCTCGCTCTCCGTAGCCAATGTGAATAAGAACTTTAACCCTTTGACACGTACAAACACACAGGTGTGATCATTCTACAGTGGTCCCTGCAGCATACGCTCAAACCAGTGATTAGAACACTTGATTAGAACATCTAGCATTTGAGCTGGCCATACCGTTTTTTCACATACATTTTTTCTCAAACACAGTCTTTATAACTGTCATGTTCTGACCATAGTTCTGTTATTTTATCATTGTTTTAGTATGGTCAGGGCGTGAGTTGGTTTATTTTTGGTGAGTGGGTCAGTCTATGTTTGTTTTTCAATGTTGGTTTTTGAGTTCGGCCTAGTATGGTTCTCAATCAGAGGCAGCTGTCAATTGTTGTTCCTGATTGAGAATCATACTTAGGTAGCCTGGGTTTCAGTTTTGGGTTGTGGGTGTTTGTCTTCCATGTCAGTGTTTGTCGCCACACAGGACTGTTTCGTTCATTTCACGCTTATTGTTTTTTATTTCGTAGTGTTCAGTTTATTTTTTTAAATAAACATTATGGACACTTACCACGCTGCGTTTTGGTCCTCTGATCCTTCTCGCTTCTCCTCCTCAGAAGAGGAGGACGAGATCCCTTACAGTAACACCCACCCACCAAGGACCAAGTAGCGTGGTAACGGGCAGCAGCAGCAGCGGCTAAAAACACAGGACTCTTGGACATGGGAGGAGATTCTGGACGGCAAGGGACCATGGGCACAGCCAGCGGAATATCGCCACCCCAAAGCAGAGCTGGAGGCAGCGAAAGCATCCTCCGGTATGAGGAGGCAGCACGGCAGCGTGGCTAGAAGCCCGAGAGGCAGCCCCAAAAATGTCTCGGGGGAGACACACGGGGAGTGTGGCGAAGTCAGGTAGGAGACCTGCGCCAACTTCCCGTGCTTACCAGAGAGAGAAAGGGACCAGGCAGGCACCGTGTTATGCGGTGGAGCGCACGGTGTCCCCGGTGCGCAGGCATAGCCCGGTGCGGTACATTGCAGCACCTCGTATCAGCCAGGCTAGAGTGGGCATCAAGCCAGGTTCCATGAAGCCGGCTCAGCGCATCTGGTCACCAGTGCGTCTCCTCGGGCCGGTGTACATGGCACCAGCCTTACGCATGGTGTCCCCGGTTCGCCAGCACAGCCCAGTGCGGGCTATTCCACCTCGCCGCACTGGCCTGGCTACGGGGAGCATTCAACCAGGTAAGGTTAGGAAGGCTCGGTGCTCAAGAGCTCCAGTGCGCCTTCACGGTCCGGTCTGTCCGGTGCCACCTCCACGTACCTGCCCTCCGGTGGCAGCCCCCCGCACCATGCTGTCTCTCTGTCTTCTCCCTACAGGTGCTCCCGCCTGTCCAGTGCTGCCAGAGCCTTCCTCCTCTCCAGTGCTGCCAGAGTCTCCCGTCTGTCCTGAGCTGCCAGAGCCACCAGTCTGTCCTGAGTTGCCAGAGCCGCCAGTCTGTCCTGAGCTGCCAGAGCCGTCAGTCTGTCCTGAGCCGTCAGTCAGCCAGGAGCTGCCAGAGCCGTCAGTCAGCCAGGAGCTGCCAGAGCCGTCAGTCAGCCAGGAGCTGCCAGAGCCGTCAGTCAGCCAGGAGCTGCCAGAGCCGTCATTCAGCCAGGAGCTGCCAGAGGCGTTAGTTAGCCAGGACCTGCCAGAGCCATCAGTCAGCCAGGACCTGCCAGAGCCGTCAGTCAGCCAGGACCTGCCAGAGCCGTCAGTCAGCCAGGACCTGCCAGAGCCGTCAGTCAGCCAGGAACTGCCAGAGCTGCCTGTCATGCCGGCGATGCCAGAATCACCCTTCACTCCAGCGCTGCCGGAGTCTCCCGCCTGTCCGGCGCTGCTGGAGGGTCCCGCCTGTCCGGCGCTGCCGGAATCTCCCGTCCATTCGGGACCCGTGGCGTGGGTCCCCAGTCCAAGGTCGGCGGCGAGGGTCGCCGCTCTAAACAGGCCACGGAGGCGGGCTAAGAGGTGCAAAAAAACTATGGTGAAGTGAGTTCCACGTCCTGCTCCAGAGCCGCCACTGCGGACAGACGCCCACCCAGACCCTCCCCTATAGGTTCAGGTTTTGCGGCCGGAGTCCGCACCTTTGGGGGGGGGGGGGTACTGTCACATTCTGACCATAGTTCTGACCATAGTTCTGTTATTTTATCTTTGTTTTAGTATGGTCAGGGCGTGAGTTGGGTGGGCAGTCTGTTTGTTTTTTTATGTTGGTTTTTGAGTTCGGCCTAGTATGGTTCTGAATCAGAGGCAGCTGTCAATTGTTGTCCCTGATTGAGAATCATACTTAGGTAGCCTGGGTTTCAGTTTTGGGTTGTGGGTGTTTGTCTTCCGTGTCAGTGTTTGTCGCCACACGGGACTATTTCGTAGTGTTCAGTTTATGTTTTAAAATAAACATTATGGACACTTACCACTCTACGTTTTGGTCCTCTGATCCTTCTCACTTCTCCTCAGAAGAGGAGGACGAGATCCCTTACAATAACGCTATGTCCTCAATGTGAGCAGTTTATTTTTGGATGCAATGTGCACAGAAGTAGCAACAGTGTAACACAATTCTCATCCATATCAGAGAAATGTAGGCTACGTTAGTCCTAGTGCTAACTGAATAAAGAGGGAGCTAACGCAAACTGTCATATTTAGCTAACTCTCAGCTGATCGAAACCATAATATGAATTAGCTAATAGCAGTTACTATTTACAATTAATCAAATCACGGGTGAGCTCACCAGTGATTGAAGTAATTGAGTAAAACACTTTCTAAAATGCTAATGTAATCCGGCTGTGGGCAGAGTTTGTGCGCACCGCCATGTTTGTTTTTCTGTGTCAACCAAAGATAAGAAGCGATGACAAGATGAGTTGGGTCTGTTTGCGGTATGCATTTCAAAGGCGAAAGGGGCTGTGTCATCTACCATCATTTACTTCCCATCATTCTCTTCCTGAAGTTGACTCGAAAGACGAGTGAACCATCCCTTCACCTCATTTTCTATAATATCTTTGGTTTGACAGATATTTACATGACAACCAGAATGTATTGAATGATGTCAACAAACATTGCTCCATACATAGCTGGCAAATAGCTTAGCATTAGCTCATCATACTCAGTACAGCCTTCAAAAAATAATTTTACACACATCATACGTGTCCATTAAAATCTATGCAAGAATCAGAATGCATGATTTGTCACCATTACTTGAAAACATATGAATTAAACAACAAATAAAGAAATGATTACCACACAAACCATTTTCTGATAGTGATTTATGGATACAAGTGGCTCTTGCCGGTGTAATGATACTGATCGCCACAGGTAGTTTGTTTTATGTTTCCACTGTTGTGGCTAGATGGAGTAGCTAGGCCTTCAACAGCTCCATCTGGTCGTTGTGTCAGGGGCAATAGTAGCTAATTATAGCCTACGTTAATTCACCTAACCTGCTGTGTTAGTTCTCCTAACCTGCTATATAAACAAACCATCTGTGGAGACAAATCATCAGTATCAACACACCGGCAGCCAATCACATCTCCCCTGACACTCACTTGGAGCCAATTAGTTTAGTTGTTTATGTATGCAGATAGTGGGCTAAGCTGTAGCATTAGCAATGTCTTTCAAAATGAGACAACTCACAAATGAGGAAATTCTGGAGATATTTATAAATTCTGACAATGATTCTGAGTATGACAGTGAGGAATCAGATTCTGACAGTGACACTGAGGAGCTGCCCCCAGCCTTGTGGCCATTGATAACTCCGAATCTGAGGAACCCTTTCCAACTGACAAAGTCCCTGGTCCCTCTGAAGATGCTGGTGGTGATGGAGGCAGACCAACAGTGGGTGAAGTACGAAGGGTCTGCGGTAGCTGGAAGGCCGCCATCCATTTCACCCCGTTTGGCTCTGCTGTTTGCTTTGACGAGTTCCAGTCTGGAGTGCAAAGTCCCTTGCCATCTCCCTCTGAGGCAGAGTGCTTCAAGCTATTTCTGAAAGAGGAAGTGATGGAGATATAGTGGAGGAGACCAATCGCTATGCCTTGGACCTACAGGAGAAGAGAGACACAGGGAACCTGATGGGAGAGAGAAAGATCAAACCAGACTGTGTGCTTGACTATAATCGCAAAATGGGGGCAGTGGAAATGGCGGACATGATGAACAGCTTTGTGGCATGCGCTAGGAAAACCACCAATTGGTATATATTTTTCCATCTGATCGGTACTGCTGTCCTCAATGGCTAACAAACTAAATGATTACTGAACAAGGTGTTTTGTAATTGGACATACAGTTCACATACAAATCAAATATAGTTCCATTATGCAATTAAATGGACAATATCTCACCCACCTCCCCACTCCCTCATCCTCCCTACTCCATCTCCAAACAACCTGTTGCGAGCATACAAAAGCTGTCCTCAAACTTCGGCAAGAAAGATGTCCGGTTCAAGTTATGATTTTGGCATGTTATGTTTAATACTGTGTGTGTGGTTTCTGAAAGTACAGAATGAAGAGGAATTATTGGTAATTATAATAAATTATCAGGATATAGCAATAGATCCTTATTACAATGAAGTAACTTAATAACTGAAGAGCTCCACAAGGGCTCCAATAGGGAGCAGGGTAAGGCAGAGCTATGCAGGCAAAATGAATACACAGGCCAATGCAATGATCATGATAAGGCCAGGGCAGCTTTAAACGTTTAAAACTTCTTTGACTCCATTAGCGTTAGCATTGCTTTACATAACTAATAGAAAAGGTAACTAAACTCAGCAAAAAAAGAAACGTCCTCTCACTGTCAACTACGTTTATTTTCAGCAAACTTAATGTGTAAATATTTGTATGAACATAACAAGATTCAACAACTGAGACATAAACTGAACAAGTTCCACAGACATGTGACTAACAGAAATTGAATAATGTGTCCCTGAACAAAGGGGGGGGGGGGAGCAAAATCAAAAGTAACAGTCTGTATCTAGTGTGGCCATCAGCTGCATTAATTTAAAAAAAAAATGTTTACCTTTATTTTACTTGGCAAGTCAGTTAAGAACAAATTCTTATTTTCAATGACGGCCTATTAAGTACTGCAGTGCATCTCCTCCTAATGGACTGCACCAGATTTTGCTGTGAGATGTCACCCCACTCTTCCACCAAGGCACCTGCAGGTTCCCGGACATTTCTGGGGGGAATGGCCCAAGCCCTCATCCTCCGATCCAACAGGTCCCAGACATGCTCAATGGGATTGAGATCCGGGCTCTTCGCTGGCCATGGCAGAACACTGACATTCCTGTCTTGCAGGAAATCACGCACAGTACGAGCAGTATGGCTGGTGGCATTGTCCTGCTGGAGGGTCATGTCAGGATGAGCCTGTATGAAGGGTACCACATGAGGGAGGAAGATGTGTTCCCTGTAGCGCACAGCGTTGATATTGCCTGCAATGAAAACATGCTCAGTCCGATGATGCTGTGACACACCGCCCCAGACCATGACGGACCCTCCACTTCCAAATCGATCCCTCTCCAGAGTACAGGCCTCGGTGTAACGGTCATTCCTTCAACGATAAACACGAATCCGACCATCACTCCTGGTGAGACAAACCTGTGACTCGTCAGTGAAGAGCACTTTTTGCCAGTCCTGTCTGGTCCAGTGACGGTGGGTTTGTGCCCATAGGCGATGTTGTTGCCGGTGATGTCTGGTAAGGACCTGCCTTACAACAGGCCTACAAGCCCTCCAGTCCAGCCTCTCTCAGCCTACTGCAGATAGTCTGAGCACTGATGGAGGGATTGTTCCTGGTGTAACTTGGCAGATGTTGTTGCCATTCTGTACCTGTCCCGCAGGTGTGATGTTCGGATGTACCGATCCTGTGCAGGTATTGTTACACGTGGTCTGACATGGTGAGGACGATCCGCTCTCCGTCCTGTCTCCCTGTAGCACTGTCTTAGGCGTCTCACAGTACGGACATTGCAATTTATTGCCCTGGCCATATCTGCAGTTCTCATGGCTCCTTGCAGCATGCCTGCGGCACGTTCACGCAGATGAGCAGGGACCCTGGGCATCTTTCTTTTGGTGTTTTTCAGAGTCAGCAGAAAGGCCTCTTTAGTGTCCTACGTTTTCATATCTGTGACCTTAATTGTCTACCGTCTGTCAGCTGTTAGTGTTTTAACGACCATTCCAGAGGTGCATGTTCATTAATTGTTGGGAAAGCATGGGAAACAGTGTTTAAACCATTTACAATGAAGATCTGTGAAGTTATTTGGATTTTTATGAAATATCTTTGAAAGACAGGATCCTGAATAAGGGATGTTTCTTTTTTTCTTAGTTTACATAAGCACAATTCTCCTATGACACCATAACGTTTATGAAATCAGTACCTCAAGGGTGCACGGTAAAGGCATACACACAGAATACATTATACTCCATACATAAATAAGGTGTGCTACAGTAGAAATTACATAACACAATACACAGAAACTGTATTATGATAAGGTAATAACGAATGTACTTTGATAAGAATGCACATAATAATTATTAGTAAGGAAAACAACGATAAAGGCAATGCGGGCGCCAGCCGGATAATGCACCAGGGGGAAAAAGTTTGGGCAGGTTATGTTCTGACTGGAGATGCACATATATCTGTATATGACCTGAGAAAACTTTAGGGGAGTGCTTGGGCTCTCATGTAATAGAAAAATGTATCCGGCTCATCTAGCTAATCCTCGCCTTAGATTAGCATAGCATGCCTCAAATGTAAATTGTCTGACACTGTGAAATGGGCTACTTCTATATGAATTAATAAGGAGGCGGAACGCACATAATTTCAAACCTTTTGAAAATCATGTAGAATGTACAACTTGAAACATATCCTATAATTAGCAGGGAGTGAGCCTTGATTTGAGGGCAGCAAGAGTTAACTGTCCTGTTGCGTAACAATTACATTTTGGAACTAATTCTGGCATCACACACATAAGACAACTCATGCTAGGGGGACCGAGATATTTTGAACTCACGTGAAAAGGTTAAACAAGTTGACATTCACATGGCCCCGCATCCGGGGCCAGACGTACTCAGAGCTTCCACTGACCAGCTGGCAAGTGCCTTCACTGACATTTTCAAACGTTCCCTGACCCAGTCTGTACTACCTATAGTACATGTTTCAAGCAGACCCTGTGCCCAAGAACACCAAGTTAACCTGTGTAAATGACTATCGCCCTGTAGCACTCACATCTGTATACTCTTTGAAAAAGGGTTCCAAAAGGGTTCTTTGGCTGTCCCCATAGGAGAACCCTTTTTTGGTTCCAGGTAGAACCTTTTGGGGTTCCATGTAGAACCTTCTGTGACCCACAGTGTTTGTCATTATACCCTGATGATGACAGCTTGTCTGTTGAAACGTTGGTTATTAGGTTATTCAATTATTGCATCTGAGCTCCTAGAGTGTGCGGCTGTCCTTTTCTTTTCTAAGTGTTCTACTCCACTAGCCAGCACTTCGCCTAAACAGGTATGCGTTTTTTTCGCATCCACCCAAAATGGTTCTACCTGGAACAAAAAAGTGTTCTTCAAAGGGTTCTCCTGTGGGGACTACTGAAGAACCCTTTTAGGAACCCTTTTAGTTTTTTTTTAGGAGTATAGCCATGAAATGCTTTGAAAGCCTGGTCATGTTTTACATCAACATCATCATTACAGACCCTCTCGACCCACTCCAATTTGCATACCACCCAACAGTTCCACTGATGACACAATCTCAATTGCACTCCACACTGCCCTCTCCCACCTGGACAAGAGGAACACCTATGTGAGAATGTTGTTCATTGACTACAGCTCAGTGTTCAACACCATAGTGCCCTCCAAGCTCATTACTATGCTCAGCATGGCGTGTGTTCATGGATGCCAAGGGAAGCCAGGCTTCCCCCCAAAAATGACCAAGAAAAAAACATACAAATAATTTAGCTTTTGTTTCATAAATTTCCTTTAATTCGCAAGAGGTTAAATGTCTCACCGGAGAAAGCATCCAATTGAAAGAAACACCACCCCTCTGTCTGTATATGTAGCCCATCTATGGTGTCTGGTCAAAAAGCGTATGACATTGTTGCCGCCCGTAGCTTTGAATGCAAGGGAAGCCAGCGAGCATTTGGTGTCCCTTGATAAAAACATAAAATAATAGCCTATCAGCATTGAGCTAAACTGAGTAATCTCAGCTGTGAATGGTCCTGGCTCACCAAAGAAAAGTCTCACTGGATTGGTTTCAGATCAATCACATCAGAAGATAAACGTCATTGACAGAAAACTTGAATTGTTGCATATTTAAAACCGTCCCTTTCCTTATTAGGCATGGATGGAGATAGGGATTTGGACTTGTGGTTTTACTTTATTCTCCGTACTGGCCAAGTACTATAATTGGGATTCTGATCCAAGGGATTCTGATCCAATACAGTGCATTCGGGAAGTATTCAGACCACATTTTCCACATTTTGTTACGTTACAACCTTATTCTAAAATTAACAAAAACAAATTTTCCTCATCAATCTACACACAATACCCCATAATGACAAAGTGAAAACAGGTTTTGGAAATGTTTACAAATTTATAAAACGTTTAAATCCGAAATACCTTATTTACATAAGTTTTCAGACCCTTCACTGAGACTCGAAATTGAGCTCATGCACATCCTGTTTCCATTGATCATCCTTAAGATGTTTCAACAACTTGTTTGGAGTCCACCTGTGGTAAATTCAATTGATTGAACATGATTTGGAAAGGCACACACCTGTCTATATAAGGTCGCACAGTTGACAGTGCATGTCAGAGCAAAAACCAAGCCATGAGTTTGAAGGAATTGTACGTAGAGCTCTGAGACAAGATTGTGTCAAGGCACAGATCTGGGGTACCAAAACATTTCTGCAGCATTGATGGTCCACAAGAACACAGTGGTTTCCATCATTCTTAAATGGAAGAATTGTGGACCCACCAAGACTCTTCCAAGAGCAAGCTGCCCGGCCAAACTGAGCAATCGGGGGAGAAGGGCCTTGGTCAGGGAGGTGACCAAGAACCTGATGGTCTCCTGACAGAGCTCCAGAGTTCCTCTGGAGAGACCTGAAAATAGATGTGCAGCGACGATCCCCATCCAACCTGACAGAGCATGAGAGGATCTGTAGAGAAGAATGGGAGAAACACCCCAAATACAAGTGTGCCAAGCATGTAGCATCATACCCAAGAAGACTTGAGGCTGTAATCGCGGCCAAAGGTGCTTCAACAAAATACTGATTAAAGTGTCTGAATACTTGTGTAAATATGTACATTTGCAAACATTGCTAAAAACCTGTTTTTGCTTTGTCCTTATGGGGTATTGTGTGTAGATTGATGACGGGGAAACCCCCCATTTAATACATTTTAGAACAAAGCTTTAACGTAACAAAATGTGGAAAAAGTCAAGAGGTCTGAATACTTTCTGAATGCACTGTAATGTAGGCTAATGTTAACTAGCTGGCCTGGCGCATCGTTGCCCGTGAAAGGAAGTTAGGGAAGCGAGCAAGCATTTTATCCAGGTAGCCAAGGACCATAAAAACTAAAAGCATGTATGACAGAGTCATACACCGTTTAGGCAACATGAAATAGGAGAATGGCATTGGCGTTTCTCTACAAGTAAGGTGAGTTAACATGTTTTTTCTACTTGCACGTACCCACACACACATACACACACACACACACACACACAAATCAGTACCATAGACAGCCACACCATATTTAGCTTACGTTGATTGGACTAAATCGTTTTTGGTACATTTTAGTTGTCACTATATTAGATGTTGAAATGGTGCTGGAATAGTGGAGGCAACGCCTGTTTTCTTTGCGACTTGTGGTAACTCTCCATGGTTCTAAATCAATAGTTGTTTAGTTGTCCGAAAATGTGGGAAACATTAATTTGCTTGACCATGCTGTAGGTCATGTAAGGGTTTGTGACCTGCAATATGTTTTGTGGACTTGTGGTTGATGTGGTTGAATTTATTCTGACACTGTGTCTTTTTGTCTCAGCTGTAGACCTATAAATCACGGTGTCAAGAAATATGAACTAACAGGTTATAGAACAAACAATGCAATTATCACAACACATAGGTTGTAATATGGCTTTTTTTCCTGGCATTCCTTCCCCGTTGATTTTACCCACTCACCACTACTGAAGCTCATGTCCCTAGGACTGAACACCTCCCTCTGAAATTGGATCCTGGACTTCCTGACAGGCCACCCCCATATGGTGAGGGTAGGCAACAACACATCTGCCATGCTGACCTTCAATATGGGGGCTTTCGGGGGTGTGTGTGTTTGTCCCGTACTGTACTCCCTGTTCAACCATGATTGCATCTCAACCTACGACTCCAAAACCATCAAAAGTTTTGCTGATGATACGATGATGGTAGGCCTGATCACCAACGACAATGAGACAGCCTATAGGGAGGAGGTCAGTGACAACCTCAACGGCAGCAAGACGAAGCTGATCGTGGGCTACAGAAAACGGAGGGCCGAGCATGCCCACATCAATGGGTCGAGAGCTTCAAGCTCTTCGCTGTTCACGTCACTAAAGAATTGATATGGTCCACACACACCAACACAGTTGTGAAGAAAGCACAAGATGGCCTCTTACCCCTCAGGAGGCTGAAAAGATTTGGCATGGGCCCAGAGCTATACCATCGAGAGCATCTTGACCGGCTGCTTCACTTCTTCATATGGTAAGTGCTTGGCATCTGACCACAAGGTGCTACAGAGGGCAGTGCATATGGCCTAGTACATTACTGGGGTCGAGCACCCTGCCATCCTGGACCTCTATACCAGGTGGTGTCAGAGGAAGGCCCTAAAAACTGTCAATGACTCCAGCCACCCATAGACTGTTCTCTCTGCTACCGCATGGCAAGTGGTACCAATGCACTAAGTCTGGAACCAACAGGACCTTGAACAGCTTCTACCCCCAAGCCATAAGTATACTAAAAGGTTAACAAAATAGCTACCCAGACCATCTCCATTGACCCTTTATGAACTAACTTGACTCATCACATATGCTGCTGCAACTGTTCATTATCTATCCTGTTGCCTAGTCACTTTACCGCTACCTATGTGTACATATCTACCTCAATTACATTGTTCCCCTGCACATAAACTCAGGACTGGTACCCCGTGTATATAACGTTCCTCATTGTGTATTTCTTCCTCGTGTTATTATTTTTCTATTATTTTTCTATTTTGTCTCTGCATAGTTGAGAAGAGCCCATAAGTAAGCATTTCACTGTTAGTCTACACCTGTTTACGAAGCATGCGACAAATAAAATGTGATTTGATCCCTGTGTTCCAGAGTTTAACCCACATCTCATTGTTCTGATGTCCCATCACTCCTATTCACTCCCCTTCAACACACACAAACATGTCACTCATTCCTACCTACATTATTCACACACACTCCTAACCCACATCTAACCCCAATGACCTGTCTCCCACTCTAAACCCTCACTCACCCCCCAGGTAGATATGACCTGTGTGTGTGTGTTTTCATGTGTGTGTGTTTTTGTGTGTGTGTAGGTGGATGTATCATGGTTCTATAGGAACTGCTTGACAGACACGTGTAACTGTAACCGAGGCGGAGACTGTGAGTGTCTGTGTACGTCCATTGCTGCCTATGCACACACCTGCTGTCAAAACGGTGTCACTGTGGTCTGGAGAAACCCCTCTGTCTGCCGTGAGTACAGACACATATACACACGCACTGTGTGTCTGTTCCTCTGACTTTCTCTCTGTCTGTCAGCATAGGTGCTGGGTCAGTCAATGCTCCTACACGCCCGCATGCACACACACACACATGCCAGTACACAAAACTATAGAGTACCCCCTCTGACCCTAAAATATTTATATCTGTTATCAAATGACCACAGATACACGTGCACACACACACACACAATACCATGGTCTCTCTATCCCTGCTTGATCTACACAGTATGTCTTGGCTATGAATGGCTACAGTACTATCACATACTGTACATATGTGATGTTGTATGTTTCTAAATGTTTGTACTTGTTTTTTCTTTCAGCCTATGATTGTGAATACTACAACCAAGGTCTGTTTGAACGCTAACCAAAATGACTCACAAAGGAACACCATTCAATCACACAAAAATACAAATACACATATACAAACTGAGATACCTAATATTGTCACTCAACATAATATCCTCCACCCCTATCTCTCTCTCTCTCTCTCTCTCTCTCTCTCTCTCCCTCTATAGAGTTAGGTGAAGGACCGTTTTCGGTGGTCAGTGCTGTTTATAACGCTACAGTCTTCGGTGTGAACAGAACCAGTGGGTCAGTGTTTCCTCTAGTTAGGGAGTTCGTAGGCGGGCTGCCTCCCCCTGGGCTACTCTTCAACTTCATGATCACAGCAGGACTACAGAAGGACCGCACATCACGTGAGTCTCACACACACCTACACAGACAAAACACACACAAACTCAACTCACATGAGCTTCACCCATATGTTAAACTCTGTATTACAGGTCTCCCGGTGGTCTCTCTGGAGTCAGCAGAGCGTCCTAACTACTTCCTGGTTGTGTCTGAGCGTACTGGGCTGCGGTTGGAGCAGTGGACCCGAGGGGAGGAGTTTGGCCACAGGGCTTCCTTCCTGCAGCACCAGGGGGTGTTCCTGCCTGGCCACACCTCTTTTGAGCTGATTGGCCAGCCAGGAGTGTTCCTGACTCTGACACGCACATCTGCACGAGCTCAGAAATATGACAACTCTGACAACTTCAAGACCAGCAGCTCCTTTACCCTGGAAGGTTAGATAGAAATACAAATTTATAATACGCAGCACACACACAGTTTATTTTACTGTAGTTCTTATGTGTATGTTCACAATGTGTATGTTTGTATTACAGAGAGCAGTTTTGTGATCCCGTACCGCATGATGTGTGAGTGGCGCTACCATGCATGTGCCAGTCCGTGTGTCCGTACATGCAGCGACCCCGCTGCCACACGCTGCCACTTCCTGCCCCCGTAAGAACACGCCTAACACACAGTTAGAAATGCACACTTACAAACACACACTTACAACATGGTTATACACTGTAAGGGCATGATTAATACGCGCTTTGAACATTGGTCCATGTCTATATGTGTGTCTGGCAGGGTGGAGGGCTGTTTCCCTCGCTGCCCCAAAAACATGGTTCTTGATGAGGTCACCAGGAGATGTGTCTACACAGAGGACTGTGAGTAGAGTGTGCATCACACCAGGATCGGTAAAGTTACATCGTTTTTAGAGTAATGTATGTCTATGTGTCTTTCCTCAGGTGTGTCCCTACCTCCCACTCCTACACCCTACGCCTTCGTAAACCGAACGACCACCATCCCAACTACTACTACTGTTAGGTCTACTAGTACTATTACTACATCTAGGACCACTACTAGTAGTACCAGAACTACAACCAGTGCTGCCTCTACAACTGTTACTGCCACCAGAGCCCCCACTACGCCCAGTACACCCCACCTAACTGAGAGTTTCACTCCCACCCTCACCCCTCCTCACTCCCCCTCTCGTCTTCCCCCTTCTCTGCCCGCACCCTCCACCCCCACTGTGACTGAGGACACCCCTTTACCTGCAGTCTCTCCCTCCATCTCCCCCTCTCCCTCCCCCACCATTACTAGCAGCACCACTGGGGTCACAACCCCGACCTTGACCCCTGCAGTGGTCACTAGAGTAACTATGGAAATGCCATCCCCTACTTCCCCCAGCCTGGTAGTGACCGAATCCACCACTCCTCTTCTCTCTCCTGATTCTCCCTCTCGCTCTCCCCCTCCTGCTACCCCTCCCCAGCCTTCCAGCTCCCCCTCAGCTCCCCCTATCTCCTCCCCCACTTCCTTTTCCCTTGCTCCCCCTCTCTCCTCCTCCACCGCCACCACCACAGAAACACACCGTCCTGTTGCTACGCCCATGGAGACTACCTCTATATTCCCAGTCATTTATGACACCTCCGTTACCATGTTGACATCACCCCCCGAGACGACGGAGTCCATAACAACGGAAACAGCCACTAGCCCAGACTCCTCTCATACACCTGAGGCAGTCAGCATGCCGACAGTGCTGTCCCCCTTCCTCCTGCCCACCACCCCCTGCACAGTAAGAGCCTATCAGTGAGACAGTTTGCATGGACATGATAAGAGGGCCAAGCATGCAGCCCTGGAGAACTCCCTTTGCCAGTATCTGAATTTTTGATCTCTCTGATCTCCCTCTCTCTCGTTTCTCTCTGTTCTCTCCAGCCCCCATATTCCTACCGTGTTGATGAATGTGCAGAGCTGATCTGTTTTAATGGGGAGCTGCTCCTACATAACTCCTCCCTCCACTGTCGGTACAACACCACTCCTCCTCGCTGCTCTCTGCTGGGCATGGCTGTCCTCACCAACACCGACCCCTGCTGCCCGCTCTGGCAGTGCCCCTGTAAGAACACACACTACTGTACATACACACACATACACTACATACATACCAACACACACACATTTTACAAACATACTGTGCTTGTGTGTGTTTGCCTATCCGTGCATGTGTGTGTATGTGTTAGGTCGCTGCTCTGTGATGTCAGACCTGCGTGTGATAACGTTTGACGGTAACAACGTGGCGCTGTATGATAACGGCTCCTACATCCTGGTCTACCTGCCCACAGAGAACATCATAGGAACAGTGAACAAATGCCCTACCAGCCAGGTACACACACACACACACAAGCTAAAACACACACACAAACGCTCTCTGTTTTAAATACACTCACTATTACAAACTGTCATAGGATGCTATAAGCACCTGATTCTGATTGGTTTACTTTTTCTTATTTCATATTTAGAGCGTCAACTCCATCAGACGACCTGTGAGTTTCCTTTTAACATCTAATCATGATCATTATCATAGTAATTGTATGGTCATTATTACACTGTGTTACTTGGACATCTTTCTCTCAGAGCCCTAGTGGTGGAACGTCAGGTCTGTGCTTCAAGAACTTGAACATCACCACTCCCTCCTACAGGATCATCATCAACCGTCTTGACCGCAAGGTGACCATCACTGACCGCAAGCGACTGACCACTGAACCATTACTCGATCGTATACACTGTAGAACACAGCTCATGCTATATCTGTGCGTGTGGGTATACAGGTGTCAGTGAACCACATCAAGGCGCGGCTGCCTTTCTCCCGCCAGGCTCTGTCAGTAGAGGACACAGGCAGTATGTACCTGATCACCACTCCTGGAGGAGTCAACATACAGTGGTACCACAGCACTGGCATCATGGTGCTGCAATACACCGCCCCCTCCAACACATCTGCTCCTACTAGAGGCCTCTGTGGTAAGACATCCATGAGCTAGATTTGGCATTTACTCTTAACGCTTCCATACTTCATTGTCAGATCAGGGATGTGGGTTTGTTTTGAAGATGTCCACTAGCATGATTTAATGAACCTGGAGAAGAGAGAACGTTTCTCTCAGACCTTGCCCTATTTATGGCCTATTTCTTCAGGGTGTGCACGTGTGGGCGTGCATTTGTTCATCCGTGCATGTGATGAATATAAGTGTATCTGTAACAGTTTTGTAAATAAAGTATCAAGTTGTTTTTAAATTGTGATCGAGAGTTGCGCCTCTTCCTTCTCAATGCTCATACTATTATTTGGTTGCACCTTGTCTCATCTTGGTTAAGCACCTTTTAATCCCTGCTGGTGTGTCTCCCAGGGTGTTGTGACGGGAACCCGGCTGATGACCTGAAGCTGCCTAACGGTACGGTGGTGAGGGAGGTGGCAGACCTGGGTCTGTTCCTGCAGGCCTGGAGGGTCCACACCTCAGAGGACACGGAACACACACGACGCATCGGAGACAACTGTACCACTGGAGACTGCTCCACCTGTCTCTCCATGCTCAGACAGAGACCTTTCACTCCCTGCCACAGCAAGGTGTCTCCAGAGCAGTTCTGTGATGTGATGTGGGCAGGGGACCTCCACTATAAGGCCCACCAGTGTGACTTCCTGGCAGCCTACGTAGCTGTCTGCTACACTTACCAAGTCTGCATCAACTGGAGACGACACAACTTCTGCCGTAAGGACCTCGTACACACACGCACCAATACACACTAATACACACACACATCAGGTCTGTATTAGCTGGTGACGTCACAACAACAGCGGTGTGTCTGTGTGTTTGCGTGTCTGTGCATGCTTGTGCGTACGTGTGTCTGTGTGTTTGCGTGTCTGTGCATGCTTGTGCGTATGTGTGTGTGTGTGTTTGCGTGTCTGTGCATGCTTATGCGTACGTGTGTGTGTGTGTGTTTGCGTGTCTGTGCATGCTTGTCTGTGTGTGTAGCGTTGAGGTGTCCTTCAGGTAGGGAGTACCAGGCGTGTGTGTCGACCTGTACCACCCGGACTTGTCAGAACAGAGAGTTCTATGAGGAGACCACCTGCTCCCACATCAGAGAGGAGTGTGTGTGTCGCTCTGGAACCATCCTGCACCGTGCAGACTCCACTTACTGCGTCACAGAGGAGCAGTGTGGTGAGTATGTCAGCTCTATGTCAGCTGTATGTCAGCTCTATGTCAGCTGTATATCATCTCTATGTCAGTGTACGTCTTCTCTCGTATGTCAGCTCTATGAGCTTGTGCTCTGTATGACTCTTGTTATGGTTCTGCTTCTGTGTTTTTTAGAGTGTACTGATACATGTGGCTATGTGTGTGTTTGTAGTGTGTACGGATAACGAGGGGTCTCCGCGGGCCCCTGGGGAGGTGTGGAACGGGTCATTGCGTGGCTGCTGTTTGTTCCGCTGCCTGGAGAACGGTTCTGTGGTGGCAGTAGAACCTGACTGCAGCTTTAGTCCCACTCCACTATGTGAGAGGGAGGGAGAGTACGTACTGGATGTCCTGGAAGAGGGGGCCTGCTGTCCCAAGAAGATCTGTGGTGAGGACACACACACACACATGCATGCTTAGACACCTACATATACCATCGACTCTCTCTCTCTCTCTCTCTCAATTCAATTCAAGAGGCTTTATTGGCATGGGAAACATGTTTACATTGCCAAAGCAAGTGAAATGGATTAACAAAAGTTAAATAAACAATAAAAAGTTAACAGTATTACACTCACACAGGTTCCCAAAGAATAAAGACATCATATTATGATCTATATACAGTGTTATTATGTTTATATACAGTGTTGTAACGTTGCGCAAAAAGCTCAAATAAATACACTTAAATAGAGGTTGTATTTACAATGGCGTTTGTTCTTCACTGGTTGCCCTTTTCTTGTGGCAACATGTCACAAATCTTGCTACTGTGATTGCACACTGTGGTATTTCACCCAATAGATATGGGAGTTTATCAAAATTGAATTTGTTTTCAAATTCTCGGTGGGTCTGTGTAATCTGAGTGAAATATGTCTCTAATATGGTTATACATTTGGCAGGAGGTTAGGAAGTGCAGCACAGTTTCCACCTCAATTTGTGGGCATTGTGCACATAGCCTGTCTTCTCTTGGGAGCCTGGTCTGCCTATGATGACCTTTCTCAATAGCAAGGCTATGCTCACTGAGTCTGTACATAGTCATTTAACATTACATTTACATTTAAGTCATTTGGCAGACGCTCTTATCCAGAGCGACTTACAAATTGGAGAGCGACTTACAAAGCTTTACTTCATTTTGGGTCAGTCACAATGGTCAGGTATTCTGCCGCTGTGTACTCTCTGTTTAGGGCCAAATAGCATTCTAGTTTGCTCTGTTTTTTTGTTAATTCTTTCCATTGTGTCAAGTAATTATTTTTTTGTTTTCTCATGATTTTGTTGGGTCTAAATGTGTTGCTGTCCTGGGGCTCTGTGGGGTCTGTTTGTGAACAGAGCCCCAGGACCAGCTTGCTGAGCGGACTCTTCTCCAGGTGTATTTCTCTGTAGGTGATGGTTTTGTTATGGAAGGTTTGGCAATTGCTTCCTTTTAGGTGGTTGTAGAATTTAACAGCTCTTTTCTGGATTTTGATCATTAGCGGGTATCGGCTTAATTCTGCTCTGCATGCATTATTTGGTGTTTTACGTTGTACATGGAGGATATTTTTGGTATTTGTCCCATGTTGTGAATTCTTGGTTGGTGAGTGGACCCCAGAACCATAAGGGGCAATGGTTTCCACAACTGATTCAAGTATTTTTAGACAGATCCTAATTGGTATGTCAAATGTTATGTTCCTTTTGATGGCATAGAAGGCTCTTCTTTTTTATTTGAACCTTTATTTAACCAGGCAAGTCGGTTAAGAATAAATTATTATTTACAATGAAGGCCAACACCGGCCAAACCCGGACGATACTGGCCAATTGTGCGCCGCCCTATGGGACTCCCAATCACGGCCAGTTGTGATACAGCCTGGATTCAAACCAGGGTGTCTGTAGTGACGCCTCTAGCGCTGAGATGCAGTGCCTTAGACCACTGCGCCACTCGGGAGCCCCTTGCCTTGTCTCTTAGATCATTCACAGCTTTGTGGAAGTTACCTGCGGTGCTGATGTTTAGGCAGAGGTATGTATAGTTTTTTGTGTGCTCTCGGGAAACTGTGTCAAGATGGAATTTGTATTTGTGGTCCTGACAACTTAACCTTTTTTGGAACACCATTATTTTTGTCTTACTGAGATTTACTGTCAGGCCCAGGTCTGACAGAATCTATGCATAAGTTCTAGGTGCTGCTGTAGGCCCTTCTTGGTTGGGGACAGAAGCACCAGATCATCAGCAAACAGTAGACATTTTACTTCAGATTCTAGTAGGGTGAGGCAGGGTACTGTAGACTGTTCTAGTGCCCTCGCCAATTTGTTGATATGTATGTTGAAGAGGGTGGGGCTTAAGCTGCATCTCTCTCTCTCTCTCTCTCAGAGTGTAATCTGACCATCTGTGAGAGTGAGGCTCCGCCCTGTGAAAATGGGAACCGGCTGGTGATTGGTTACAGTGCCTTGTCCTGCTGCCCAGAGTACCGTTGTGGTAGGTACTGAACCAAAAGATAATAGCTTTAATCATTCACTGGTATTGTTAGGTGTGGTTTAATAACTGAGTCCTGTGATTGGTCTGTCTCAGAGTGCGACCCCCATGCCTGTCCACCCGTCACCGCCCCTGACTGCAGAGAAGATCAGTTCCTCGTGGAGGTCCGTGAGGACAACTCCTGCTGTTACTCCTTCCTGTGTGGTAAGGTCAGACCTTCTACTGCTTCCTGGGTCGACCGTCTCCGTCCAACATTACTGTAGCTGAACTTTGGGTAGATGTTGAAAAAAGTAGAGGACCGACGATCGGCCAAAAACAGTCAGTGACCAACGGTGTGTGTGTCTTCTCTCTGCAGTGTGTGAGTCATGTATCGAGCCCGTCCCGGCCTGTTCCGATGGCGAGATATTAGCTGTGAATCTAAACACCACTAACAGCTGCTGCCCTCAATACCACTGTGGTAACACACACACACATTATACTCTACACACTATACAAGCTGTATAGACAACACACATTCATGTACACACACACACACACAGGGTTGATGTTTACAGCAGTGTTCTCCTGTGTGCAGTGTGTGATGTGAACCTGTGTCCTGAGTCGTCTCTGACCTGCTCTCCTGGCCTGTCATTGGTCCAAACCACCCACCCTGGACAATGCTGCCCCGACCACCTTTGTGGTACACACAAACACACATTTTTGCACACGCAATAGTTGCACACACACATCTAAATGCACACACATACCATCATGCCAGAACTGTGTCTTTGAATAATGTCCAAACAGAGCATGGTTCTAGGCCTCCAGTTCTGTAGTAAACAAAGTCTCTCTTCTTCTCTCAGAATGCCAGTGTGAGGACAGCTCTCTCCCAGTCTGTCAGGTGGTGAGTCAGTCAACTTCAGGAATATTCCTGTTTGTGTGTGCAATGTTCATGCGTGCATGTGTGTGTTTGTGTGTGTCATAGTAACGTCTCTGGTCTCTCAGGGGGAGGTACAGGTGGAGGTTCCAGACAGCAGAAGCATCTGTGGCTGCCCCCGCTACACCTGCAGTAAGTACACACACATACACACACACTATGCACAAACACACCCTAGGCTACTAACCCCTGACCTCTGTGTGTAGAGAAGGCAGAGGTGTGTGTGTTCCAGGGAGTCACGGTGCTGGGGCCAGGGCAGAGCCTGATTCAGTACTATGAAGGAGAGCTGTGTTACACCGTACACTGTCTGACACACCGTGACACACACACCGGATACTACGCCATGGACGTGTCCGCTGTCAACTGCTCTCAGAAGTGTGGCCCAGTATGTCTTTCTCTCTCTCTCACACACACTCCAAACTTCCATCCTGATCAGAGTTACGTCAACCCATTTCTGACCCCCCCCCCCCTTCTGACTCCCCCTCCTTCTGACTTGTCCCCTCCTCTGACTTCTCCCTCTCCTTCTGATTTCTCCCCTCTTTCTGACTTCTCCCCTCCTGACTTCTGACTTCTCCTCCTTTCTGACTTCAACCCCTCCTCTGACTTCAACCCCTCCTTCTGACTTCAACCCCTCCTCTGACTTCAACCCCTCCTTCTGACTTCTCCCCTCTCTTCTGACTTCTCCCCCCCTTTCTGACTCCTCTCCCCCTTCTAACCCCCCCTTCTGACTCCCCCCCTTCTGACTTCTTCCCTCTTTCTGACTTTCCCCCTCCTGACTTGTCCCCTCCTTCTGACTTCTCCCCCTCCTTCTGACTTCTCCCCCTTCTAATTTCTCCCCCTTCTGACTTCAACCCCTCCTTCTGACTTCTCCCCCTTCTAATTTCTCCCCCTTCTGACTTCAACCCCTCCTTCTGACTTCTCCCCTCCTTCTGACTTCTCCCCCTTCTAATTTCTCCCCCTTCTGACTTCAACCCCTCCTTCTGACTTCTCCCCCCTTCTGATTTCTCTCCCCCTTCTGACTTCAACCCCTCTTTCTGACTTATCCCCTCCTCTGACTTCTCCCCCCCTTCTGACTTCTCACCTCCTCTGACTTCTCCTCCCTCCTTCTGATTTCTCCCCTCCTCTGACTTCTCCCCCTCCTTCTGACTTCTCCCCTCCTCTGACTTCTCCCCCTCCTTCTGATTTCTCCCCGTCTTCTGACTTCTCCCCCTCTCCCCCTTCTGACTTCTCCCCTCCTCCCCCTGATCTCCCCCTCTCTTCAACCCCTCCTTATTCCCTCCTCTGACTTCTCCCCCTCCTTCTGATTTCTCCACCCCCTCCTTCTGATTTCTCCGCCCCCCCCTTCTGACCTCCCTCCCACCTCTCAGCACCAGCTTTACGCAGCATCGTCAGATCCTCAGGTGTGCTGTGGCTCCTGTAAGAACGTCTCCTGTTCCTTCAACATCCACAACAGAACCACTGAGGTCTTCACTGTGAGAACACACACACACACACAACCTAATACTGCCAAACAGACACAAATAATCTACCTAACACACAGGAAAATCCTGGATGGATAACTTTGACGGTGTGTGTGTGAACAGGCGGGGAGCTCCTGGGTAGATAACTGTACACGGTACGACTGTGTGGAGACGGCAGGGGGAACCGTGGTGCTGGCCTCGGGGGTGGTCTGCCCCCCCTTCAACGACACAGAGTGCACTCAGGTAAACACACACACACTCTAACATTCACACACAATGAGGTCTGTCTGTAACCTTTTTTCAATCATTGCAGAATGGGGGTGTGGTCCAGAGCTATGTGGACGGCTGTTGCAGAACGTGTAAGTGACCGATCACATTTGCTTCTCATATGCTTTCAGCTGTCAATCACAGGGGCGGGCAGGGCATTGCCTGGCAACGGTTGGGCTTATTGGCTGACTGGTTGGGGGGTGTGGCCTGTAGCAGCCTAAAGCAGAGTAAAAGCTTGTGGTTGGCTGGCAACAACCAGCATGAATCACTACACTACCCAGCAGCCTCTGCTGTAGGGGTGGTCCTAGATCTGCCTGATGGTCCTTATACACTGTCATGATAATATTGTAGAAGGATTTTACTGTTGATTGGAAAATACTTTATTTAGTGGATAAATGATCATAACTCACAGTTATCTGGAGATTAACAGCATGCAAACAGTGGTCCGTCCTACCACTCCAATTTTCTTTTAAAATCAATTGATGCTAATGATAAACTGTAGCTAAACAGACTGTAAATCCATAAAATACTTAGATGTCCATAAGAGGAAGGCAGTTTGTATTTTAAGTGAACTGCAGTGTTGGAAAAAGTATCCATTTGTCATACTTGAGTAAAAGTATAGATACCTTAATAGAAAGTTACTCAAGTAAAAGTAAAAGTCACTCAGTAAAATACTACTCGAGTAAAAGTTTAAAAGTATTTGGTTCTAAATATACTTAAGTATCAAAAGTAAATGTAATTGCTCAAATATACTTAAGTATCAGAAGTATAAATCATTTCCAATTCCTTCTTTTAAGCAAAGCATATGGCACCATTTTCTTGTTTTTAAAGTGTATGGATAGCCAGAGGCATACTCCAACACTGAGACATCATTTATAAAAGATGCATTTGTGTTTAGTGAGTCTGCCAGATCAGAGGCAGAAGTGCTTGAATTGGACACTGTCCTGCTAAGCGGTCAAAATGAAGTACTTTTGGATGTCAGGTAAAATGTATGGAATAAAACTACATTATTACTACTTAAGTAGTACTTACATATTTTTACTTAAGTACTTTACACCACTGGTGAACTGTCCCATTAAACACAAATTGTGCATGTAAAGGTGAAGGTGAAGAACACAGACCCAGTCTGCTCTCCCAGTAATACAGCAGCTTGTCCGCTTGCCTGCTTTACCAGTTTAGCCAATGGGAATGCTTGTTTTTGTTACATTTTGGCCAATGGTGATGCTTGGTGTTTAGTGTGGCCAATGAGAATGAGCCTTGGTGCATCAGCGTGTAGTAATCCTGAGTGTTTGGCCATCTGGCTGTCTTCCCCAGTCTCAGAGAACATTGTCTGGCTCCCATGGCTGTGCATGCCACTGCGCTGATTCCTCTGTGTGTTTTCAATGTGTTCTAAACCAACGTTAACCTGTGTGTTCTCCTATCGTTCTCCTGACGTTGTTGTTCCTGCCGCTGCTCCCAGGTTCTGGAGTCGGTGTTATACCGTTTACCGTTAACCCCGTAACCCCCACTGGTAGTACTAACTGTGACAAAGGTACCACGACCTCTCTCCTTTCATCTTTAACCTCTCACCCCATAACCCTCACTGGTAGTACTAATTGTGACACAGGTACCACAACCTCTCATCCTTCACCTATCATAGTGTGTGTTTGTCTAGTCCTAACCCTACCACACCATACATATAAACTACAGGTCAAGGTTCACCTAACATTCCTCAGGACAAAACCCCATTCCAATGTGTCAACATGTTATTGCTGTGCTGAATCCTCTATGTGAGTAAGAATCATCCCCATTCCTTCACATATACAGAGAGTTTGGCCAAGTGTAGAGCTGGACGTCATGTTGCTACCTCTCAACATTCCATCATCCCCCACCCCTCTGCCCCCTGTGTCTTATCCCCGATTGGCTAGAGTGAGTTTAAGTTCAGGCCAGTGGCCAATGGGAGCTGGGTCTCTGGCATGAGAACTGCCCCCCAGTCAGCTGGCTGTCAATTAAACTGAGCCCCCGCTGCTAGGCAAAAGAGTCCTGCTCAATAGGCCTTTTACTGTGTGAATGACAGGACTCTGGGGCTGAAAGCTGTGTGTGTGCTTGCGTGTATCTCAGCGTTTCCTCTGTGTGCGTGTGTGTTTAGGTAAGGAGGACGGTAAGATGTGTAAGCGTGTAGCAATCCGAACCACCATCAGGAAAGACGACTGCAGGAGCAACGCACCGGTAAGCGAGAGACAGTATCAATAAGATGTTTTTTTTATGGAGTATAAAATCTTACCACCCCTCTCTCTCTCTCTCTCAGTTGACAGTGTATTCGTGTGATGGGAAGTGTCCGTCTGCCACCATCTTTAACTTCAACATCAACAGCCATGCCCGCTTCTGTAAGTGCTGCAGAGAGAGTGGACTACAATCCCGCTCCGTCACCCTCTACTGCTCACGCAATGCTACCCTGGTGGACTACAGCTTCCAGGAACCTCTAGACTGCTCCTGCCTATGGAACTAAAGAGATCTACTGTAATCAAGGGGTAGGCAACTAGATTCAGGAGGATGGTCGGGGGCATGGAAAATAATTATAATAATTTGTACACTGTACACAGGTACCTACACACTGAAGAAGGCTGTAAAGATGAAACATCTGTGTACGCTATCCCTGATGCAGTAGAAAAATGTAACATATTGAATAATGAAGTAAGCTTTATGCAACATATTTTGTGAACCCATTACACCTCTGTTTGTCTGAATTCACAGGTTTTATGCACCAGCCAAGCTTCTGGGAGAGCGTGATAGTTCTCTTTTGATTAGTTACACTGCAAATTGACCACAACTAAGCCAAAAAATAAATGCTATTTGAAAATAACAATAATTTCATACATTGAGACACGTCTTTTTATTTGTGGGAATACTTGGAAACATTTACAAAACTAAACTCATTTTTAGCTGAATTCCTGGTGATTTTACAGTCTTTTTTAACGTAAAACTGAAGTCTATCTACCCTGATCTAGTCAATGTGAGTTCCAGTATGGCAAACGGTAGGTTGGACGGAGGATGGAAGGTTAGAGGTCAGACAGGTCAAGTGTCCAGGTAGGCGAGTTCTTTAGTCTTCCTTCAGTCTGTTGTTGAAGAGTGTATGCTGGCCTGTTGTAGTGACCCTGTCATTACAGATGTGTAATGCTGTAACCAGTTCCTCCTGTACTATGATAACACTAGTCCTATCTGTACTGCTGTAGCCTGCTCCTCCTCGTGTGTAACACTAGCTAGTCCTCTCTGGCTTTATAATGTTCAGATCAGTTGGTCCCAGCTGACAGGACTACTGCTGATTTAGTATGTCAGTGATCTAGTTCTCTCCTGATGACTGACATGTTTAATATGCCGCTAATATTTGTCTTAGAATAAAAAAACATTCATTACAAATGTAAAGCTTTTATACAAAAGTATTTGGATTTAAATCAATTAATTACTAATCCACCTACGCATCTGGAAGTAGATGATCTGTAATTCTACAGAAGGCTGTATCTGCTCTGTTGTTTATTGTGAAGCATTGTGCCAGTAATCATACAGTATGTGCTGTGTTGTTTATTATGAAGCATTGTGCCAGTAATCATACAGTATGTGCTGCTGCCATCACACAGATGTTATGACTCAGAATAGAACAATAAAATACTCAACAGTGTCTGACTGACTGGTTGGTGTTTTTTTGCATGAATGAAAAACCATCCTCCTCCACACACACACTCCCCTGCTGACTCAGTGTGTTCAGTGCTGATGTGTGTTTGTGTTTCTCTGGCCTGGTAGTGTGTAATTATTGTGTGGGGGTCTGTGTAACAATGTGTGTGTGTATACACTGAGTGTACAAAACATTAGAAACACCTTCCTAATATTGAGTTCATGGACTTTACAAGGTTTTGAAAGTGTTCCACAGGGATGCTGGCCCATGTTGACTCCAATGCTTCCCATAGTTTTGTCAAGTTGGCTGGATGTCCCTTGGGTGGTAGACCATTGTTGATACACACAGGAAACTGTTGATTGTGAAAAACCCAGCAGTGTTGCAGTTCTTGACACACTCAAACCACCTGGCATCTAATGCCATACCACATTCAAAGGCACTTAAATTTTTGTCTTGCCCATTCACCCTCTGAATGGCACACATACACAATCCATGTCTCAATAGTGTCAAGGCTTAAAAAACATTCTTTAAACTGTCTCCTCCCCTTCATCTACACTTATTGAAGTGGATTTAAAAAGTGACATAAATAAGGGATCATAGTTTTCACCTGGATTCACCTGGTCAGTCTATGTCATGGAAAGAGCAGGTGTTCCTAATGTTTTGTACACTCAGTGTATAATTACCATCTAAATAAACCATGTTAATGACACTTCATCATCGGTAAAATCCAGTGACCTCCACCAGGAAGAAGTGAAGTATTGAAGAGGCAGGAAACCACATTGATCCGTCATTGATTAGTGATTGATCAGGAAATTATTCCTTTTTTTTATCATTCGCACAGACCACTAGCTCACATTCAACTACTCGCTGTTCAGCTCTCTCTACACTCACTCTCTCTCATACACACATCGACAGCAGTGGAGTTGGTTAGCAAATCACTGAATCAATACAGCCCAGAAATGAATCGACTGAACAGTGGGTGTGTGTGTCTGTGTGAGAAAGAGAGAGTGGTCCTGAATGCACTAGAGAATAAATCTGCAAAGAGGCTGAGGTATATGGAATGTTGTCTATCTGGTCTACTTTAAGTTCTTTACTTTCATCCCGTTCTTTCTCCCTATCCTTCTCTCCCTCTCTCCCCAGGAGTTGCTCTCTGTGTGGCTGCAAGCCTGGTTGTCATAGTAACCGGCTCTTATCCCAACAAAAAGGAAAGGGCAGCAGGGCAGAAACAATTGGGCAGAACGACACACAGACTGATTGAATTGGACTGTGCGTGTCTTCACACGAGGCTCTGCTTCTCGGTATGCTGCTGCGGAGCGCTAAATTCAAAGTTGTGTTGCGTCACTGGGGAGGACTCCTCGGTACAGTTCAGCTGTGATTACACACCTCCTCTTACACAGAACTCTGACAACCTCAGTCCTCACTGAAGCCACTGGACATTACCTCGCTCTTCGGTACATAGATGAGATATCCAAACAGACAGGTTTTCTGATTCCAAAGCCATATTGATATTGGATGTATGCATGTTGTGGTACTATCTTTAGAGGATAGTGCATGTCACTCCTGTTGTGCACTGATCACGGTCTGACCACACAACCACTGGACAACCACAAACATTGCAACCACCAAACCACTCTCTGTCCTCGCCCCTTCAGGTGTGGCTTGGCCCTTCATTGGCCGCTCTGAGTGTTCACCTAACTGCAGGCTGCAGCTGCAATTGGCTGAGGACCCAGTAGGAAGTGACATCCCATTGAACACTATAAAAAAAACGCCACACTGGAGACTAAGACCTTTCATATTGGTGAGCCTAACCTTGACCCCTGACCTCTATGGTCCTGTTATACAACAGAATTTAATAGATAATGGATGAAAAGGAATGGTTTACTGTTTCACAATTAGACTTGTGCAGTTGTAACAGGTTCGTGTGTGTGTGTGTGTATGTGTGTGTGTGTGTGTGTGTGTGTGTGTGTGTGTGTGTGTGTGTGTGTGTGTGTGTGTGTGTGTGTGTGTGTGTGTGTGTGTGTGTGTGTGTGTGTGTGTGTGTGTGCGTGCGTGTGTGTGTGTGCGTGCATTTTTGTTTGTTTATGTGTGCACTGTGTAGCTCCTGTCCCCCTCTCCTCTCTCCGTGTCGAGGTGACCACCACCAGTGCTTTGCTGTCCTGCACCCTACAGAACCATCAGACTCTCACTGCCCTCACTCTTCACAACCATGCACACCAAACACACACACACACACACTGACCACACACACAACTCCTCGTACGCAGTGAGAGGTCTGCAGCCTGGAGCACACTACAGCATCACAGCAGAGTTGACCACGCCCTTCACACACCTCAACATCAGCCTCACCCAGAGACTACACACCACCATGGAGACAGGTATATTTTTACATGTTTTCCCTTTATTTAAGCTAGGAGTTAACATTGAGACCAGGACTCTTTCATAAGGGAGCCCTGCATATACAATGTCATGAGACAAAAATCTCAAATCTAATACAATATAAAACAAGTAAAATACAACATAAATATTCAAGAAAAACAATTGCATTCCTCAATAAGAAGGTTCCCAATCAGTATTTGAAATTGCTCGAGCAACACCAGAACATCCAGTCGTAATGTATTTTGTAGTTGGTGCCAGCAATGAGGTGCTTTAAAACTAAAAGCGGATTTACCTAGTTTGGTATCTCATATTTTAACAGTGAAGTTAGGTGAGTTGGAATGTTGTGTAGTAGAGCTTTGTAAACAAAATGGGAATAATGAAGTGATCTACGGGACTTTAATGAGGACCAGCCAACCAGATTCAGATTCACATCAACTGTATTATCCCACCAGAGGGAAACTTATTTGGTCATGTGCTTGAAAAGACGGTAGATAAAATATGACAACACAAAAATGACACAATAGAATTTAGTCCAAGTGCTATAGCTCCACATTAAAAATGAAAGTGTACATGAAGGACCAACAGGAGGAATACCTAGGATAGGATAAAGTAATCCTTCTCACCCCCCCCCCCCCCCCCCTTAAATGATTTAGATGCACTATTGTAAACTGGCTGTTCCACTGGATGTCAGAAGGTGAATTCACCAATTTGTAAGTCGCTCTGGATAAGAGCGTCTGCTAAATGACTTAAATGTAATGTAAATGTAACAGACTATCTATTATACAGCCTAATGGCTGTCGGAATAAACCAGTCCCCATATTTATCTGTTTTGATTTTATTTTGAAGAAGTCTCTTTCCCCTTGTCCGGCTGCTGCTGAACTGAATTTTAAGTGAAGGGGATGAGTACTGTCCTGTAAAATGCTTTCAAGTTCAGTTGATGGCTGAAGGTGTAAGAGTACAGTTGTGGCCAAAAGTTTTGAAAATGACACAAATATTAATTTCCACAAAGGTTGCTGCTTCAGTGTCTTTAGATATTTTTGTCAGATGTAATTATACATCAGTATTCCATAGTAACAACTATTTCATAAGTGTCAAAGGCTTTTATTGACAATTACCTGAAGTTGATGCAAAGAGTCAATATTTGCAGTGTTGACCCTTATTTTTCAAGACCTCTGCAATCCACCCTGGCATGCTGTCAATTAACTTCTGGGCCACATCCTGACTGATGGCAGCCCATTCTAGTATAATCAATTCTTGGAGTTTGTCAGAATTTGTGGGTTTTTGTTTGTCCCCCCGCGTGAGGATTGACCACAAGTTCTCAATGGGATTAAGGTCTGGGGAGTTTCCTGGCCATGGACCCAAAATATCAATGTTTTGTTCCCCGAGCCACTTAGTTATCACTTTTGCCTTATGGCAAGGTGCTACATAATGCTGGAAAATGCATTGTTCGTCACTAAACTGTTCCTGGATGGTTGGGAGAAGTTGCTCTCGGAGGATGTGTTGGTACCATTCTTTATTCATGGCTGTGTTCTTAGTCAAAATTGTGAGTGAGTGGTCTCAGGATTCTTTACTGTTGGCATGACACAGGACTGATTGTAGCGCTCACCTTGTCTTCTCCGGACAAGCTTTTTTCCAGATGCCCCAAACAATCGGAAAGGGGATTCATCAGAGAAAATTACTTTACCCCAGTCCTCAGCAGTCCAATCCCTGTACCTTTTGCAGAATATCAGTCTGTTTTTCCTGGAGAGAAGTGGCTTCTTTGCTGCCCTTCTTGACACCAGGCCATCCTCTAAAAGTATTTGCCTCACTGTGCGTGCAGATGCACTCACACCTGCCTGCTGCCATTCCTGAGCAAGCTCTGTACTGGTGGTGCCCTGATCCTGCAGCTGAATCAACTTCAGGAGATGGTCCTGGCGCTTGCTGGACTTTCTTGGGCGCCCTGAAACCTTCTTCACAACAAATGAACCACTCTCCTTGAAGTTCTTGATGATGCGATAAATGGTTGATTTAGGTGCATTCTTACTGGCAGCAATATCCTTGCCTGTGAAGCCCTTTTTGTGCAATGCAATGATGACGGCACATGTTTCCTTGCAGGTAACCTTGGTTGACAGAGGAAGGACAATGATTCCAAGCACCACCCTCCTTTTGAATATTCCAGTCTGTTATTCGAACTCAATCAGCATGACAGAGTGATCTCCAGCCTTGTCCTCATCAACACTCACACCTGTGTTAACGAGAGAATCACTGACATGATGTCAGCTGGTCCTTTTGTGGCAGGGCTAAAATGCAGTGGAAATGTTTTTGGGGGATTCAGTTAATTTGCATGGCAAAGAGGGACTTTGCAATTCATCTGATCACTCTTCATAACATTCTGGAGTATATGCAAATTGCCATCATATGAAAATTAATATTTGTGTCATTCTCAAAACTTTTGGCCACGACTGTATTGTCTGCTGCAATCTGGTAAATGGTGTGACCATAGTCAAGAACAGGGGAGTTGACTGTATAATCTTCTTCCTGCTATTTAGGCAAGAGGCAAGATCTGTGAAAAAAGAATAACACACATAGATGTAATTAACGTTGACTGCTATTTGTCTGAGTTGACTATTGTCTCTCATCAGCCCAATGTCCTATTGGTTGGCTGGCGAGCGGAAGGAGCTACTATAGTGTGAGTAGGCAGAGACTGTCATGGGGCGACGCCCATGTATGGGTGTGGCTTTAGGAGGTCACCTGGTAGACGTGAGTTGGGTGGGTTGTCTATGTTTTGTTTTTCTATGAGTTGGTATTTCTGTATTTGGCCTCGTATGATTCTCAATCAGAGGTGGCTGTCAATCGTTGTCCCTGATTGAAAACCATACTTAGGCAGCCTGTTTTCACCCTTGATTGGTGGGTGATTATTTTTCCGTTTCAGTGTTTGCACCATTCGGGACTGTTTCGGTTTTCATTTTGATTCTCTTGTTCTTTTGTATTTTGTATTCATTAAATTACATTATGGATACATACCACGCTGCATTTTGGTCCTCCGATCCTTCCTACTACTCCTCCTCAGAGGAGGAAGAAGACAACCGTTACACACAAAATGTTTTTGTTGTTGTTGTTTCTCTTTACAGGATAAGAGGTGGCCCCACTCGTCCGATGGCTCCTCCTACAACATGGCTAGTGCTATCATTATCGCTGCTAGCCAATCAGACGGACTGTTTTGCCCTGCAGAAGAACTCTACTGTACCCGGCTACTTTCTTACGCCGTTCTTCTGCCACATCCTTTTACCCTTTATCCGTCACTGGGAAAGTATGCATTAATACAGTCAATACCCAAGTAAATATACAACCAATACCTCTTTACCACTGCCAGACACACATTAACCCTATCTCTCTCTGTCGCTCTCATTCCCTCTCTTCCCTCGTTTGTTCACCTTTGAACTGCTGGATGTAACAAAGAGAAAAGCAGATATCCACTGGAGTGACGTCACCCCCCCCCAGCTCTATGTCCAATACAAAGATCAGGAGAAAGGGGAAGAGGAGAAAGAAAGGGAGAAGAGAAGTGCAGGTCGTGTCTCAGTGTCCCTATTGTCCAGAGGGCTGAAGGTGCAAGGTCTGTCCCCAGGGAAGATCTACTCTCTGTCCCTCAGAGCCTCTCACCTCACTGGGGCCGCTTGAAGCCTTGGGAACACGCACATCACTCACGCACGGCCCCTTCCCCCTCGTAACATCACCATTTGCAATGTGACAGCCAGTCAGATCACAGTAAGCTGAACGGCCCCAGTCTCCCAGCATGCTGTGCAGTGGGGTTTCCTGGTTTGCTGGGGGGGGATGTAGCTTCAGGCCAGGGGAGGATAAGGGGCGTGGCCAGCAGTTCCAGGTCGACTGTGATTGGAGGACTGGAGGGGTTCAGGAAGTACAGGGTCTACAACTCATCCAGAACGCCGCAGCCCGTCTGGTGTTCAACCTTCCCAAGTTCTCTCACGTCACCCCGCTCCTCCGCTCTCTCCACTGGCTTCCAGTTGAAGCTCGCATCCGCTACAAGACCATGGTGCTTGCCTACGGAGCTGTGAGGGGAACGGCACCACAGTACCTCCAGGCTCTGATCAGGCCCTACACCCAAACAAGGGCACTGCGTTCATCCACCTCTGGCCTGCTCGCCTCCCTACCACTGAGGAAGTACAGTTCCCGCTCAGCCCAGTCAAAACTGTTCGCTGCTCTGGCCCCCCAATGGTGGAACAAACTCCCTCACGACGCCAGGACAGCAGAGTCAATCACCACCTTCCGGAGACACCTGAAACCCCACCTCTTCAAGGAATACCTAGGATAGGATAAGTAATCCTTCTCACCCCCCCCTTAAATGATTTAGATGCACTATTGTAAGTGGCTGTTCCACTGGATGTCAGAAGGTGAATTCACCAATTTGTAAGTCGCTCTGGATAAGAGCGTCTGCTAAATGACTTAAATGTAATGTAAATGTCAGAGTTAACTCACAGAACATGATGTGGCAAGTAGTGGAGGAACTGACCATACACACTGGTATGAAACTCTGTGTTCGTGTAATTCTTTAGGTGTGCTTCTGCGTGGTTGTGTGTGTTATAAATATATTGAGTGTGTGTTTATGTGGTTCTGTACAGTATATTGACTGTGTGTGTGTGTGTGTGTGTGTGTGTGTGTGTGTGTGTGTGTGTGTGTGTGTGTGTGTGTGTGTGTGTGTGTGTGTGTGTGTGTGTGTGTGTGTGTGTAGCGCTGAGCCCTCCAGGTGGTGTGTATGTTTCTAGCAGAGGGGAGAATCTGACAACGTGTTGGCCGACCCTGTCAGGTGCGTGTGTGTACTTCTGCCGTCACCCAGCAGTGTGAGAGAGGGGTCAGTTACAGAGTCGTCAGTAGAGATGTTTTGGACATGGACACAACTATGAAGTCATCTGTCTCGACTGTCATCACACGCTTATGGTACTTCTGTAGAGTGTGTGTGTGTGTGTGTGTGTGTTTATAAAGTGTGTGTGCATGTATACTGTGTGTATGTGGTCGAGTATCTGTATAATGTGTGTGTATGTGGTCGAGTATCAAATCAAGTGCCATGTAGACTCAGAGTGAAATGCTTACTTAAGCAGCATTTTTTGGGCCCTTCCTAACATTGCAAAGAGAAAACAAGAGAAATAATAGAAAAATAATAACACCAGGAATAAATATCCAATGGGTAACGATAACTTGGCTATTTACACGGGGTACGAGGACCGAGTCAATGCGCTGGGGTACAAGTTGTTTGAGGTAGATACAGTTGAAGTCAGAAGTTTACATACACTTAGGTTGGAGTCATTAAAACTTGTTTTTCAACCACTTCACAAATGTCTTGTTAATGAACTATAGTTTTGGCAAGTCGGTTAGGACATCTACTTTGTGCATGACACAAGCCATTTTTCCAACAATTGTTTACAGACAGATTATTTCACTTATAATTCACTGTATAACAATTCCAGTAGGTCAGAAGTTAACATACACTAAGTTGACTGTGCCTTTAATAAACAGCTTGGAAAATTCCAGAAAATTATGTCATGGCTTTAAATCAAATCAAATTTATTTATATAGCCCTTCGTACATCAGCTGATATCTCAAAGTGCTGTACAGAAACCCAACCTAAAACCCCAAACAGCAAGCAATGCAGGTGTAGAAGCACATTGGTTTGGAAAAACTCCCTAGAAAGGCCAAAACCTAGGAAGAAACCTAGAGAGGAACCAGGCTATGTGGGATGGCCAGTCCTCTTCTGGCTGTGCCGGGTAGAGATTATAACAGAACATGGCCAAGATGTTCAAATGTTCATAAATGACCAGCATGGTCGAATAATAATAAGGCAGAACAGTTGAAACTGGAGCAGCAGCACGGCCAGGTGGACTGGGGACAGCAAGGAGTCATCATGTCAGGTAGTCCTGGGGCATGGTCCTAGGGCTCAGGTCCTCCGAGAGAGAGGAGAGAATTAGAGAACGCACACTTAGATTCACACAGGACACCGAATTGGACAGGAGAAGTACTCCAGATATAACAAACTGACCCCAGCCCCCCGACACATAAACTACTGCAGCATAAATACTGGAGGCTGAGACAGGAGGGGTCAGGAGACACTGTGGCCCCATCCGAGGACACCCCCGGACAGGGCCAAACAGGAAGGATATAACCCCACCCACTTTGCCAAAGCACAGCCCCCACACCACTAGAGGGATATCTTCAACCACCAACTTACCATCCTGAGACAAAGCTGAGTATAGCCCGCAAAGATCTGCACCATGGCACAACCCAAGGGGGGGCGCCAACCCAGACAGGATGACCACATCAGTGAATCAACCCACTCAGGTGACGCACCCCTTCCAGGGACGGCATGAGAGAGCCCCAGTAAGCCAGTGACTCAGCCTCAGACTCAGCTTAATCGGTGTGTGTGTGTGCATGTGCGTGTATGTTAGCTCCCAGTCCAGTGGAGTTTTTTTATCCTCAGTAAGACCACCTCGTCTGTGACAGTTGGCTGGGGCCAAGCCAGCGGCGATGTGAAAGGCTTCATCCTGTCAATTACAAACCAAACCTCCAATCAGCAGCTGAACCTCTCTGCCCAGGAGACATGGTGAGTCCTGCCGTCCTGGCACACTGTCCTTATTGGCTGATCTAGCTGCCCCTTGCTGTCTGGGTAACACTGGTTGTGTTTGTGTGTATTTGTATGTTCGTGTGTGTGTGCGCGCCTGCGTGCGTGCGTGCGTGCGAGCGTGTGTGTGTAGGTTCTACAGGTTTGAGTGCCTCTCCCCAGGAAGCCATTACACAGTAGATGTTATCAGCAGCAATGGAGAGAGGAGGAGTACAAATGCTTCTGTAGACATCAACACCAGTGAGTAATGGAGACACACAAACACACACCAGATATTTGACTGGCAGCAACTGTGAGTTATCTTGGGAGGTTCCAGCAGGAACTGAGGAATTCAGAGTTTATCTCCAGTTTATGTTCCAGGTCAAGTGCAACTGCTTTTTTTCTACATGCACACACACACACACGCACATACACATACCTACACACACTACATATTAACCACATACAACGAACCCAGTACGATTAATTAAGATTGGTTGAGAGCGACGAGGGGAATGTTGATTGATTGATATGACAAAAGATGTTCTGATTGGTGTTTCTCACTAGTCAAAGGAGCCCCACAGGAAGTGCTGCTGGTGGAAGAGGATGTGACCTCATCAGTGTTTGTGAGCTGGGGAGATGCCGCAGGGGGATGGAGGGGTACAAGGTAGTACACCGTCCTGTCCTCTCCCTTACTCACTCCTTTCTCTCTCTCGCTCTCCTATTTTCTTCTCCTCTCCTTTCCTTTCATTTCCTCTTTTCTCCATAATTTATAATTTACATCCCCTGACAAATCATTAACAATGGCAAATCATTAGCAACAACAGTCTAGGTTTACCCATTCATAATAAGCCCTTTACATACACAAATGCTCAAACACACAGTCATCACTCGCTCTCTCTCACACACTAACACACACACACATAGAATGAGTTCTTCGTCAGAGGAAGCAGGACAGATGTGTCAAGTAACACTCAAGAGAACACACTCACCTGGTGGTTGCCAAGTGATCGACGTCAGCGCAGATTGGCTCTGGTTACCGGCCATTTAAAGATGTATGACCCCCTCCCCCACAGCCACCGCCAGGGAGAATGACCAAGCACAATACACACACGCACGTACACACACAAACAAACACACAGACAGACTTACTGCTTTATTCTGTCCAGATAAACAGAAATGCTCTTCGCTCTGTCATTGATTTGGGGTTTGTCACTGCCAAAACAACATTTGATTTTGCCCAAACAACATCCCACATTTGATTTGGTCTTCTAATGTTTTGTCTGATTGTGTGTGTTCTTCTTAGCTACTGTTGTGTCCATCAGGGGACAAGTCATCATGTCGTGAGATGTTGGTCCATAGCAATAGTCTCCAAGTTGGAGGTTTGACCCCAGGATCAGATTATAACATTACCATCCTTAGCCTGCTGGGATCTGACACCAGGCAACCTGTCATTACACAGTTCTCCATACGTAAGACACAAACACACACACACAAATCAACCTCTTTGTGGCAACTCTAAATGTAACTGGCCATATCAGGGCCGTATTAGAGTTCCTAGTTGTAACCTTTGAACCTCAGATATGTGGAGAGACTGAGACAGAGCTGAGTGTGAGATAAGCCAGATGAGACGTTATACTAATGTGTGTGTGTGTGTGTGTGTGTGTGTGTGTGTGTGTGTGTGTGTGTGTGTGTGTGTGTGTGTGTGTGTGTGTGTGTGTGTGTGTGTGTGTGTGCGCGCTGCAGGTCCGGCTGGTGTGTGTTCCCTCGCTCTCCTCCATGTTAACTCTTCCTGTGCCATGGTGAAGTGGGACGCTGCCATTGGCCAGTTTGACTTCCACAGGGTAACTGTGGGAAATGGCTTGCATTCACATACGCTAGTGGTTGAGGCACGGCTGTAGCTACAACATGCGTGTGGGGTGGGGTGCATCAGACAAGACGTGGCAGGGACAGCAGCCTCCCTGACCATAACCACAGGTACCTGAGTGCAACACAACTATTACTGAACTAAAATATAAATGCAACATGCAATAATTTCAATGATTTTAATGAGTACAGTTCATATAACGGAATCAGTCAATTGACACAAATAAATTAGGCCCTAATCTAAGAATTTCACATGACTGGGGCGCAGCCATGGGTGGGTCTGGGAGGGCATAGCCCCACCCACTTGGCAGCCAGGTCCACCGACTGGGGATCCAGGCCCAGCCAGTCAGAATTAGTTTTTCTCCACAAAAATACATATATCTCTATCTGTCGCTCCCTTCATCTCTCTCCCTCCCTCCCTCTCTTTCTCTCTCAGTACCCGGCCGTGTGCGGGGTGTGTGTATGGTGAGTGTGTCTGCTCAGAACTTCTCTCCGCGTTGGGAGCAGTCAGAGGGGTGTGTGGATCAGTACCTTGTCAGCCTGCTGCCCATCCAAGGAACTGTCTCTGTCTACGACACACACAATGGACACGTACAGGTACACACACACACACACACACACACACACACACACAAACACACAAGGAAGCAATTACACAGTAGATGTTATCAGCAGCAGTGGAGACGAGAAGTTAACCTGCTTTTGTTAACATCAACAGTTATGGAGAAACACACACACACGAACATACTAGCACATACAGTGGCTTGCGAAAGTATTTACCCCCCTTGGCATTTTTCATATTTTGTTGCCTTACAACCTGGATTTAAAATCTATTTTTGTGGGGTTTGTATCATTTGATTTACACAACATGCCTACCTCTTTGAAGATTCAAAATATTTTTTCTTGTGAAACAAACAATAAATAACACAAAAACAGAAAACTTGAGAGTGCATAACTATTCACCCCCCCAAAGTCAATCATTTGTAGAGCCACCTTCTGCAGTAATTACAGCTGCAAGTCTCTTGGGGTATGTCTCTTTAAGCTTGGCACATCTAGCCACTGTGACTTTTGCCCATTCTTCATGGCAAAACTGCTCAATTTCCTTCAAGTTGGATGGGTTCTGTTGATGTACAGCAATCTTTAAGTCATACCACATATTCTCAATTGGATTGAGTTTTGGGCTTTGGCTAGGCCATTCCAAGACATTTAAATGTTCCCCTTAAACCACTCAAGTGTTGCTTTAGCAGTATCCTTAGGGTCATTGTCCTGCTGGAAGGTGAACCTCTGTCTCAGTCTCAAATCTCTGGAAGACTGAAACAGGTTTCCCTCAAGACTTTTCCTGTATTTAGCAGCATCCATCATTCCTTCAATTATTTTTTTAGATTTTTTTTGTTGTTGTTGAATTTGACCCCCTTTTCTCCCCAATTTCGTGGTATCCAATTGTTAGTAGTTATTATCTTGTCTCATCACTACAACTGCCATACGGGCTCAGGAGAGACAAAGGTCGATGTGTCCTCCGAAACACAACCCAACCAAGCCGCACTGCTTCTTAACACAGCGCGCATCCAACCTGGAAGCCAGCCGTACCAATGTGTCGGAGGAAACACCGTGCACCTGGCGACCTGGTTAGCGTGCACTGCGCCCGGCCCGCCACAGGAGTCGCTAGTGTGCGATGAGACAAGGATATCGCTACCGGCAAAATCCTCCCTAACCCGGACGACGCTAGGCCAATTGTGCGTTGCCCCATGGACCTCCCGGTCGCGGCCGGCTGCGACAGAGCCATCATTCCTTCAATTCTGACCAGTTTCCCAGTCCCTGCCGATGAAAAACATCCCCACAGCTTGATTCTGCCACCACCATGCTTCACTGTGGGGATGGTGTTCTCGGGGTGATGACAGGTGTTGGATTTGCACCAGATATAGTTTTTTCCTTGATGGCCAAAAAGCTCAAATTTAGTCTCATTTGACCAGAGTACCTTCTTCCATATGTTTGGGGAGTCTCCCACAAGCCTTTTGGCGAACACCAAACGTGTTTGCTTATTTTCTCTATAAGCAATGGCTTTTTATGGCCACTCTTCTATAAAGCCCAGCTCTGTTGAGTGTACAGCTTAAAGTGGTCCTATGGACAGATTCTCCAATCTCCGCTGTGGAGTTTTGAAGCTCCTTCAGGGTTATCTTTGGTCTCTTTGTTGCCTCCCTGATTAATGCCCCCCTTGCCTGGTCTGTGAGTTTTTGTGGTCAGCCCTCTCTTGGCAGGATTGTTCTGTTGCCATATTCTTTTAATTTTTTAATAATGGATTTAATGGTGCTTTGTGGGATGTTCAAAGTTTCTGGTATTTTTTTATAACCCAACCCTGATCTGTACTTCTCCACAACGTTGTCCCTAACCTGTTTGGAGACCTCTTTGGTCTTTATGGTGCCACTTGCTTGGTGGTGCCACTTCCTTGGTGGTGCCCCTTGCTTAGTGGTGTTGCAGACTCCGGGGCCTTTCAGAACAGGTGTATATATACTGGGATCATGTGACAGATCATGTTACACTTAGAATGCACACAAATGGACTTATTTAACTAATTATGTGACTTCTGAAGGTAATTGGTTGCACCAGATCTTATTTAGGGGCTTCGTAGCAAAGGGGGTGAATACACTGCTCAAAAAAATAAAGGGAACACTTAACCTCTAGCGACAAGCAATCCCATATCCGGGAGCGTAATCATAGCCTCAAGCTCATTACCATAACGCAACGTTTCCTATTCATGAAAATCGCAAATGAAATGAAATAAATATATTGAAACACAAACTTAGCCTTTTGTTAACAACACTGTCATCTCAGATTTTCAAAATATGCTTTTCAACCAAAGCTACACAAGCAAATGTATAAGAGTATTGATAGCCTAGCATAGCATTAAGCCTAGCATTCAGCAGGCAACATTTTCACAAAAACAAGAAAAGCATTCAAATAAAATCATTTACCTTTGAAGAACTTCGGATGTTTTCAATGACGAGACTCTTAGTTAGATAGCAAGTGTTCATTTTTTCCAAAAATATTATTTGTGTAGACGAAATAGCTCCGTTTTGTTCATCACGTTTGGCTAAGAAAAATACCGGAAAATGCAGTCACTTACAAAGCCGAACTTTTTTCCAAATTAGCTCCTTAATATCGACAGAAACATGGCAAACGTTGTTTAGAATCAATCCTCAAGGTGTTTTTCACATATCTATTCTATAATCTATCAGTGGTGGCAGTTGGCTTCTCATCAGAAGCAAACGGAAAAATACTGCAGCTGGAGATTACGCAATAATTGCAACGGAGGACACCAAGCGACCACCTGGTAGATGTAGTCTCTTATGGTCAATCTTCCAATGATATGCCTACAAATAAGTCACAATGCTGTAGACACCTTGGGGAAAACGTGGAAAACGTAAGCTGACTCCTAGCTCATTCACAGCCATATAAGGAGTCATTGGAATGAGGCGTTTTCAAAAAATGCGGCACTTCCTGATTGGATTTTTATCTGGGTTTCGCCTGTAACATCAGTTCTGTGGCACTCACAGACAATATCTTTGCAATTTTGGAAACGTCGGAGTGTTTTCTTTCCAAAGCTGTCAATTATATGCATAGTCGAGCATCTTTTCGTGACAAAATATCTTGTTTAAAATGGGAACGTTTTTCATCCAAATATTAAAAGAGCACCTCCTATATCGAAGAGGTTAAACAACACAATGTAACTCCAAGTCAATCACACTTATGTGAAATCAAACTATCCACTTAGGAAGCAACACTGATTGACAATCAATTTCACATGCTGTTGTGCAAATGGAATAGACAACAGGTGGAAATTATAGGCAATTAGCAAGACACCCCCAATAAAGGAGTGGCTCTGCAGGTGGTGACCACAGACCACTTCTCAGTCCCTATGCTTCCTGGCTGATGTTTTGGTCACTTTTGAATGCTGGCGGTGCTTTCACTCTAGTGGTAGCATGAGACGGAGTCTACAACCCACACAAGTGGCTCAGTTAGTTCAGCTCATCCAGGATGGCACAGCAATGCGAGCTGTGGCAAGAAGGTTTGCTGTGTCTGTCAGTGTAGTGTCCAGAGCATGGAGGCACTACCAGGAGACAGGCCAGTACATTGGAAGATGTGCTCACCAGAGGTAGCCTGACTGCCATTAGTTACCGAGATGAGATCCTCAGACCCCTTGTGAGACCATATGCTGGTGCGGTTGGCCCTGGGTTCCTCCTAATGCAAGACAATGCTAGACCTCATGTGGCTGGAGTGTGTCAGCAGTTCCTGCAAGAGGAAGGCATTGATGCTATGGACTGGCCGGCCCGTTCCACAGACCTGAATCCAATTGAGCACATCTGGGACATCATGTCTCGCTCCATCCACAGACGTTGAACCACCGACTGTCCAGGAGTTGGCGGATGCTTTAGTCCAGGTCTGGGAGAAGATCCCTCAGGAGACCATCCGCCACCTCATCAGGAGCATGCCCAGGCGTTGTAGGGAGGTCATACAGGCACGTGGAGGCCACACACACTACTGAGCCTCATTTTGACTTGTTTTAAGGACATTACATCAAAGTTGGATCAGCCTGTAATGTGGTTTTCTACTTTAATTTTGAGTGAGACTCCAAATCCAGGCCTCCATGGGTTGATAAATTTGATTTCCATCGATCATGTTTGTGTGATTTTGTTGTCAGCACATTCAACTATGTAAAGAAAAAAGTATTTAATAAGAATATTTGATTCATTCAGATCTAGGATGTGTTATTTTAGTGTTCCCTTTATTTATTTGTACATTTTTTATTATTATTATTATTTTTTTTAAACAAGTTATTTTTTCATTTCACTTCATCCATTACATGAAATACAAATACAAGTTGTAATGCAACAAAATAGAAAAAACACCAAGGGGGATGAATACATTTGCAAGGCACTGAAGATCCCCCAGACCCAAACCATTCCCAGCCCTGCTCAGCAGCCAGGTGTCAGATAACCCTCAATGTAACCTAACACACACACACACACACACACACACACACACACACACACACACACACACACACACACACACACACACACACACACACACACACACACACACACACACACACACACACACACACACACACACACACACACACACACACACACACACACAGGTTGAGTAATAGAGCTCATTATTTATTAGGTAGACCTCCTGAGCTAAACCCTGAATCATTTATTCAGTGAAGCTGCTCTCCCCAGAAAGAGAGAGATAGAGAGAGAGAGAGAGAGAGAGAGAGAGAGAGAGAGAGTGCCTGCATGGAGTTATGGTGGACACAATGTCCTGACTCTCTCTGACCCTAACTTGCTGACCACTGGACAACTGGGTTACTACCAGAGCTGGACTATAACTACTACTGCTGGAGCTAACCAGTTGCTACCCTGGACTAGTACTACTACTGTAACCTACCTGCTCTAACTGTTTCTACTTTACGGTGGTATGCACCGCCCTGAAACTCTTCAACTCTAACCGACTAACCGTGGCTAACTGTTCTTAACTGTGGACTGGGTTACTACTTTAGGCCTGGACTACTGCACTAAGAACTAAGCTGTTGTAACCTGCTGTAACACTGACCTGCTGCAGCTAAACTGTTGACAACACTGGGCGGAAGAACTGCCAACTAGAACTTCACGCTAACTGCTAACTCTGGACTAAGCCAACTAATCGAGAATCTTTTGATAATTGCTCGCACTAGACGCTAACACGGCCTCTTCCTCTCTAACCTGCTGCCTCTGACCAGCTAACTGTGCTAACTCCATCATGGGTCTCACTCTCCTCCTGCTCATCACCTACCTGGGATACACACACTCACAGGTTAGACTGGCGAACACACACACACACACACACACACACACACACACACACACACACACGTCTGCAACCGCATAGTTGTGTTGTGGTCATGTTCTGACCATGCGGTCTCTCATCAGGCTGATGTATCCAGTATGAGTTCTCGAACAGCGTTTACAGTCATGGTGACTGCCGCATCCTCCTCCAACCTCAGCCCTCCGGTCAGCCGAATTATCAACACCAACGAAACCGGTGAGTCACAAACACACACACATGCACACGCATACACAAACACTTTAATGTGTGACAGCCAAACTGATAGTGCTCTGAGGAATCGTTGGGTCTGTTCTGCTGCTGCCCTCTGCTTTATTATCTCCCACACAGTGTGTGTGTGTGTGTGTGTGTGTGTGTGTGTGTGTGTGTGTGTGTGTGTGTGTGTGTGTGTGTGTGTGTGTGTGTGTGTGTGTGTGTGTGTGTGTATGTTCGCCAGTCTAACCTGTGAGTGTGTGTATCCCAGGTAGGTGATGAGCAGGAGGAGAGTGAGGCCCATGATGGAGTTAGCACAGTTAGCTGGTCAGAGGCAGCAGGTTAGAGAGGAAGAGGCCGTGTTAGCGTCTAGTGCTAGCCATTATCAGTGAAATGCCAGAGCTCTCACCAGAATAGAGCAAGCTGGTCACACACACCCACACCCAGTTGGTTGCCCCCATACCAAACAACAACAGTATCTGCAGTATCTGCAACAAGAGTAGGGGAGACTGGGGCTGGTTGTCTCAAGGGTTAGTTGTCATAGTTTTAATTATTCCCAATCTAAATGGACCTGTGTAATATTTTTAAGGTTAAAATGCGTGATTTAAAAAAAAAAGAACTCATCCAACTGGTCAACTCACACTCATGACAAACAATTGAGGTGTGTGAATCTATGTTTTTCAGATGAAAGTGAAAGTGTGAAAGTCAGGTGAAAGTTTAAAAAAATAATCTTGGAATTTTCTATGGAAATGTTTGAATTATGTGAGTATCCATGAACAATTATGGTTTGTAGAAAAGAGAAACAGGGGAGATATATTTCAAGCCTATCCATTTTCTGTCACATACCCACACACGCACACACGCGCATACTGTAAATACTGTACACTCACATTTACACAAAATGTCATATATTATTCTTACAGCATAAAATTCTGAATTTTGCTAGGAATATTGTTCGATCAAAGAAAGGCTTTGCTATTTCTAAGACTGTATGGTATAGTGCTTAATTTCCTGTTACAAAAGGAATAAGCTACTAGCAAACATAGTGGCAACCAACCCCGGTCACCTCCATCTTTCACAACATCCTCCCAATTTGTTGAATGGATTTACTTGTTAAGGACCTTTATGTATGGATTGGATGCTTTATGATGACATATTTAATAGAATGACAGGAGATTTTGGTGAATATGGCTTGAACTACTTCTTCTTCCTCCTCCTCCTCCTCTAGCCCCAACATCCCCACCTACCAATCTAGAGGGAGAGAGGGTAGGCTCCAATGGGATCCTTCTGTCTTGGACCATGCCCTCTGACTCTCCCATCGACGGTTATGTGATCAGGTAAAGAGACATACTGTATGATGTAACCCCAGATTAAGGTGGACTAAGCCATGCGTCCTCTAAAACACAACCCAGCTAAGCCGCACTGCTTCTTGACACAACGCCCACTTAGCCCGGAAACACCATATCTCCCTACACATATCTACCTCTATCACTCCAGTATCCCTGTCACCTTACCCCTACACATATTTACCTCTATCACTCCAGTATCCCTGTCACCTTACCCCTACACATATCTACCTCTATCACTCCAGTATCCCTGTCTCCCTACACATATCTACCTCTATCACTCCAGTATCCCTGTCACCTTACCCCTACACATATTTACCTCTATCACTCCAGTATCCCTGTCACCTTACCCCTACACATATCTACCTCTATCACTCCAGTATCCCTGTCACCTTACCCCTACACATATCTACCTCTATCACTCCAGTATCCCTGTCTCCCTACACATATCCACCTCTATCACTCCAGTATCCCTGTCACCTTACCCCTATACATATCTACCTCCATCACTCCAGTATCCCTGTCACCTTACCCCAACACATATCTACCTCTATCACTCCAGTATCCCTGTCACCTTACCCCTACACATATCTACCTCTATCACTCTAGTATCCCTGTCACCTTACCCCTATACATATCTACCTCTATCACTCTAGTATCCCTGTCACCTTACCCCTATACATATCTACCTCTATCACTCTAGTATCCCTGTCACCTTACCCCTATACATATCTACCTCTATCAATCCAGTATCCATGTACATGTAAATATGGTACTGGAACTGACTTTTTAAATATTTCCTATATATAGTATGCTTACTTACTTACTTTATTGTGTATTTAATATTTCTTATTTTTACTTCTCATGTTTTTTTCTCATCTTTTTTCTTTCTACATTGTTATTAGTTATTGCATTGTTGGGTTTTGAGTTTGCAAGAAAGGCATTTCACTGTACTTGTGCATGCGACATTTAACATGCCACCAGGGGTCTTTTCACAGTCCCCAGGTCCAGAAAAAATTCAAGGAAACATACAGTATCATACAGACTCATGAGTGTGCAAGTGAACAGCAAACCTGGTTTCAAAAAACAAATAAAGCAACACCTCACAGCACAACGCCTCTCCCCCATGTGACCACACTCACACTACATATGGGCGTCAGCTAATGGAGAAAATGTATATGAAGTGCAATGGGTTTCCTCAAAGGTTTTTAGTAATGGCAGCAAATTGGAGTTTACAGTGCAAGCTTAATCTGGGTCGGGAATAACACTATAAGGGGAATCGGTTGTTGATATTCCACTATTATTTACTTCTAAATCAAATTTAAATAAAGTTTTTTTTTATATCATCTGGTGTTTAAATTTTGGTCTCCCAAGTGGCGCAGCATTCTAAGACACTGTATCACAGTGCTAGAGGCGTCTCTACAGACCCTGGTTCAATTCCAAGCTGTATCACAACCGGCTGTGATTGGGAGTCCCATAAGGTGGCACACAATTGGCCCAGCGTTGTCCGGGTTTGGCCGTGTAGGCCGTCATTGTAAATAATAATTTGTTCTTAACTGACTTGCCTAGTTAAAAATAAATGTGTATCTATTTCAGGTACAAGGAGATGTGTCCATATCCAGATACCACCTTCAAAGAGGTGACCAAGCACCTAGATGTCCCTGAGACCCTCCTCAACCTCTTTTTACCAGGATCTACCTATAACATTAAGGTAACACTCAATCAGTACACATAAGTGCACTGTAAATCCCAATGTGTTGTCATTACTCAACACTCTTGAGGAAACCTGTTGCACTTCAAATATCTGAGTACAGTTACTCTAAGTGATTTTGTAGTCATTACTCAAACCAATAGATTCACTGTGACCCTGTAGGTCAGTAGTCACCAACCGGTCGATCGCGATCTCTAAGCCTTTTGTAGTCGATTACCAAACATTTCTGTATAAAATCCAACTATAAAGCTTTGAGTTCCTATTTTTATTTCTTGTTTCGCGCTGTTGACAGTAGGTGCAGTGGTGATTTTAGCATGTAATTCTTGGGGGGGCAAACCCCCAAAAATTTGGGGAGATGCATGCCAGCAAAGGCACTACACAACACAACACTAAACAATACATTAGTTGCCCTGTAATGGTGACAAACGGTGCCCACAAACTGTTAGGACAGCAGTCCCAACACCTTACCACTATGACACTTGGTTATCAACGGAGCCTTGTCTGGCAGCGAAACAGTTCATTCAACCTCATTTACTGACTTTAAAAAAACATAGGTGATATGGCTTACTTGCTTAAACAAATGTGGTTTCTACTGACAATTGAGATGTACAAACTATGGCATAAGGGGACGACAAGAGGATAAGACGCAATCTGTAATTTTGATTAAGACATTAATAAGCAAGCCACGACGGACGTAGTCAATATAACTATTTGATTAGCACTTTGGAAATGTACAGCGACAGAATTCAGAACATGGGCCGTTCTCCCTGTTCACCAAGTCTGAAACGTAGGATAAATAAAGGAGGCATATAAGCAGACGATGAAAGCTTTTACAATATTCAATGATTACATTTCTCTAAAACATGTTAAAGGCTACATGTGCACCACCAAGTCAGAACAGTAGATGAAATGAAGAAAGGAAAATATACCAAATTATAAGGATGAGGCACATGGGCTATGAACAGCTTATTACACAGCATACACTTGGTATTACTTTCTTAGCTACAGTATACATATCTCTGTGGCATATCACTTCATTTATGCAGCACCATACAAGACATTTTTGGAGTCACATGCTGAACTGGACACATTGCGTACGGGAGCGTTGCAAAATACAGTATATTTACACATACATGTTATTCTATCATTGCACCAACACTGCTCGTGCACGTCAGCGAGCGTCTGCGTAGCCAGGCTCTAAAATAGAACTTGGTTCTATTTGTGATACTCAACGTGCTGCAAGTCCTGCCTCTACCATCTCCTCAATGGTTTTTAGGAGCATATACCCACTTAGGTGATTGAAAGATGAACTGAGGTACCCACTCCAGTCCAGTCGGTTGTGGTAATGCACCTTAAAGTTTGTTAACAACCGCCATATAAAGTCCAAAGAAGAAGAAGCCTGAAGGAGGAGAGATTACTAGAAATTAACTCAGTTGACCATTTTATCTGTGGATTCATTGTCAGAGTAGAGAACCTTGTGCATTTCAGGTAAAATAACAACCCAATGTTTATGTCCCAGGAGCTAACATTTGCCATAAACGTTTAATCCCCAAATTAATATAATTGGTTCAGAGTTTGTTTTGATATTTCTACCTACGTGTCCTGATCGCGTCTGGTGTGGGTAGACAAAATCAACTTACATGCAATGGCGCACGCGGACAAATGCGCGCGTGCGGTCTGGTCAGTATGTCACCTTGTTGAGCTGTGCTCACTTGAACAGGAATGTGGCCCGGCGGTCCTTCGTGGGTAGATTTTGTCATTGAACTTTGTCATCAAAGTCTGGCATTCTCTGGATTTATGGCGCTTTCAAAACAACTGAGAACTCTGAAAAAAAAGAAGTCAAATCATGATGACGTCTGTGATCTTCAGGTCGTAGCTCTGGAAAGAGGCCCTAGTTGGATAAACGTTCAAAACGTATTTTCCCAGTCGGAGCTCGTTTTTTCCCCCAGTTCCCAGTTGTCTTGAACTCACTGAAATCAGATTTCCCAGTTCCGAGTTAACAGTTGTTTTGAGCTCGGCAGAAATCATACTGGATTGACAGCATGGCCAATGTTGAATGTTTATAATTTTAAGCTTGAAAAAGATACCATTAAACCCAGAATTGGGACCACACAACCACTGCACTGAATTTCTCTTCATTATTTCTCTTCATATGACAAGGATTGAAAAGCATTTGCCAGTAGATCGTTGACTTGATTCATGATGATGACTGCAAGTTTGCTAGATAAGTTACTGTAGATATAACGTGATTTTACTTAATTTTATCTGTGGCCAATGACCTTGGGCCTTCTTGGATGGGTACTTCTAATGTAACTCGATGGCAGAACCCAAAGGGCTACAATTTTTTAGGTCTAACCCTTAGACTTGGCGGTGACGTAGTGTCCCCATAAGTGACAAAACACTGAGCCAATCACGGTGCAACGCTCCGTATTTTCTGCTGGCTTGCCCCACCACCACAGAAAGCACTGAGCAAGGCTGAAACTGCCTTACTCAAGAAAACAAAAAAGAGACAATGTTTGTATGCCACCTTATTAACTCAATGATATATATTTTTTTACATTGTTTGTAAACTGATATGTGACACGTATTAATGCCAAAATAACATGCAAAACAGTCAAGCTAAAAATCATTATAAACTGGGTGTTTTCGAGCCCTGAATGCTGATTGGCTGACAGCCGTGGTATATCAGACCATATACCACGGGTATGACAAAACATGTATTTTAACTGCTCTAATTACATTGGCAACCAGTTTATAATAGCAATAAGGCACCTGGGGGGTTGTGATATATGGCCAAAATACCACTCCGCTGTAACAGGATTCCTCCTGGGAAGGAGAGGCGGACCAAAATGCAGCGTGGTTATAATTCATGGTTCTTTAATAATGAAACTATACATGAATAAACTACAAACCAAGAAACGTGAAAACCCGAAACAGTCCCGTGTGGTACAAACACTGACACAGGAGACAACCACCCACAAAACCCAACACAAAACAGGCTACCTAAATATGGCTCCCAATCAGAGACAATGACTAACACCTGCCTCTGATTGAGAACCATATCAGGCCCAAACACAGAAACAGATAAACAAGACATCCAACATAGAATGCCCACTCAGATCACACCCTGACCAAACAAAACATACAAACATACAAAGCAAACTATGGTCAGGGTGTGACATCCGCGTTGCGTCGTGCATAAGAACAACCATTAGCCGTGGTATAATGGCCATATACCACACCTCCTCTGGCCTTATTGCTTAATTAAATCTTTATGACAATACATTACATATCTCATGAGGCCTTGTTTTGAGGCCTAGCTTTACCCTAATGGCTGTGTGTGTGTGTGTGTGTGTGTGTGTGCATGCCTGTGTGTTCTAGGCAGATGCTTCTAGCGGGGAAACTATTCTCTTGGTCTGGTTGAATAATTCATTGTGATTAAATTATTGATCGTATAAACAGATCTATAGATCAGCCATGCTGTTCTTTTTCCACATACTCTTATGTCAACATATTGTATGTGGTCATGGTTAATAGTTTTCAGAATTCATTAATCCTTAATTACCTGTGTGTGTGTGTGTGTGTGTGTGTGTCACATTACCAGACGTTACTTATGTGTACTGTATAAGCACACCCAGCAGTACTGAGCGAGCTATGTGCTGCTTTGTCCTGCTCCTCATTCAATAATCTCTATCCGCTGTTTCCTTTTCTCTTCCTGGTCTTCTATTAATATTCTCTGTTCTATTTTCAAAGCTACGTAGCCATTTCATTATCTTATTAGAGTCAGAACCTCACTTTAACATCTCATCTAAAGGGTACTCTCTACAGCAGGGTTGGGCAAACTATGGCCCGCGAGCCCATTCAATCCACTGTGCAGGAGGTTTGAGTAAAACCCCTTGTGTAATTGGGCAAATGATTATTTGGGGTTTAAAAAACACTCCAGGCCACTCATGAACTTCTAAAACTAGATAGAGAGGATGTAGAAATTATAATGGATTCATATATTTTCAAATACCTGCCCTTTTTCTGGCCCGTGAAATAGATTTTGACAAAAAAAATGGTACAAAAATAATCTGTGTGGCCCTCCGTTGAATTTTGAAATCCCAATGTGGCCCTACACGGTAGTTACCCATTATATGATGCAAGACTTGTCATACTGGCTGTATTTTATTTAACTAGGCAAGTCAGTTAAGAACAAATTCTTCTTTACAATGACGGTCTACCCTGGCCAAACCTTAACAACGCTTGGCCAATTGTGCGCTGCCCTTTCGGACTCCCAGTCATGGGTGATTGTGATATAGCCTGGAATTGAACAAGGTTCTGTAGTGACACCTCTATCACTGAGATGCAGTGTCTTAAACAGCTGCGCCACCAGGACACCCCCTAAATGTATGCCTGATTGAACGGGGAATACTTCAGATGCACAGGAAATGACCCCGGGAATCGCTCAGAGATGGACACAAATTATATACATTAAAAATGGGTGAATATTTCCTTTAAGACTAATATTTCCTTTAATATTGACCCCATCTGGACTCCCCAACACCACAGCCAGCATCATCTGTGTCTCCCTTCCAGGGATGATTAGTGCTATCTGGGATCCTTGGGATGTCCCTACCCTAAACCCTAACATTAACCCATATCTTTACCATTTTACATTTCTACTTCAATGGGGTAGGGACTTCCAAAGGACCCCGGATAGCATGGACCATCCAGGGATTGACCAGGCCCAACCTGCTTAGTTTCAAAGACAAACTAGCAGTGGGATGCTATGGCTATGTGTGTGAGTACCTGCCTGCCTGGTGTTGTGTGGCTGTTGAATCAGTAAAAGTTCCTGACTGCTGGTAGATATTAACATGGGGAGATCTGATGACTGAATCTTGAATTAGTAATAATCTCTCTCTCTCTCTCTCTCTTTATATATATATATATATATATAAAATCTAGGTTGCAGCAGAAAACTCTGCTGGTATTGGTCCCTATAGCAAGTCTATGTACATCAAAACTGCTGAGGCCCGTAGGTATCCAATAATAACATACAAACACAGACACACTTATACACACAGACAATGACATCAGTTTGTCTATCCCTTTCTCAAGCCCCCGGCCTGGTGACTAATCTGACAGCATTTGCTCAGAACCACACGTTCGTAGTGGTCACGTGGTTCCTGCCACTCCGCATCAACGGTCTGATCAACAAGTTTGCGGTCAAAGCCAAACACGCTCGTACCGGTCAGACTGTCCGCATGCTGGAGCTGGATGCTGAGGAAATCATGACCGTAGCGCTACCACACTGCAACGTACGTATGTCTGTCTTTGTCTTTCTCATTCTTTCTCTGTCTGTCTAGAGATACTCTGACTATATCGGAAACAGAAGACTATCTAGTTTTAACTTTGGTCCTCTGTGACCGATGTGAGATGAGCTTTTTCAACTGGTTTTTCAACTTTCAGAAAATATATTGCAGTCCAAACAGAGCAATGCTACAGGCCTCCAGTTTTTTTTCTCCCTCTCTTTCTTTCACTCTCTCTCTCTCTCTATTCAACTAAATTCAAAGTGGATTTATTGGCATGGAAAAAAATGTGTTTACAGTGCCAAAGCAAGTGAAAAAACAAAACAACATCGACAAAAACCAACAAAGCGAATTAAACAAAATGAAGACAAAAACAATCAGACATTAACAGTAAACATTAGACAGCTTTTAAAATATGATATTATTAGCAGTTAAAAAATGTAAGCTCTGCCTTTGTGTACGTAAATACATAGTGTGTGTCTGTGTTTGTAGGATGCAGTAGAAATCCTGTCTCGTGGGACCGCAAGTCCATCAGAGGTGACAGCGTCCTCTCCTCCTGTCACCCTGTCAGCCGTCCCACCTGCCGCCACATGGGCTGTACCAATATCCGTAGGGGTGGACCAGCTGCGTCCCTACACAGCATACGTCTTCGAAGTGTCCGCTTTCACCTCCGACGGAGAGGGACAGGTAGCCTCCACCATGGTCCGCATGCCTGAGTCAGGTACACAGACACACACTCCACCTCTCTACATCTACATATCTCTGCCCATCTCTCCATATCTCTTTCTATAACCGTCTACATCTCAATCCCTCCGTGTCTCAATATCTATTCCTCACTTCATCTCTCTCTCTCAACATGTGAATATGCATGTGTGCTGCAGCCCCAGAGGACCCTCCCTACAACCTGTCGGTATGGAATGTGACGTCTAAGTCAGTCTCTGTCTCCTGGGATCCGCCAACCATTGTTACCGGACGCTTCAGCTACGTCACCCATCTCTACGGCCCCACAGGTACACACACATGCACACATGCAGACACACACATATACAGTACATTTAAAATACTTGCTGAAGTAAAAACACTGAAGGTGGCAGATCTAACCCTAACACTGTGTGTGTGTGTGTGTCAGGGTTTATCTATGAGAACAGCACAGGGGACTTGAAGTTTGCGTACTCTGGTCTGACTCCCTACACACACTACAGAGTAGAGGTCCGGGCTAAGTCTGCTGGCCTGCTGGGGCCTGAGGCCTTTTCTGCAGTACTGACACATGCTGAGGGTAAGAACAGACACATGTCTTGAGTGATGTGCTCTACCAGTGCAGTAGCTTTCCTTTCCCTATTGGTCAACGAGGTGAGTCCAGAAGTATTTTCCTACCTTGAACATCTAAACATTCTGCCTGGTTCTCTAACATTGTCTCTAAGACTGTCTGGTTCTCTGCGTGTGTGTGTGTGTGTGTGTGTGTGTGTGTGTGTGTGTGTGTGTGTGTGTGTGTGTGTGTGTGTGTGTGTGTGTGTGTGTGTGTGTGTGTGTGTGTGTGTGTGTGTGTGTGTGTGTGTGTGTGTGTGTGTGTGTGTGTGTGTGTGTGCGTGCGTGCGCGCGTGTGTGTGCGCGTGCGTGTAGCTCCCAGTGCGGTGCAGGCTCTGCAGGCAGTAGCACTAGACTCTGTGTCGGTGGGTGTGAGTTGGAGAAGCCCTGCCCAACCCAATGGTCTGATCACACAGTACAGACTCCTGGTTCTGTCTGACAACACACTGCTGCAGGACATCACTCTCATCGGAACACAGGTACCACTCTGTGGATCTGGTTTTACTAGTCCTCACAAGGATACCAAAACAAGTAAAATTCAGACAAGTGGAGAACAAAATGTATACAGTACCAGTTAAAGGTTTGGACACACCTACTCATTCCAGGGTTTTTCTTTATTTTTACTATTTACTACATTGTTGAATAGTAGTGAAGACATCAAAACTATGAAATAACACATGGAATCATGTAGTAACCAAAAAAGTGCTAACAAATCAAAATATATTTATGTTTGAGATTCTTTGAAGTAGCCACCCTTTGCCTTGATGACAGCTTTGCACACTCTTGGCATTCTCTCAACCAGCTTCATGAGGTAGTCACCTGGAATGCATTTCAATTAACAGGTGTGTCTTGTTAATATTTAATTTCTGCAATTTCTTTCCTTCTTAATGCGTTTGAGCCAATCAGACGTGTTGTGACAAGGTAAGGTGGTTTACAGAAGATAGCCCTATTTGGTAAAAGACCAAGTCCATAGTATGGCAAGAACAGCTCAAATAAGCAAAGAAAATGACAGTCCACCATTACTTTAAGACATGAAGGTCAGTCAATACGGAACATTTCAAGAACTTTCTTCAAGGGCAATCTTAAAAACCATCAAGCGCTATAATGAAACTGGCTCGCATGAGGACCGCCACAGGAAAGGAAGACCTGGAGTTACCTCTGCTGCAGAGGGTGGACCATTTCAGATTGTCAGTGATATGTATGCCGAGGAACTTGAAGCTTTCCACCTGCTCCACTTTGATCCCATCGATGTGGATAGGGGCGTGCTCCCTCTACGGTTTCCTGAAGTCCACGATCAGCTCCTTTGTTTTGTCGACATTGAGTGAGAGGTTATTTTCCTGGCACCACACTCCCAGGGCCCTCACCTCCTCTCTGTAGGTTGTCTCGTAATTGTTGGTAATCAGGCCTACTACTGTTGTGTCATCTGAAAACTTGATGATTGAGTTGGAGGTGTGCGTGAAATTAAATCAAACTTTATTTGCCACATGCGCCATACTCACAACATGTGTAGACTTTACCGTGAAATGCTTACTTACAAGCCCTTAACCAACAGTGCAGTTCAAGAAGAAGAAAACATTTACCAAGTAGGTTAATAATAAAAAGTAACACAATAAGAAAAACAATAACAAGGCTATATACAGGGGGCACCGGTACCGAGTCAGTGAAGAGGTACAGGCTAGTTGAGGTAATCTGTACATGTAGGTGGGGGCGAAGTGGCTATGCATAGGTAACAAACAAACAGTGAGTAGCAGCAGTGTACAAAAGGGAGGGGAGGGGGAGGTTAGTCAAAGTAAATTGTCCGATGGGATTTTTATGAATTCTTCAGCAGTCTAATGGCTTGGGGGTAGAAACTGTTGAGCAGCCTTTTGGTCCTAGACTTGGCACTCCGGTACTGGTTGCCATGCCAGCAAACTTCATGATAGTGTTGGAGCTGTGTTTGGCCACGCAGTCGTGGATGAACAGGGAGTACAGGAGGGGGTTGAGCACTCAGCCTTGTGGGGCCCCTGTGTTGAGGATCAGTGAAGTGGAGTTGTTGTTTCCTACCTTCACCACCTTGGGGTCGGCCCGTCAACAAGTCCAGGACCCAGTTGCACAGGGCGAGGTTCAGACCCAGGGCTCCAAGCTTAATGATGAGCTTGGATGGTACTATGGTGTTGAATGCTGATCTATAGTAGATTAACAGCATTCTTATATAGGTATTCTTCTTGTCTAGATGGGATAGGGCAGTGTGCAGTGCGATGACGATTGCATCGTCTGTGGATCTATTGCGGCGGTAAGCAAATTGAGGTGGGTCTAGGGAGTCCGGTAAGGTACGGGTGATACGGTCCTTAACTATCCTCTCAAAGCATTTCATGATGACAGAAGTGAGTGCTATAGTCATTTAGTTCAGTTACCTTTGCTTTCTTGGGTACAGGAACAGTGGTGGACATCTTGAAGCAAGTGGGGACAGGAGACTGGGATAGGAACAGATTGAATATGTCCTAAACACTCCAGCCAGATGGTCTGTGTATGCTCTGAGGACTTGGCTAGGGATGCAATCTGGGCCGGAAGATGTCAGTGTCCGCGACGTGGCTGGTTGTCACTTTCTAGTCTGTGATTGTCCTAAGACCTCGCCACATGCGTCTCGTGTCTGAGCCGTTGAATTGCGTCTCCACTTTGTCTCTATACTGACGTTTTGCCTGTTTGATTGCCTTACAGAGGGAATAAATAACTACACTGTTTGTATCCGGCCATATTCCCAGTCACCTTGCCATGGTTAAATGCAGTGGTTCGCGCTTTCAGTTTTGCGCAAATGCTGCCATCGAGCCACGGTTTCTGGTTTTATGGTAGGTTTTAATAGTCACAGTGGGCACAACATCTCCTATACACTTCTTGATCAACTTAGTCACCATATCCGTGTATTCGTCAATGTTATTCTCAGAGGCTACCCGGAACATATCCCAGTCCGCATGATCAAAACAATATTGAAGCGTGGATTCCAATTGGTCAGACCAGCGTTGAATAGTCCATAGCACGGCTACTTCCTGTTTGAGTTTCTGCCGATTTGGATTTGCCAAAGGGAGGGCGGGGGAGGGGCTTGCAGGCATCCTGGTCGTTGGAGTAACAGTGGTTGAGTGTTTTAGCAGCACGAGTAGTACAGTCAATGTGTTGATAGAACGTCTGTAGCTTTTTCCTCAAATTTGCTTTGTTAAAATCCCCAGTTACAATAAATGCAGCCTCAGGATATGTGGTTTCCAGTTTGCATAAATCCAGTGAAGTTCTTTGAGGGCTGTCGTGGTATCGGATTGAGGGGGAATATACATGGCTGTGACTATAACCGAAGATAATTCTCTTGGGAGGTAATACAGTCTGCATTTCATTGTGAGGTATTGTCGGTCGGGTGAACAAAATGACTTGAGTTTCTGTATGTTATCACAATCACACCATGAGTGGTTAATCATGAAACATACACCTCTGCCTTTCTTCTTCCCGGAGAGTTCTTTATTCCTGTCTGCACAATATACTGAGACCTCAGCTGGCTGTATGGACACAGACAGTATATCCCGAGAGAGCCATGTTTCCGTGTAACAGAGTATGTTACAATCCCTTATGTCTCTCCGGAAGGAGATTCTCGCCCTGAGCTCGTCTATTTTATTATCCAGAGTCTGAACATTAGCGAGTAATATACTCGGAAGTGGTGGATGCGTGCCTCCTGAGTCGGACTAGAAGTCCACTCCGACTACCTTTGCTCCGCCAGCCGTGTTTTGGATAAGCCTCTAGAATCAGTTCAATTGCCCTGGGAGGTACGAACAAAGGATCCAATTCTGAAAAGTCGTATTCCCGGTCGTAATGCTGGTGAGTTACCGCCGCTCTTATATCCAAAAGTTATTTCCGGCTGTATGTAATAACACAAAACATTTCCTGGGCTAATAATGTAAGAAATAACACACAAAAAAATTAAATACTACAAAGTTGCTTCGGAGCTAGAAGCAGAGCTGCCCTATCTGTCGGCAACCGTAAGAACTATTTTACCAAGAAGGAGAATGGCGGGGCGGCAGGGTAGCCTAGTGGTTAGAGCGTTGGACTAGTAACCGGAAGGTTGCAAGTTTGAATCCCCGAGCTGACAAGGTACAAATCTGTCGTTCTACCCCTGAACAGGCAGTTAACCCACTGTTCCTGAAAATAAGAATTTGTTCTTAACTGACTTGCCTAGTAAAATAAAGGTACAATTTAAAAAATAAAAAAAATGATGAAGTGCTCCATCAGATGACCTGGCCTCCACAATCACCCAACCTCAACCCAAGTGAGATGGTTTGGGATGAGTAGGACCACAGAGTGAAGGAAAAGCAGTGCTCAGCATATGTTGGAACTCTTTCAAGACTGTTAGAAAATCATTCCAGGTGAAGCTGGTTGAGAGAATGCCAAGAGTGTGCAAAGCTGTCATCAAGGCTACTTTGATGAAACTGAAATATAAAATATATTTTGATTTGTTTAACACTTTTTTGGTTACGACATGATTCCATATGTGTTATTTCATAGTTTTGATATCTTCGATGTCTTCACTATTATTCTACAATGTAGAAAAATAAAGAAAAATCCTTCAGTGAGAAGGTGTGTCCAAACTTTTGACTGGTACTGTATATATATATTTTTAATTTAGGAACTCAGTCGGGGTATCCCTGACCCCCGAGCAACTGCGGCCCCTCATGATGGGTTCAGATTTTTTATGGCCCCCACTACCCCCATCAAAGTTGCCCATACCTGGTTTAGGGTTAGGGTTAGAATTAGGGTTAGGGGTTAGGAGCTAGGTGTTAGGGTTAGGGTTTAAGGTAATGCTTAGGGGTAGGTTTTGAAGCAAGACAAACGATTGTAAAACAAACGATTTTGTGTGTGTGTGTTATTGCCTGATGTTTTCCTCTTATCTTCAGAACCTAAATGACACTGATCTCCATGGTGATGGAACGTTAGTGCCAGGTATCCCTGGTGACTCTCTGCGGCGTAAGAGATCAGCTGACCTCAGCCTGACCACCTCTCCACTTGCATTCACGGTCACCCTGTCCGACCACACAGTCATCACTGGCAAGACCATGACCCCAACCAGCCGCACACACAGCGCTTCAACCCCCCCTGACCTTAATCCTAACCTTGACCACAACAATTACACTGTCCCCACAGTCACTGAGAGCCCCAGTCTGACCAGTATGGGCCCTGGGACTGACCAGACCTCTGACTTTCCAGAATCCTCCCCTATGACCTTTGATGCTGTAACTTCAGTGACTTCTGTCCTCTCCCTGACCTCTTCAACCCCGGCCACACCCCTCCCCTGGCTCACTGCCAACTCACATCCCGGCCAGCTCACCTCTGGCCAGCCACGCCTCTCCACCCGTTCTGCACCTGCAGTCACTGGACACCTCCAGACACTCCCCTCCACCAGGGCTGCAGCCTCCAGCACCCCGGGAGGTACTGCACTCACCTCTAACCTATAACCATTTCACCTTTTAACCTCTAAACCCTTTTAAAGGTGCAATATGCAGAAATTGCTCTGCCCTTTCCTGGTTGCTAAAATTCTAATATTTCTCCCAATTTCAGTTTACATGACCAAACAAGCACTCAAAGTGTAGAGAATCATTGTACAATCTATACCACTGTAAAATATATTTGAAATAACCAGAAATCTAGTATTTACAGTTGTTTGAAGCTGGTGTACAAAACCGAACGTAAGACGCAAACGCGAAATTTAAGAACGGGAAGCATAGAAATATCGCGCATAGAACAGATCCAACGCGTCTTAGACTTGCTTTCAATACCAATGACAGATCTATAACTAACATTACTATGTGAATTTGGTTGGGTCGCCGGAAAAGTTACATATTGCAGCTTTAACATTATACATATCTACCTCCATCACTCCAGTATCCCTGCACATTGTAAATATGGTACTGGAACTGACTAACCCTATATATAAATGTGCGGCAAATACAACAGGTGTGGACCTTACAGTGAAATGCTTACTTACAGGCTCTAACCAATAGTGCAAAAAAGGTATTAGGGGAACTATAGGTAAGTAAAGAAATAAAACAACGGTAAAAAGACAGGCCAAATACAGTAGTGAGGCTATAAAATTAGCGAGGCTACATACAGACACCGGTTAGTCAGGCTGATTGAGGTAGTATGTACATGTAGATATGGTTAAAGTGACTATGCATATATGATGAACAGAGAGTAGCAGTAGGGTAAAAGAGGGGTTGGCGGGTGGCGGGACACAATGCAGATCGCCCGGTTAACCAATGTGCCCGAGCAATGGTTGGTCAGCCCAATTGAGGTACTATGTACATCAATGTATAGTTAAAGTGACTATACATATATGATAAACAGAGAGTAGCAACAGCGTAAAAGAGGGGTTGGGGGGTGGCACACAATGCAAATAGTCTGGGTAGCCATTTGATTACCTGTTCAGGAGTCTTATGGCTTGGGGGTAAAATCTGTTGAGAAGCCTTTTGTCCTAGACTTGGCACTCCGGTACCGCTTGTCATGCGGTAGTAGAGAGAACAGTCTTTGACTGAGGTGGCTGGGGTCTTTGACTATTTTTAGGGCCTTCCTCTGACACCGCCTGGTGTAGAGGTCCTGGATGGCAGGCAGCTTAGCCCCAGTGAAGTACTGGGCCGTACGCACTACCCTCTGTAGTGCCTTGCGGTCAGAGGCCGAGCAATTGCTGTACCAGGCAGTGATGCTCTCGATGTTGCAGCTGTAGAACCTTTTGAGGATCTCAGCACCCATGCCATGTTTTTGTTTTGTTTCCTGAGGTGGAATAGGCTTTGTTGTGCCCTCTTCACGACTGTCTTGGTGTGTTTGTACCATTCTAATTTGTTGTTGATGTGGACACCGAGGAACTTGAAGATCTCAACCTGCTCCACTACAGCCCCGTCGAGGAGAATGGGGGCGTGCTCGGTCCTCCTTTTCCTGTAGTCCACAATCATCTCCTTAGCCTTGGTTACGCTGAGGGTTAGGTTGTTATTCTGGCACCACCAGGCCAGGTCTCTGACCTCCTCCCTATTATCTGTCTCGTCGTTGTCGGTGATCAGGCCTACCACTGTTGTGTCGTCTGCAAACTTAATGATGGTGTTGGAGTTGTGCCTGGCCATGCAGTCGTGGGTGAACAGGGAGTACAAGAGGGGACTGAGCACGCACCCCTGGGGAGCTCCAGTTTTGAGAATCATCGTGGCAGATGTGTTGCTATCTACCCTCACCACCTGGGGGCGGCCCGTCAGGAAGTCCAGGATCCAGTTGCAGAGGGAGGTGTTTAGTCCCAGGATCCTTAGCTTAGTGATAAGCTTTGTGCTCAGTTAGTGCTCAGTCCCCTCCTGTACTCCCTGTTCACCCACAACGCTGTTAAACGCTGAACTGTAGTCAATTAATAGCATTCTCACATAAGTGTTCCTTTTGTCCAGGTGGGAAAGGGCAGTGTAGAGTGCAATAGAGATTGCATCATCTATAGATCTGTTTGAGCGGTATGCAAATTGGAGTAGGTCTAGGGTTTCTGGGTTAATGGTGTTAATGTGAGCCATTACCAACCTTTCAAAGCACTTCAGGGCTACGGACGTGAGTGCTACCGGTCTGCAGTAATTCAGGCAGGTTGCCTTTGTGTTCTTGGGCACAGGGACTATGGTGGTCTGCTTGAAACATATTGGTATTACAGACTCAATCAGGGACATGTTGAAAATGTCAGTAAAGACACCTGCCAGTTGGTCAGCACATGCCCGGAGCACACGTCCTGGTTATCCGTCTGGCCCCACATCCTTGAGTATGTTGACCTGTTTAAAGGTCCTACTCACGTCGGCTACGGAACAGCTGATGCTGTCTCAGTGTTGCTTGCCTCGAAGCGAGCATAGAAGTGATTTAGCTCGTCTAGTAGGCTCGTGTCACTGGGCAGCTCGCGGATGTGCTTCCCTTTGTAGTCTGTAATAGTTTGCAAGCCCTGCTACATAAGACAAGCATCAAAGCCGGTGTAGTATGATTCAATCTTAGCCCTGTATTGACGCTTTGCCTGTTTGATGGTTCGTCGCAGGGCATAGCAGGATTTCTTATAAGCTTCCGGGTTAGAGTCCCGCACCTTGAAAGCGGCAGCTCTACCCTTTAGCTCAGTGCAAATGTTGCCTGTAATCAATGGCTTCTGGTTGGGGTATGTACATACGGTCACTGTGGGGACGTTGTCCTCTATGCACTTATTGATGAAGCCAGTGACTGATGTGGTGTACCTCTCAATGCCATCGGAAGAATCCCGGAACATGTTCAAGTCTGTGATAGCAAAACAGTCCTGTAGTTTTGCATCTGCTTCATCTGACTACTTTTTTAATAGACCGAGTCACTGGTGCTTCCTGCTTTAATTTGAGCTTGTAAGCAGGAATCAGGAGGATAGAGTTGTGGTTGGATTTACCAAATGGAAGGCGAGGGAGAGCTTTTTACGCGTCTCTGTGAGTAGAGTACAGGTAATCTAGAATTCTTTTCCCTCTGGTTGCACATTTAACACGTTGATAGAAATTTGTTAGAACTGATTTAAGTGTCCCTGCATTAATGTCTCCGGCCACTTGGAGCGCCGCCTCTGGGTGAGTGGTTTCCTGTTTGCTTATTTACCTATACAGCTGACTGAGTGCGGTCTTAGTGGCAGCATCTGTCTGTGGTGGTAAATAAACAGCCATGAAAAGTATAGCTGAAAACTCTCTAGGCAGGTGGTGTGGACTGCAATTTATCACAATATACTCTACTTCAGGCGAGCAAAATCTAGAGACTTCCTTAGATTTTGTGCACCAGCTGTTATTTACAAATATGCACAGACCCCCCCATCTTACCGGAGTGTGCTGTTCTATCTTGCCGGTGCAGCATATATCCCGCTAGCTGAATATCCATGTCGTCATTCAGCCACGATTAAGTGAAACATAGGATATTACAGTTTTTGATGTCCCGTTGGTAGGATATTCATGATCATACCTCGTCTAATTTATTGTCCAATGATTGCACGTTGTTGAGAAGTATTGACGGTAACGGCAGCTTTCCCACTCGCCTTCTCCGGTACATGACCAGGCATCCGGCTCTTTGTCCTCTGTACCTGCGTCGCTTCCTCTTGCAAATAACGGGGATGTCGGCCCTGTGGGGTGTTTGGAGAATGTCTTGTGCGTCCGCCTTGTTATAGAAAAAATCTTTGTCTAATCCGAGGTGAGTGATCGCTGTCCTGGTATCCAGAAGCTCTTTTTTGCCGTAATAAGTTACAAATAACGTGAAAAAAACACATAATAGCACAATTGGTTGGGCGCCTGTAAAATTGCTGCCATTTTTTGTAACTTTTTGTATGCTTGCTTACTTACTTGTGTTCTCTTATTTTTATTTCTCGTATTTTCTTTGTTCTACCTTATGATACTTTTAGTATTACATTACTATTGATTCCTGCATTGTTGGGTTTAGAGCAAGAAATGCATTTCACTGTACCTGTGCATGTGACATTACAACTAGAAACTTGATTGAAGACTATAGAGTTGATGAGTAGAGTGAGGTGTGTTACCTTGCACTACAGTCTGTCCTTTATACTGTGTGTGTGTTCCAGGACTGTATGTGAGAGAGGAGGTGATAGACATGAAGTCTGAGGAGCTGTCTTACCTTGTCTCTGGTCTTAGTCCCTTCACTGAATACACCTTCACCGTTACCGCGGCTACCGCTATTGGAGAGGGTCCTGCCTCACATGTCTCTGAGAAGACCCGCGAGCAGGGTACACATAGATACTGTATATACATTGTTTTTTAATAGTGTCATTGTTGATTATTATTGTTCTTATTGTTGTGTGTTGTTGTTGTCATAGTTCCTAGCTCAGTGGTGGCTGTGTCCTATCACAACGTTAGCTCCACTTCCATCCTGGTCAGCTGGACTCCGCCCCTCTACCCCAACGGACGAATCACACATTACACCGTTTATGGACTCAACCTGCACAGCAACCAGGCCCTGCAGAGAGTTACAAACAACACCAGCATACTGCTCACAGGTAACTCACACACATGCTGTATGTACACATATCAAATCAAATAAATTTTTATTTGTCACATACACATGGTTAGCAGATGTTAATGCGAGTGTAGCGAAATGCTTGTGCTTCAAGTTCCGACAATGCAGTAATAACCAACAAGTAATCTAACTAACAATTATAAAACTACTGTCTTATACACACAAGTGTAGGGGGATAAAGAATATGTACATAAAGATATATGAATGAGTGATGGTACAGAGCGGCATAGCCAAGATACAGTAGATGGTATCGAGTACAGTATATACAGTGCCTTGCGAAAGTATTCGGCCCCCTTGAACTTTGCGACCTTTTGCCACATTTCAGGCTTCAAACATAAAGATATAAAACTGTATTTTTTGTGAAGAATCAACAACAAGTGGGACACAATCATGAAGTGGAACGACATTTATTGGATATTTCAAACTTTTTTAACAAATCAAAAACTGAAAAATTGGGCGTGCAAAATTATTCTTGGAGGGTACTATGGTGTTAAATGCCGAGCTGTAGTCGATGAACAGCATTCTCACATAGGTATTCCTCTTGTCCAGATGGGTTAGGGCAGTGTGCAGTCTGGTTGAGATTGCATCGTCTGTGGACCTATTTGGGCGGTAAGCAAATTGGAGTGGGTCTAGGGTGTCAGGTAGGGTGGAGGTGATATGGTCCTTGACTAGTCTCTCAAAGCACTTCATGATGACGGAAGTGAGTGCTACGGGGCGGTAGTCGTTTAGCTCAGTTACCTTAGCTTTCTTGGGAACAGGAACAATGGTGGCCCTCTTGAAGCATGTGGGAACAGCAGACTGGGATAGGGATTGATTGAATATGTCCGTAAACACACCAGCCAGCTGGTCTGCGCAAGCTCTGAGGGCGCGGCTGGGGATGCCGTCTGGGCCTGCAGCCTTGCAAGGGTTAACACGTTTAAATATTTTACTCACCTCGGCTGCAGTGAAGGAGAGGCCGCATGTTTTGGTTGCAGGCCCTGTCAGTGGCACTGTATTGTCCTCAAAGCGGGCAAAACAGTTATTTAGTCTGCCTGGGAGCAAGACATCCTGGTCCGTGACGGGGCTGGTTTTCTTTTTGTAATCCGTGATTGACTGTCGACCCTGCCACATACCTCTTGTGTCTGAGCCGTTGAATTGAGATTCTACTTTGTCTCTATACTGACGCTTAGCTTGTTTGATTGCCTTGCGGAGGGAATAGCTACACTGTTTGTATTCGGTCATGTTTCCGGTCACCGTGCCCTGATTAAAAGCAGTGTTTCGCGCTTTCAGTTTCACGCGAATGCTGCCACCAATCCACGGTTTCTGGTTTGGGAATGTTTTAATCGTTGCTATGGGAACGACATCTTCAACGCACGTTCTAATGAACTCGCACACCGAATCAGCGTATTTGTCAATGTTGTTGTCTGACGCAATACGAAACATATCCCAGTCCACGTGATGGAAGCAGTCTTGGAGTGTGGAATCAGATTGGTCGGACCAGCGTTGGACAGACCTCAGCGTGGGAGCTTCTTGTTTTAGTTTCTGTCTGTAGGCAGGGATCAACAAAATGGAGTCGTGGTCAGCTTTTCCGAAAGGAGGGCGGGGCAGGGCCTTATATGCGTCGCGGAAGTTAGAATAGCAATGATCCAAGGTTTTGCCAGCCCTGGTTGCGCAATCGATATGCTGATACAATTTAGGGAGTCTTGTTTTTAGATTAGCCTTGTTAAAATCCCCAGCTACAATGAATGCAGCCTCAGGATGTATGGATTCCAGTTTGCAAAGAGTCAAATAAAGTTCGTTCAGAGCCATCGATGTGTCTGCTTGGGGGGGAATATATACGGCTGTGATTATAATCGAAGAGAATTCCCTTGGTTGATAATGCGGTCAACATTTGATTGTGAAGAACAGAAGGACTTGAGTTCCTGTATATTTTTGTGACAGCACCACATCTCGTTAGCCATAAGGCATACGCCCCCACCCTCTTCTTACCAGAAAGATGTGTATTTCTGTCAGCGCGATGCGTGGAGAAACCAGCTGGCTGCACCGACTCTGATAGCGTCTCTGCAGTGAGCCATGTTTCCGTGAAACAAAGAACATTACAGTCTCTGATGTCCCTCTGGAAAGCTACCCTTGCTCAGATTTCATCAACCTTGTTGTCAAGAGACTGGACATTGGCGAGAAGTATACTAGGGAGTGGTGCACGATGTGCCCGTCTCCAGAGTCTGACCAGAAGACCGCTTCGTTTCACTCTTTTACGAAGTCGTTTTTTTGGGTCGCCGGCTGGGATCCATTCCGTTGTCCTGGGTGAAAGGCAGAACACAGGATCCGCTTCGCGAAAGTCATATTCTTGGTCGTACTGATGGTGAGTTGACGCTGCTCTTATATTCAGTAGTTCTTCTCGACTGTATGTAATGAAGCCTAAGATGACCTGGGGTACTAATGTAAGTAATAACACGTAAAAAAAAAACTACATAGTTTCCTAGGAACGCGAAGCGAGGCGGCCATCTCTGTCGGCGCCGGAAGTAATATACACACATGGGACAGGCCTGGTTCAAGCCTGTTAAGTTGTATTGGTGTTAAGTTGTTTGCTGTGTGTTTCAGGGCTGGGAAGTATAAAGGTTATAAGCTGCTTGCTGTGTGTTTCAGGGCTGGAGAAGTATACAGGTTATAAGCTGCTTGCTGTGTGTTTCAGGGCTGGGGAAGTATGCAGGTTATAAGCTGCTTGCTGTGTGTTTCAGGGCTGGGGAAGTACACAGATTATAAGCTGCTTGCTGTGTGTTTCAGGGCTGGAGAAGTATACAGGTTATAAGCTGCTTGCTGTGTGTTTCAGGGCTGGAGAAGTATACAGGTTATAAGCTGCTTGCTGTGTGTTTCAGGGCTGGAGAAGTATACAGGTTATAGGCTGCTTGCTGTGTGTTTCAGGGCTGGAGAAGTATACAGGTTATACACTGCTTGCTGTGTGTTTCAGGGCTGGAGAAGTATACAGGTTATAAGCTGCTTGCTGTGTGTTTCAGGACTGGAGAAGTATACAGGTTATAAGCTGCGAGTGGCTGCATCTACTGCTGTAGGAGAGAGCTCTCTGTCTGACCGAGACGATATCTTCGCTGTCACACCCGAGGATGGTACCTGGCACACACACATACATGCACACACCCCCACCCCCACCTCTCTCATTATGTGGGTTTCATGATAGAGAGTCCAATGTTATCCCTCTCTCTCTCCCTCTCAGAACCTGACTCCCCACCCATAGGATTAACAGTGGTAGACACCTCTCCTTCCACCACCACCCTCTCTTGGTCGCCCCCGGAGAGAGCAAATGGAGTGATCCAACAGTATGAGGTCCTGTACAAGAACCAATCATATGAGGCAGTGTTGAACAGCTCTGTCCCCAGAGTGACTTTGACAGGGCTGATGCCGTTCTCCTACTATAACGTGTCTGTCAGAGCATACACACGCCTCGGACACGGGAACCACACCTCAGACACACTCACTATGCTGTCTGGGGAGGACGGTGAGTCTACACACACACATACATACACACAAACATACAGTACATACAAACACACACACACCACTCTCCGAGTGGTTACCCACTTGTACATGCAGTGAAACAGGACAAATATAAGCACCCCCTATTTTACCTTTTATTTCACACACACACAAACTAGGCACATTCACACACTAACGCCACATGTTGAAGTGTGTGTGTACCCTCTAGTACCGGGAAGTCCTCCCTACGGCCTGTCCTATGAGTCCGTCAGTCCCAATGAGGTGAATGTGACCTGGGAACCCCCCCTCGTGCCCAATGGAGTTATCACGCACTACAGGTACATTTCTACATGGATTCTGGATTTGTACTGTCTCATGATGAAAAGGCACTTTAAATTACGTTTGATTTGATTTGATTTACAGCCTTGAGCTGCGAAACTCTTCCCACTTCCTCAACCTGACCACACCCATTAGCCACGTCCAGATCACTCACCTAAGGAAGTTTGCGCAATACACTCTGGTGGTGAAGGGACACACGCGAATGGGCCCTGGAAACCACAGCAGTGACCCACTCAACATCACCACACTGGAGGATGGTGAGAGCCTCTCTAACACACAAACACACCCCAGAACCACCGCAGTAAACCACTATACATCACCCCAATGGAGTGAGGGATCTGGGGTAAGAGGGGGGAGGTAGAGGGAGGCCATGGTTAGGGTCATTGTGTTTCAGGTGGCCGCGTAGTGGACTATGGCGTTAACAAGACCAGAGATCCTGGACCACAGAATGTTCATCATCACCTCCTCTCACTTCCTCTCTGTCTCAAGTCTTCCTGATCCTCTGACAATACAAGTCAAAGGTCAGGGGCTACCACAGTGTTATTTAACAACATCAACACCATCACTTCTAACCAACCAGCTTTACTTCACAGGGCTGTGCTTACAGATGAGCCAGCATGCAGGCGCTATTTCCAATGATCAAGGAGCGTTTAGCTAACGTTCTCTCCTCCTTCCAGTCCATTTCCCCTAGGGACCTGGTTGGTCTTAAATAATAGGAAGTGTGTTTCAGACCCAGACACTCCCCCTCAGTTCCTGTTAGCCAGGAAGTTGTCAGACTACGAGGTAGAATTGTCATGGGAACCGCCGAAAGAGGCCAACTCTGAGATCCTCTACTACATAGTCAGAGTCTGGTGAGTTTGATTTCAATATTGATCGTTAGTTTGAAACCTACTGCTGATGTGATGTTGAAAAAGGAGATGTTGAGGGATGAGTCATTCTGATTGAAGCATGAATTACAGCTGCAACATGGCCAGCTCCAACACAGCTCCAACATGGCCTCCAACATGGCCTCTTCTTCTTCTTCCTTCCTTCTCTCTCCTGTAGGAATGAGTCATCTGAGGTGTGGCAGAATGTAACAGGTACAGCGGTGGTGATCAGCGTTGACTCAGAAAGTCGCTTCAATGCCTCTGTCTCCAGCTGGACGCGCCTGGGGGACGGGGGAGTCCTCATATACATCAGCTTCAGTATTATTGACGCAGGTATACACACACATATACGTATGGCAAGCACGCACTCACACTCACACACACAATCCTTTGAGAAAATCTTGTAGTCCCAACTGAACATGCCTCCAGTTCATTTTTAGTAAACACAAGTGACATGCAACTTGCACCAATTCATCCTGCAATTCTCTTCCAGTGCCATTTGACCCACCCCAGAATGTGTCGTTGGTGAACCTGACCTTTTCTTCAGTGACCGTCCTCTGGCAACCCCCCACTCAGCCAAATGGAATCCTCCTTCACTATACTCTGTACTACTCAGACAATACCACTGTCACAGAGCAGGTGAGTTTTACAGCATTACACTCTATACTACACAGACAATAACACTGTTATAAAGCAGGTGAGTAACACACACACACTGTATGCTCGTGTGTAAAAGTGAGTTATTTTCTACTGTAAAGGCATCATTTCTCTCTCTCCTCTCCATCAGCGTATCCCAGTGTCAGAGCTGGACCCTGTCTCTCTGGGGGAGGACCTGTCCTACTGTCTGTCTGGCCTGAGAGGAGGACAGAACTACAGCCTCTGGCTGACCTCCAGCACCATGCAGGGGGACGGAGGGGTCCGTACTGATCCTTTAGACCTACTCACCCCAGATGGCGGTCAGTTTCTCACACACACACACACACACACACACACACACACACACACACACACACACACACACACACACACACACACACACACACACACACACACACACACACACACACACACACACACACAGACACACAGACACAGAGAGAGAGTATGCACTGTTTTTTCCATCCTCTTGTTGAACTTGCTAAAATCACGTAAAAATTCTGCGATTGAAGTGTAACTTTCAGCTGGCTGGTAAAAGGAGGTAAGTCTGTCAGTCTGACAAACTGGCCCTTTTTGTCCCTCCGAGGCCTCCGTACCTCAGACAACCAGTTTGTATCTCCTTTTACTGAAGCCTGTGGAAGCTTACTCTTTGACCTGTTGGATATCTGATAATGTCTTATATTCCCAACAGAGCAATGATACAGGCATCCAGTTCTTTTGTAAACACATTGGCTATCAACAATGTCACAATGCTATCAACATACATCCAGTAGAGATGTTTCATCATGTAGTTTTGTGAGTAGGTCATTATCGTATTCGTGTTAGTAGTTTAGTCTGTAGCTTAAGATGCAGATGAATCATTTTCAAATGGCAGTATCTGGATGATCACAAGAAGTAGCAATGTTCCTGTCAAATAAATTATGTAGATAAAAATAGTAGCTTTTGTGTTATTCAAAAGAAATATAGTTATTGTTCCTATTTGACGATGATCTCTTTGTTTTTATGTGATTTTGGGAAAAATTGTGTAGACAGACTGCTGCCTCCATCTGACGTATAATAGTGACTGCCTCTTGTTTCGGTCTGAAGATATCTCTAACACTGACTGTGTGTCTCTGCCTCTGTGCTCCAGCCACGGGACCTCCAGCTCACCCTGCCTCTCCTGCCCTGCCAAGCCCAGTAGGGCTCACTGCCCTGGGCTCAGACACCCACACACCGCCCTCTCTCCTCCACCCATCCATCCACTTCACCAGCCTCTCAATCTGCCTTCACTGAGGTCTCCCCTCTCTCCTTATAACTTCCATCTCTGCGTCTCTCCTTCTTTCCATCCCTGTTTCCCCTGGTGCACATGCTCAGTTTGCTCTCTCCATATGGTCAGACTCAGTGACCGGAACTTAGAGGATGGACACCGGAAGTGGGTGTGGCCAGGATGAGTATCTGCTATTCAAAATGTCTCTGTTTTTTTTGTTTCTCGATTTGAAGTATCTCTGGTCAAAGTGTTCTTGTTTTATTCCACACTGAGGTTATTCTCTCCATATGACTCATGGGGTGATGATGATGTTAATGATGACGATGTTGTTAATGATGATGATGACAAAGTGCTGTTTTATGTTTGTTGGTGTGTTTCTCTCCCTGGGGTGGTGCCAGTGTTTGATTGGTTGATGTTGCTGGTTTGGGTGTAGATGTACTATTATGTGTATATACAGCATAAATAACCTGTAGTGTTCTTCTAGTGCTAGGACTAAGTCTGAAGAATTATGTAGTTCAGTCAGTGATACTAATTCCCCCTCTCTCTCCACAGTGCCCAGTGATTCGGTCCACAATCTCAGTGCTCAGATCTTCAGTTCTACAGCCATCATAGTAAGCTGGGACCCCCCTATGGAACCCAATGGACGCCCCTTCTACTTGCTCACCCTGCAGGAAGCAGGACACCCCCAACCCCCTAAACCTCTGAACCCCTCTTACCCTAACACCAACCCCCCCGGACCCCCCGCTGTCAACAATACCATCACCAAGACAACCAACGATAACGTCTTCCTGTTTACCAAACTCAGGAAGTACTATCCCTACGTCTTCACCGTTACCCCGGCAACCAGCGCCGGCCCGGCCCACAACCACACCAGCCTGCTGCACGTGAGGACTGATGATGATAGTGAGTCTACAGACACACACACACACAAATCCACACATGTGCATACACATACATACTATTAACCCACTCTCTCCCACCAGTTCCCAGTTCAGCTCCAGTGCTGGTGTCCTGTAGGAACCTGTCGTCCTCCTCTGTGTCTGTGGTGTGGCAGCGCCCCCTGGAGGCCAATGGAGAGATAACAGAGTATTCCCTCACCATGTTTGGCCCTGGCGGCTCCAACACCACACACACCCCCAACACCATCCTCACACTCACACAGCTCCTGCCCTACACAGCCTACAACCTCTCCATCACTGCAGCCACCCGCAAGGGCTCCGGACCCCCGCTACTACTGATGCTGCACACAGATGAAGCAGGTCATCTTTAACCTCTCACCTTTAACCCCTACTAACCTCTAACCTCTACCCTACCATAACCCCTCCAACTGTGCTGCATACAGACGAAGGCCAGTAATGTACTCTAACATTGTGTTCCACCAGGTCCGATGTCTCCTCCCCGGAACCTGTCTCTGTATAACCACACAGCCTTTTCTGTGTGGCTGACCTGGGAACCCTCTCTGGAACCCAATGGTGTGGTCACAAACTACGGCTTCAGGATCTGGGAGATTAACACAAACACAATCAGATATCAGGTATTGCACACACACAAACACAAACACTCACAAAGAAACATTAACATTTTTAAACTGGAATGCTGCAACTTTGCTATGTTCTGACTAGAAGATTTCCAAATTTTTCTCTCTCTCACTCTCAGAACTCTACAGGTCCGTGGACAGAAGGACAGCTGAGTGGGTTCAGGCCTCACAGCTCCTATGTGATCAGTGTGCTTAGCTACACCAGAGTGGGTCATGGAGACCAGTATAGCACTCCTGTGTCCTTCACAACCAATGAGTCCGGTATGTATGTGGGTGTAGGTGGTATGTGTGTGTGGGTATGTATGGTTGTGGAACTAGAAATCAAGTGCCATATGCGTGTGGAATTGGCTATTAATCCTTTTGCATAACCCCTGTGTCTCCTGGCTCCAGTGTCTGAAGTGGTGGGTAACCTGTCCTGCTCTGGTCTGGGCTGGGACTCTGTGTTTCTACACTGGGAGCCTCCAGCCAACCCCAATGGACTCATCCTGTACTACCAGGTCCAGGTGGACAGACACTCAGACTCACAGTCATACATACACCAGGCTGACACAAACCAGTATACGGTCAGCGGGCTGGCACCGGACGCAGAATTCACACTCACCGTAACAGCTGTCAACTCTGCTGGCCCAGGAGAACAGGTCAACTGTACTGCCTACACACACCCCGAGTCAGGTACACACACACACATACACACGTACACTACACCAGGAGACCAGATGAACTGTACCCACTCAACCCACTCAACCCATCCTCCTGCAGTTCCTGGTGTCCCTCGATTCCTGAGTGTGTCAGAGGCCACGTCCACCAGCGTGACGCTCCAATGGGCTGCTCCCCTCTCTGCTCTGGGCATGCTCACTGAGTACCGCATCACTGTGCAGCTACTGTCACCTGACTGCCTGTCCAACACACCCCTTTCTGAAGCCACACCCCTCCCAGAGCCGAGCCCCTCCCTGGCTCCAGGCTGCGTGGATCAGGAGGTACGTTTACCTGGATATCTGAATGTAAATGTTGTTAAGCTGCTGTGTCGTCATCTTTCTACATGTATATTTGCAGAATAAACTTCCTAACATTGAACTCAACATCATATTCATGTTCATGATCTTCCTGGTCAGGTGTTGGTGTCAGTGAATGGTTCTGATGGTGGTGAGGGCAATAGGAGCATCACTCTCCAGTCTCTGGTCAAGTACCGCCTCTACCGCTTCAGAATCACAGCCCTTACTAATGCTGGGCCAGGAGAACACACACCCTGGAGATACACACACACATTGGCTGGGAGTAAGTATACACACCCACCCACGCACGCACATACACATACAGTCACATCCAAAAGGATTGGAACCCTTGACAAATATGAGCAAAAAAGATTGTTTAAAATAAATAATACAAATACCGAGCAATATTGTATGTTCCAAAAAATGAGAAAAATCTATTATTTTATACTAATACAATGGTGAATGTGCATAAAGATGACATAATTCAGATATGATATAATTGTTTTAGACTACAGTGCGCGACCTGGTTCAATGAGCCAATAAACAGCACAATCTACATTGTTGTTTTTTTCTAATTGCCGGAGTCTTGGAGCTAGAATTAGGATAATGAATATTGTGCTAATGACGATACAAAAAAATTATTACATGTTGAGACCAGTTGAGCCCTGTATAGCACCACAATACACATCAAAATACAATAAACACATTAAACTACACATTAAAACACATCATTATACACAACAATACACGAAAAGCAAAACATAATCAGTAGTGGAGCGGGTCTAGAGTTTCAAGTTCCTTGGTGTCCACATCACCAAAAAAATATCTGTCACGCTTGTCGAAATGATTGAACCAAGGCGCAGTGTGCGTAGAGTTCCACATAATTGTAATTCATAGAAACTAACCAAAACAAAATAAACAAGCAAAAATTAACCATGCCACTACTGGTGTGCACACCGGCAACTATCTGTAGACTAGATCCCACAAAGCACAATGAGGAAATGGCTTCCTAAATATGATCCCCAATCAGAGACAACGATAAACAACTATGTCTGATTGGGAACCATACCAGGCCAACATAAACCATTAATAACCTAGATGACCCACCCTAGTCACTATCACACCCCAACCAACATAGAGAATAAACAGCTCTCTATGGTCAGGGCGTGACACTATCATGGTCCAAATATACCAAAACAGTTGTGAAGAGGGCACAACGAAACCTTTTCCTCCTCAGGAGTCAGTTGAGAACAAATTCTTATTTACAATGATGGCCTAGGAATAGTGGGTTAACTGCCTTGTTCAGGGGCAGAACAACATAACTTTTCCTTGTCAGCTCAGGGATTTGATCTAGCAACCGTTTGGTTACTGGCCCAACACACTAACCACTAGGCTACCTGCCGCCTAAATTTATTCTACAATGTAGAAAATAGTACAAATAAAGAAAAACCCTTGAATGAGTAGTTGTGTTCAAACGTTTGACTGGTACTGTATATATATTTTTAAAATTAGCATACAATATAGCTTATACAGTCTTTTTTAAATCATCTTTATCATGGTAGCAATAATTCTGGATGTGACTGGAAATACAAGTACCTACACACCCGGGCAGTATGCGTATATTCATACCTGTCTCTCCCCTCAGACCCTGATGCCCCTCCCAGCAACCTCTCAATGACCATGTCCTCCAATGGCCTCCGTATCGAATGGCAACTCCCAGATGTGATTACCGGCCCCACTTCCTACCTCATAGACGTAATCTCTGTGAGTACACATGCACACACACACTCAAAGAATAATGAGAAAAAAGGAGTTTCTTGCATCTGTATGTTGTGTTGTTGTTCAGCTGGATAGCGAGGGGTTAAACCAGTCTGTAGTACGCGGCCCAGAGGAGCTGAGGACCGTAGTTGTGTCAAACCTGACTGCGTTCACTCGCTACTCTGTGACCGTGACCGCCTTCACTGGACGACTGGAGAACGCACGGCGGGACGGACAAGCCACTGAGCCCACTGTCATCAGAACAATGGAGGAGGGTGAGGAACCCACACATACAGTAATACAGTAGCTACTTTATTCAACTGCTAGAAGGTAGTTAAGCACTCTCTCTCTCCTCCTCCTCCTCATCCTCCCTCCATCCCTCTCCCCTGCTCCCTCCAGAGCCCAGGGATCCTCCTAAGAACGTGACCCTCCAGGTAATTCCAGAGGAAGTGACCCGTGTGTTTGTGACCTTTGCCCCCCCGGAGGAGCCTAATGGGAACATCAGTTCCTATACGGTGCTGGTCTACCGCCAGGGCCAGCTAGAGATGACCATCGACCGCCTCACCGTGGTCCAAAATGAGAACCGCACCCTGACCGCAGTCATCGACGGGCTTAAGGGAGGCTACAACTATAGTATACGGGTGAGGATCTCACACACAGGCACAACTACACAAACACATGGTTCACAACTATAATATACGGGTGAGGAACACACACAGTGTCACATAACAATTGTGCTTTCTGAAACATTATTCTCACCATTTGAAACACTCCAACCAACTCTCTCTCACACACAGATTGCAGCGGTAAACGGAGCAGGTTTAAGCCCCCCCAGCTCAGAGGTTCAGATCACTACAGGGATCAAAGGTACAGTGCTACATAAACACTACATAACCCATTCATAATCCCTACATAACCCCTTTATAATCCCAACATCCTTAGAAACTTAGTTGTAGGGGGTGTCATATTGTGAATATATGTGTATGCACTACGAACACTTCATGATACAGAAATGTGTGTGTGGGTAGCTCCTGCCAAGCCCACCCAGAGACCCCAGGTGATGTTGGACCGAGGAGGAGTTGCCATGGTAACCTCCAGAAGCATCATAGTTCGCATGCCAGCCTGTTTCTACAGCAATGACAATGGACCAATCAGCAGCATCCAGGTCATCATGTCCGAATCTGGGGGTATGACATCACACACATAAACACACATCAATCACACAGAAAATATATCCTGAACTAAAGTATGTAGGAGCCACTGCTATAGGTCTAGTCTGACATCTGTCTGTCTCTCTGTCTCAGTGATGGACAGCATGAACCTGACCAACTGGAAGACAGCATTTCTCTCTCGTCCCGCCCCCTACCTAACAGACAATGGCTTCCCCAACCCACTCTGCGTGAGGGACCGTATGAGCAGGGACACACAAACCAGCAGACTCACTTTCTCACTCAGTAGATACAGTATTGTGAGGGACAGGGTTCTTGGACATAGAGACTCAGGGGGGGAGCGCATAGACCACCAGGATGATCACTATGTCATCGGAGAGAAGGACAACTGTCTGACTGAAGAGTACAGTAACACACTCTGTAACGGACCCCTCAAACCAAACACTGTCTACGTGTGAGTATACACAACACAAACATGTAAACACATACACGTGCACATAGATATAAACACATACACACACATACGTACAAAGTTTAATACAGTGCATGTCTTTGTCTGTGTGGCAGGTTTAAGTTCCGAGCCACCAACATCCGGGGCCAGTACACAGACTCCGACTACTCTGAGCATATCAGAACAGCAGGTAAGCACTCCTCTTCTCTCCACAAACATCTTTCCTCTCTGATGCAAACTGATTAAACAACACCACTCTCACTCCTTCATTTGAATTGTTTACATTTTAGTCATTTAGCAGAGGCTCTTATCCAGAGCAACTTACTGTTAGTGCATTCATCTTAAGATTACTAGGCAGGTCAACCACATCTCTCAGTCATAGTAAGTACATTTTTCCTAAATAAAGTAGCTATCTGCAAACTCAGAGCTAGTAAGTTAATGTCACATGCACAAGTACAGGAAACGCCTTTCTTGCTCTAAACCAAACAATGCAGGAATCAATAGTAATGCAATACTAAAAGTATCATAAGGTAGAACAAAAACACACAAGAAAAATAAATAAGAAGAAGAACACATGAAAATTAGAATCTAAATACAGGGCCAGTTTCAATATAATATTATTTTCAATGTGCAGAGATACTGGACTCATGGAGGTAGATATGTATAGTGAGTGCTTGACTTTGACTGAAATAAGTTCCAGTGTAGTGCAGAAAATCTCCCCCCTGCCAGAATCCCCCCCCCCCTTCTAATTTCCTTAATTTTGTGTCTAGATAAAATACTTTCTGAGACACACATCAGAGTCAAATACTTTCTATAGAACAAACTTCACGTCATAGGCAACCGAAATTAATAATTAATGTATGTATGTTATATTAAACATAGAGGAGGGAGTCAAATGTTGGCAAGCAATGAACATTTCAGAACAACTATGGCTGAATTATTATCCTTACACTTTGAAACATACTAGTCGAATAAGACATGGGAGAGATGACGAATTTTGCCAAAGAGATTTATTTATAGACGAATACAAAATCAGTAGGGGATTTAGGTACGGGCGACATGGCCAGCCGCCCAGGGCTGCATCTTGCCGCCCCCGGGTGCGGGCGCTGAAGACGGGTTCGCGCAGGGCGCCATACAAGCTAGAACCGCCACATACACTTGAAACATATAGCCAAACCGAAAACTGCAGACAAAAATGCTTTATTCTAATATGTCAGTGAAATGTAGGCTAAACTGACAACGTAGTGAAGAGCAGAAATCTTAACTAGCAAGCAAGTCGCAGCAATGAAGAACGCGAAGAGGGGAAGAATTCTGGCATGGGGGAGATTTTCGGTACAACACCTGTTCTCATTTTGGGTGCCGGTACTGTTTGTTTATATTTAGGTGCAGGAGCTCCACGATACTTTTGAGCTAATATGCTAGAAGAGGAACAGGAGCTCAAGCAGAGTAAATGATGATTGTATGTGAGTGTGTGGACGTGTGTGTACGGTAGCGTTAGTATAAATGTGTGTGCATGATATGCGTGTGTTGGAGTGTCAGCGTGCGTGAGTGTGTAGAGTCCTGTGAGTATGCATATACACAGTGCAAAAAATACAAACAAAATGCAAGGGTCAACTCACATAGTCCGTGTAGCCATTCTGTTAGCTATGTCTTGTGGTTTAGGAATAGAAGCTCTTCGGGCACCAACTTTACGACTGTGCGTGGTTGAGTGGACCATTTTAAGTCCATAGTGATTTGGACACCGAAGAACTTGAAGCTCTCGACCCGATCCATTGCAGCCCGTCGATGTAAGTGCAAGTGTGAGTTCACGAAAGGCTTATTTTTTCTCTTTCCCTCAACCCCTCCTGTCTGTCAGTGGATGGGTTGTTGACCAGAGATGAACAGATCATTCTGGGAGTTCTCCTCTCCTTCTTCCTGGCCCTGCTGCTCATCCTCATCATCTACGCCTCTGTCAGGTAAACTGGTTATAGCTGATGCCTCTAGTTTTGTAGTTTTTTATTTTATTTTTCTAAATATATATATTTTTTAAATTATTATTAACAAATATCAACAAACAAAAGATAAATAGTCACATACAAACAAGCATACATACAACCGATTTACATTGCCAGGAATCCTAAACAAACAAATCATATTCATTAATAATACTAGTTTTAATTGCCTTTTTGTTTTTAATTTTAGTTAAAGTAGTGCCATATTGTTTAAATTAATTTATAAAGTGCAAAAAGTTAGGTTTTGAATTAGACCATTTGCATTTGTGAATATGAAATTGACCTAGTATTATTAGCAGTTTAATTAAATATACTACATCTTTATCTATATCATAATTTATTAAATAAGTCATTATATCAAAACCATTAAATAGTACAACCAGTCCTATTTTTTTTGTAACAAAATTCTGTATGTCAATCCAAAACATTCTACGATAAATACAGGCAAAAAACAAATGCAAAATGGTCTCCTTCTCCATTCCATAGAAATCACATTTATCGTCAATATTCAGCTTGAATCTTATCAAAACATGTTTCACAGGATAGATTCTATGTAACATTTTAAATGAAACTCCCTTTACCTTGTTACTGATACAATATTTGTTAGCAATTTTCAATGCTTTCCCCCATTGTATATCACCATAGATATTTGACCAAAATAATCTTGCTGGGGGAATTGTAGTGTCACAAACAATATTCCTAATCTGTTTATTACTACATTTATCTTTGATGTTAATATTGCCAATTAATATATTTTCATGTAAATCTATGTTACTTACATCAACCACAGAGCAATTTAAAAGAGATACAACCCCCATTGGAATTGAAATCAAAAACAATTGCATATTCTTTCAGTGTTATTGGAATTTAAAATGTATCAAGAAATTCTCCAAATGAGAGTAGATATCCATCCTCATTCAGTAACTGATCAACCAAAATCATTTATTCTCAAACTAGTTATGAAAAAAAAGAGACGTATTTTTAAATTGTTTATCTTTTTTGTTCCATGGAAAGTATCTGTGAGGGGGAAAATTGTGTTTATACACTAACATCCAAGCTAAAATTGCCTGCTTATGGAATTTGGCCAACTTTACTGGGATTTTATCAACATCAAAATTACATTAAAGCAAACATTCTAAACCACCAACAGAGCCAAATAAATACTTAAGACATTCTAAATACTGTTCTGGTTCTTATCATACTTCAGAATCCAATTTATTTTAAAAGTATTAATTAGAGTTTTGAAATCTATAACCTCAAGTTTTCTCGTTTAAACCCAGCCAGCCATAGTCAGGTGTGTCAGAGTGATTGACATGTTCCTCATCCAATGACAGGATCCGTCAGCGGCAGAAGGAGGGCGGGACCTACTCTCCCCGGGAGGCGGAGATTATAGAGACCAAGTTTAAACTGGATCAACTGATTGCTGTGGCTGACCTGGAGCTGAAGGAAGAGAAACTACACCGGTCAGTGTGTGTATGCCTGTGTGTGTCTTTTTCTCACACATACACACTCCCTCTCTCTCATTCGCACACAACTTCACAAAGGTTTACCCACTGTAACATTATGCTCACTCTGCCTCTACTACTCTACCTGCATGCCTACAGAATGTGCATGGCTGCTGCTAACACACGCACATACACACGCACGCACACTACAGTACACACATAAACACACACACAATCACACAAAGGCTGTCTGTGCTCTCCACTCTCACTCTAACCCAGGGTTTTACAAACTCGGTCCCTGGGACCCCACGGGTGCCCGTTTTGGGTTTTGCCCCTACACTACACAGCTGATTCAAATGATCAACTAATCATCAAGCGTTGCTCCAACTCCTCTCTCAAACTCTCTCTCCAGGTATTCCTCCTTCTTCTTTAGACGGAAGGAGATATTTGTCATCCAGTAAGTTGTAGTGGGCAGTGTGTGTAGCCCTTCAAGTGTGTAGCCCTTGTTATATAGCACTCCATGTGTGTGTGTTGCTGTGTTGCATTGCTACAGTTGGAAGTGTGTATTGTTGTCTCATGGCTTTAGTCTACTGAAGTGCTGTTCAGTCTGCCAGTCTGCCTGTAACTGTACAGTAATGGAAAGTAAAGTCTGCTGTACTCACAGTGTACTGGTGTGACTGGAAAATAAAGACTGCTGTACTCACAGTGTACAGGTGTGACTGGAAAATAAAGACTGCTGTACTCACAGTGTACTGGTGTGACTGGAAAATAAAGACTGCTGTACTCACAGTGTACTGGTGTGACTGGAAAATAAAGACTGCTGTACTCACAGTGTACTGGTGTGACTGGAAAATAAAGTCTGCTGTACTCACAGTGTACTGGTGTGACTGGAAAATAAAGTCTGCTGTACTCACAGTGTACTGGTGTGACTGGAAAATAAAGTCTGCTGTACTCAGTGTACTGGTGTGACTGGAAAATAAAGCACTCACAGTGTACTGGTGTGACTGGAAAATAAAGCACTCACAGTGTACTGTTGTGACTGGAAAATAAAGCACTCATATTGTTCTGTCAACTCTGTTTCAGACTTCTCAGCTACAGAAAGTCTCTCAAGTAAGTCACCTAATGAGTGTGTATGTTGTTCTATGTGTACATTATGTGAGTTTGTTGGGCAGTAATAGTTGGATTTGGATTGCTGCCCTGTGAAGGATTTCTCTTATCCCCACCTCCTGTTTGTTTGATTTTTGATATTCATATATGGTTTATGCATTCATGTGTGAGCTGTGCCAAGATTTTGCTCTTGTAGGACAAAAAACGTGATTCTGATTATCTCTGTCTCTCAGGCCCGTCAATAAGAAGTCTTTCCTGCAGCATGTAGAGGATCTGTGTGCCAACGAGAACACCAAGTTCCAGGAAGAGTTTGCAGTATGTAACTCTAACCTCTGACCCCATGTGAAAACCTGTGTGTGTGTGTACGTGGATTGACAGCGTTAACCCTGTCTTCTCTAGGAGTTGCCCAAACTGCTGCAGGATCTGGCTACTTCAGACGCTGACCTTCCCTGGAACAGATCCAAGAACCGCTTCACTAACATCAAACCCTGTATGTACACACACACACACACACAGTGAGCGTAACACACACACACAACCTAACACATTCTCTCCTCTACAGACAACAACAACCGTGTGAAGCTCTTGTCTGAACCTGGCATGCCTGGATCTGACTACATTAACGCTAGCTTCATCTCAGTGAGACACACACACACACACACACACAGACACAGAAAAGAGAACACTCATTCTTTCAGAGAAGCTCACATTTCTAAACACCCCAACGTTTGTGTTACACAACTGGAGACCTGTGACCTCCTCTGTTCTGACTATAACATTCTTCCTCTCCCGCTCAGGGTTACCTGTGTCCTAGTGAGTTCATAGCGACCCAGGGTCCTCTCCCCGGCACTGTGGCTGACTTTTGGAGGATGATCTGGGAGACTCGCACACGAACCATCGCTATGCTCACACAGTGCTATGAGAAAGGAAGGGTAAGGACCGGACCAAGGTTTTAGTAGTGTCAGGTTTGTATGTCTGTTTAGATCCGGTCACCAATTTTGTGTGTGAGTGCTGTGTGTGGGTGTGTTTAGATCCGGTGTCACCAGTACTGGCCAGAGGACAATAAGCCGGTGACAGTGTTTGGGGACATCATCATCACCAAGCTGACAGAGGACGTTTATCCTGACTGGACCGTCAGAGCTCTCAAAGTGGAGCGGGTAACACACACACACACACATATATACATACAGTGCATTCGGAAAGTATTCAGACCGCTTGACTTTTTTTCACCTTTTGTTAAGTTACAGCCTTATTCTAAAATGGATTAAATTGTATATTTTCCTCATCAATCTACACACAATTCCCCATAATGACAAAGCAAAGAGATTTTTAGTATTTAAACAAGATATATATATATATATATATAATATTTTTTTTATAAATTTGCAAAAATGTCAACTGTTTTGGCTTTGTCATTATGGGGTATTGTGTGTAGATTGATGAGGGGAAAAAAAACAAGTTTATCCATTTTAGAATAAGGCTGTAACGTAACAAAATTTGGAAAAAGTCAAGGGGTCTGAATACTCATCGGAACATGGACTCTACAAGGTGTCAAAAGCGTTCCAGAGGGACGCTGGCCCATGTTGACTCCAATGCTTCCCACAGTTGTGTCAAGTTGGCTGGATGTTCTTTGGGTTGTGAACAATTGTTGGTTGATACACTCAGGAAACTATTGAGTGTGAAAAATCTAGCAGCACGACAGTTCTTGACACAGTCAAACCGGTGCACCTGGCACCTGCTGCCATACTCCATTCAAAGGCAATTCAATATTTTGTCTTGCCGATACAGCCTCTGAATAGCACACATACACAATCCATGTCTCAATTGTCTCAAGGCTTAAAAATCCTACTTTCAGTTGTCTCCTCCCCTTCAACTGCACTGATTGAAATGGATTTAACAAGTTACATCATTAAGGGATCATAGCTTTCACCTGGATTCACCCGGTCAGTCTGTCATGGAAAGAGCAGGTGTTCCTAATGTTTTGTACAATCAGTGTATATTTGAGTACCCCAGAGTAAACAAGTTCAGAGTTATCCTCTTGACAATAAAATCATTATTCTCTCTCTCCTTCTCTAACTCCCTCGCTCTCTCTCCCTCTGACACTCCTTTTCTCTCCCCCCCCTCTCTCTCTGTCTGTTGTCTCCCTTTCTCCCCCTAGCATGGGGACTACATGGTGGTTCACCACTTCAACTACACCTCCTGGCCAGAGCATGGTGTACCAGATTCCAGCACCACACTCATACAGTTTGTTCGAGCCATCAGAGCCAACAGGCATGATAACACTACTATAGTGGTGCACTGCAGTGCTGGCGTGGGCAGGACAGGAGTGTTTATAACACTGGATCACCTGATCCAACACGTCAGTGATCACGACTTTGTGGACATCTACGGTCTGGTGGCTGAACTACGCAGTGAGAGGATGTGTATGGTGCAGAACCTGGTGAGAAATATGCATTTATACAACATGTATCATAATATAATATTATTACTGTGATATGGATATGATACTTCATAGTATGATCTAGTTTTATTTGGTGCATTCAAACCTGCCAGACAGAATCTTAAGAGAGTCTGTTCACGCATATCCCCAGGCCCAGTATATGTTCCTACACCAGAGTACTCTGGATCTGCTGAACAGTAAAGGAAACAGCCAGTCCATCTGGTTCATCAACTACTCTGCTCTGGAGAAGATGGACTCACTGGAAGCTATGGAGGGTGAGCACACACATATACAAGAACACACACTAGCATACGCACATTTCACATATCTACTTTTTTGTTCTCTTGCAGGTGATGTCGAGCTGGAATGGGAGGAGACTACGATGTAAAGGCTGAGAACTTATCAGTCAACTTCACACCTGATGAACACACATCTATCCCTGGGTCATGGGGCCAAATCCTGGACACACTGACTGTTTGTCAGATGGATTGCTCCACCAGAGATAGAGAAAGAGGAGGGAGAGAGAATTGTGTAGTCCAAACAGAGTAATGTTTCCTCTAGCTTCTTTGGGAACACCAGTTGCCCTTTTCTGGCAGGAGGGTCAAAACAACACAACGAAACTTAGTTATTTACCTGGCCTGAATCATCACACAATTACAGTCCTCGTGGAGTCCTGCATCTTTTGTATAAGTTCACAGGCAGAAAAGAGAGGGATATATATCACACATGGAGGTTTACAGGTATCTTGCAATAGTTATTCCACTGTGTATTTCATTGTATTCTTGTATCATGTTTTTGTATATTAGGTTTTTCGGCCAAATAGTGTTGTCAAGGTGTTCATATGTTTGCTTCGCTGTGTTACTACGTTTATATCACGTGTTGCTATGTTTGTCAGTGTAATTGGGAGGTTTGAGGTATAATATATTTGTGGGGTGTTCTTGTGTATTTGATGTATTTTGTTCCACATCTGTGTTTTGGACCAGAAGTAAAATCAACTCCACTACTCACCTACTGTCTGTCTGTCTCAGTGAGCTGTTTAGTGTATAAAAATGATACCCCAAAAGAGTGAAGCATGAAATACACTGAGAATCTCACCGACTGCTGATACTGTAAGTACTTATCACAGTGGGAGGCCGTTCCTTCTCTTGCTAGTACAAAAGCGGTACCTGTTGCGCGCCGACCCGGTAGCGAAGAACCTACACAATGCTTGTCAGTGGCCAACAGCTTGACTTGGAGCCAATCAGAAACACAAACCTCCATGTGGGGGAGCCAAAAAATAATAATATATATATATATAGGGGCTTTCTACAAAATAGAATTATGACCATAAGCAATACGCATGGATATGCATTGCCAAACAACGTTACTGCCCCCTTCTGGTTTGGAGTATTGTAACAAGGCTGAGTGGCTGACGACTTCCAAAGTCTTTGCTGTGTGAACACAAAAGAGATTGACTGCCGACACTGTTCAGAGGTGCTAAGTACTGTCGGCAGGCAAACCTTTCACACACACAAACAGACAGACAGGACCCAGGACTCAAGGTAGAGTATAAACTACTTTATTATGTAATTCTCTTCAAACATAAATCTTTAGAAATATTCCATTAGTAAACACTGTAATTGTTATAAACATGATATCTTAGTAAATTCTTAATGTGACGGTGCACAGGTGCTCTCTTCAACAGTGTAAGACATCTCCAAGATGGATGCAGGACAGGCGAGCCAGACTCAGTGTTAAGGTGATATGTTAGGGCTTTAGAACATGCTAAAATGTCTACTATGACTCCTGCTTGTTTTCCACTAAACCATCTAGCTAATGCTAACGCTAGTGTGATCACAGCTACAGTATAGCCCTTTACACAGAGCTCTAATTATGATAATGTGTCATCTGTGTGTGTGTCTCTCGTGGTAACAGTGGGGTGCTGTTCCCCCATAATCTGAAAAACAAATAGATTTCCACCTCTCTGTACAAATACATAAATACACACATCGGCAGTCCGTCCATTCCTTTTACATTATATATATATATATATATATACCACCTATATACTGTGCACATGTTCAGTATTCCGATATACTCTAATAATATGGTGCAACACGAAGAAGATCAGCCTCAGTGGGTCACCACGTGTCACAGCCCTCAGAGAGAGGGAAAGGGAAAGAAGAGATGTAACAACACTATTATAATAATAATGAAACATGTTCAATATTCTGATAAATAAACATACTTAAGTAATTATGTGTGTGTACTGTGTGTGTATATACATTCCTATGTAACATGCATTCCAGTGGAGAACAGGTTAATCATGTGGGAATGGGTAATAGTTAACCCTTTAGGGATTCAGCAAGTGAGATTGAATATTCAAAAGGACAAATTAGATAGAACGTTAGAACATTACCAGTTTATAACATACAATGTTCATGTTATTACTAATCAAACAATAAGTTAGAATGTTGAACAGTTTGTCGTCAGTACTGGTATTTTCCTGAGTGTGAGGCTTGGACCAGTGTAGCAAAACCTCAGAGAATAGAACAATGGTATTCGCACACACATTCGCACACGCAAACAAGCACACACAGACACACCATTTCACTCGCACATACACTGGCAGACCCTTATACTCTCAAACACACATACACACGCAGATATGTTAATCAGGGTAGAAGTCCGACATTACGAATAGAAATACAGATTGTAGTCATCTGTAAGCCAGGAGTAACAGTCTTCCCTCCCTGCAAATCTGACATACTCACTTCTTCCCTCCATGCTACTCAGACATACTCACTTCTTCACGATCAAAAGTATTATTAGCATCTGATTATCATATTTTACCACACATCACCAACCCTAAAACCCTAGATGATGTTGATGATGTCATTGAGGTGACATGTCTCCATGTCCAGACAGCTCCACACATGGAGGAGATCTGTGTGTTCCATCAGCTGTGTGACATCAGGGCAGGGTTAGAGTCGGGGATCAGGTGGTGAGAGGTTGTATCCTAAATCGTTCTTTCTAAAGTCAGGAACAGATATAGATATGTACAGATGACACTGTGTCACAAGAGCTGCACAATTAGAAAATCTCTGTTTACAAATGTTGTCAAAATGACATCCTATTCAAAAATACACATGAAATCATTAGATGACTTTGATTTCATATTGATTTGAATCCTCTCTATTATCTCCCACTCGCTTTATGGGCTTATTCCCTTTCTCTCAGACGACTTCCTTCCCGCCCTCTTTCTCTTCCTCCCTTCCTCGTCTCACCTTTTCTCTATCTTTGTCTATGAGTGTTTGTGTTGTGTGTGTTTCACCAATACTGTACATGACTATTTAACAAAAGGTCAGAGGGCGCATGATAAGGTGTGGTAGGGTCAGGGGTGAGGGGGTCATATGTCAGACGAGGCTGCGGGAGCCACTAGAGTTGCGTCTGCGGAGGGGGTGAGGCAGGGTGTGTGAGAGAGGGCAGGGGGAGTCGGGGGGACAGTACTGGTGGGGGTGGTTGTAGGGGGGAGGAGGGGGAGGCAGAGGGGGCTCAGATCCCTCTCTGACCCGTACTGGAGTGGACATCGCTGATTGGATGAGGCGGTGGTGGGAGGCGGGGCTTCCTTGGTTGAGGAAAGCTTCCATTCTCCCACGGCCGCTCTGGTCCATGACGATCACCTTGACGATCTGCTGGCATTGAATGAGGGTGTCTGGGCGGAACTCTCCGGGGTGGGTGGCACTTAGCATGGCCGGTGCTGCCAGAGCCAGTTGGGTGGAATCAGGACTGGTCACATGGTAGGTCTGGAGCAGCCTATCAGGGCTGGGCTGGGTCATGTGGTAGGTCTGCAGCAGCCTATTGTGAATTGACACCTAGTTTAGAAACAGCCAGAGAATGGCATGAGGAGTTACCAGCCTGAATGCAGCCTACAGCAGCCCTCTGGTGGGTTAGATACACTGGCAGCATGCAGGCATGCAGGGAGTGAACGCATGCTAACACACACACCAGCCCAGAGACACACCTGTGTTTGGGTGGAAAGGCGTTTCAGGGTCAACATTTGGGCTCCAGTGGGTGGGTGTGAGTTTGCGTGCGTGTGTGGAGGAGGAGGAGTGTGTCTGGAGAGGGATGAGTGTGTGGGGGGAGATGACACCGAGGGCATGGTGTCTCCCCAACACAGAGATATGCAATGCTAAAGGACTGACTAAGAATTAGGGGTTGGGGCTGCTAGGTCTGTAGAGAGGGTATTTAGAGTGGAGGAACTGGGCTTGAGTCATACATGTGCATGCATACACAGACACACACGTACATTAACTCTGAGTCTTGCCATGGAGATGGTTTTCTAGCAAGCCAGCAGAGCTTAGAAAAGCTTATGATGGCTGGGAGGCAGATGTTGTGTTAGCAGGAGGCTAATAGCTAACTCCCTACTAGCAGGAAACTAATAGCTAATAGATAACCGTGCATTGGCAGGTGGCTAATAGCTAATTACTGGTCTCTGTTAGCAGAAGGCTGATGGCTAAAGCTATCCCTCCAGTTGTAGCTGTGTTGCTATGAGGCACACAGAGCTGGAGGGAGCTGAGGAGGGTCTCCCTACTCCTCGCCTGTGTGCATCTTTGCTAACACACATACACTTACCTGAGGCAGAGTGTGTATGTGACTCACCTCCACAGTGTTGTTGCCAGTCTTGTCATACAGGTCTTGCTGGGCTGAGGGGAGAAACACACAAGTGACACTCAGAGACACAGCATGATGTGTGGATGCTAGTCGCTAACTTCGTGTTTGTTACCAGTGGGTGATCCTGTGTGTCGACTGAGTGTGTCCATCTGTCCTCCATTGGTGTGGGGAGTGTGAGTCTGCACCCCCTGTTCTCTCTCCAGCTCCCCTACAGACAGCGAGATATGACCATATAATTACATAAAGAGCCGGATTGTGTGTGCGTGTGTGGTGTGCGTGCGTGCGTGTGTGTGTGTTTTGTGCGTGCGTATGCGTGTGTGTGCATGCGTATGTGTGTGCGTGCGTGCGTATACGTGTGTGTGTGTTTTGTGCGTGCGTATGCGTGTGTGTGCATGCGTATGTGTGTGCGTGCGTGCGTATACGTGTGTGTGCGTGCGTATGTGTGTGCGTGCGTGCGTATACGTGTGTGCTCACATTGGATGTGTATCTGCTCCATCTCGTTGACCTCAGTGATGGACTCACGTAGCTCCTCTGTGAAATTCCTGAGCTCCTCTCCGCTGGGGGAGCAAAAACTCACCAGCTGCTTCTTCTCTGAAGAGAACGGACTCAACATGGTGATGCCATGAGCATAGTCTGAACACACAGACACACACACAAAAACAGTTAGCTATGTAAATAGAATGGCGATGCCATGGGCATAGTAGGACTCTGGACAGATAATGTCACCGCTCATAGTTAGCTATGTATGGAGCAGTACAGTGTAATAGCATAGTATAGCAGTAGTAGTAGAGTAGTAGTAGTAGTGCAGTAGTAGTAGTAGTAGTGTAGTAGTAGTAGTAGTACTTTTAGAGTAGTAGTAGTAATAATTATAGTAGAGATGTAGTAGTAGCAGAGTAGTAGTAGAGTATTAGTAGTAATAATAATAGTAGAGTAGTAGTAGTACTAGTAGTAGTATAGTAGTAGTGCTAGTAGTAATAATAGTAATAGCAGTAGTAGAGTAGTAGTAGTAGTAGTAGAGTAGTAGTAGTGATAATAATAGTAGAGTAGTAGTAGCAATAATAGTAATAGTAGAATAGTCGTAGTAGTAGTAGTAGTGTAGTAGTAGTAGTGCAGTAGATGTGAGGTTGTAGTAGTAGTAGTAATAGTAAGTGTAGTAGTATAGTAGTGGTAGTAGTAGAGTAGCAGTAGTGATAATAATAGTAGAGTAGTAGTAGTAGTAGTAATAGTAATAGTAGAAGCAGTAGTAGTAATAGTGGTAAAGTAGTCTTAGTAGTAATAATAATAGTAGAGTAGAAGTAGTAGAGTAGTAGTAGTAGTAATAGTAGTGGCAGAGTAGTGGTAGTAGTAGTAGAGTAGTAGTAGTGATAATAATAGTCAATAATAGTAGAGTAGTAGTAATAGTAGTAGCAGAGTAGTGGTGGTAGTAGAGTAGTTGTAGTCATAATACTAGTAGTAGTAGTAGTAGTAGTAATAGTAGAGTAGAAGTAGTTGAGTAGTAGATTAGTAGTAGTAGTAATAATAATAATAGAGTAGTAGTAGTGATAGTTTTTTTTATTAACCTTTATTTAACTAGGCAAGTCCGTTAAGAACAAATGCTTACAATTTTACAATGACGGCCTATCCCGGCCAGACCCTCCCCTAACCCGGACAACGCTGAGCCAATTGTTCACCACCCTATCAGACTCTCGATCACGGCCGGTTGTGATCCAGCCCAGGATTGAACCAGGATCTGTAGTGACACCTCTAACACTGAGATGCAGTGCCTTAAACCGTTGCGCCATTCGGGAGCTACTAGTAGTAGTAGTGTAGTAGTAGTAGTGTAGTAGTAGTTGTAGTAGTAGTAGCAATAGTAGAGTGTAGAGTAGTAGTAGTAGAGGTAGTAGAGTAGTTATAGTAGTAGTATCAAGTTGTAGTAGTTGTAGTAGTTACATTCATTGCTGAAGAGGTGAAACTGCATGCCCAGTAGACCCATGGCTTTACAGAAGGTGTAGGAAGCAGAAGTCTTCTTCTTTGGACACAGCTTCAGGATCTGTGTGAGGAGACAACAGAATGGACATACGCCATACAGTGAGCACACACGCATACGTGCGCACACACTTATACAACAGGTGGGTCTAATCCTGAATGCTGATTGGTTAAAAGCGCATTCCAGCTGGTGTCTATTCCACAAATTACCACCGGCTAAATCTATGACTGTTCGATCTGACTGCGCCATCCAGTGTCTCATCAGCCCAGCCAGACAATTAAATGAACTTGATCTCCACTATAAAAAGCATCTAGACTTCACCTCACATTTCTTTTAGACTAACATTTAGTTTTCAACAGCGAAAATGTATGTATATGTATAAACCTTACTGTCTGTCTCTCCGACATTTGGAACATTGTTTCAATATTCAAATTCAGCTATACTGCTCGCTATACAGCTTCATTCACTCTTCTTCTTCTACTAACTAGTTGCTTGCGATAGTTTTAGAGAAAACTGCTGTGGAAAACTCGGCCAGAAGCTAGCAAGTGTCAAGTGAATCCACAACATCACCAGAAACGTCTTTTCAAGCCAGGTAAGTTAAAATCGTTTGAGATACTAGCTAGTGATGTTATGTAAAAATGTATTAGATAGATAGATGATCTGCTCTATAAGGTTTTAAATAGGTTATGCTAGCTAACGTTAGCTATGTAGACTAACGTTAAGTTGGCTAGCTACTGTTATGGTAGCTAGGTTAAAAAACGTTCACATTGAAACATGCAGTGGACGGGATATTTTGAAAATATGATTATATTAAATTAATGCACAATTAATTCTGAGAATATTTTTGTAGATTACAATTTTAATGGTTTGGCATTAGAATAAGTAGTGTGACAATATTGTAATGAAACAGCAGGGAGCAGGTCTCGAACCCTCGACCTTCGAGCCCGAGGTCCGGCGCGCTATCGACTGTGCCGCAAAAGCATGCTCAAATGGCAGGGTCGATTTCCGCGCTTATAAACCCAGGGTCATTACAATATATTTAGAAATGTTCATGGATAACATTAGTAGTGGAGAGGAAGGAGAGGAGGAAGAAGAGTGAAGGAGACAGAGGAGGAAAGGTAAAGATATGGTTACAGAGCCTGCCAATTTATTATTCCAAACAATGTTTTTGAGATAAATACAAAAATGAGGCAAGCAATGGGAATCTGTTAACCAAAGTATTTTATGTAATAGTATGCTGTTTATTAATACAGATTGGAGAGAAAGGAGAAGGAACAATTAAGGGAGTAAAAACAGTGAAGCAAGGAGAGTGTAGAAGAGTGAGGTGGAAAGGTGAAGAGAAGGAAAGGAAGACGAGTGAAGAAAAGAGGAGGAGAAGAAAATGTTGAGAGTAAAAAGAGAATGACACAAGGAGAGTGAAGAAGAACAGACAGAGGAGATACAATGACTCTTCCCAAGAAACGGAAATGCTCTTTTTCTGAAAAACATGATGAGAGAATTTCCATTTATACGCATTTATAGGTCAAGACGATAGAATGGTTCACTGCACCCTTTGTAATTCCTCTCTTTCAATTGGCAGCTGGAGAAGAACGGCAGTGGTAGAAAATCAGCAGACGAAAAAGCATAAAGCCTCTGATTGCCCGTGTTGGTATGCCCTCTGTCACCACATTCTGCAAGAAGGTAGAGCCTTCCCAAGAAGAATATGGTTCAGCTGTGCAGTAGGGTGTCTTTGCATACCACACCATGTGACACAATCATAGTTACAGATCTATGGATTGCACAGCACAACTGACACAGAAGCTTTGTGTCACACCCTGACCATAGTTTACTTTGTATGTTTCTATGTTTTGGTTGGTCAGGGTGTGATCTGAGTGGGCATTCTATGTTGGATGTCTTGTTTGTCTATTTCTATGTCTGGCCTGATATGGTTCTCAATCAGAGGCAGGTGTTAGTCATTGTCTCTGATTGGGAACCATATTTAGGTAGCCTGGGTTTCACTGTGTGTTTGTGGGTGATTGTTCCTGTCTCTGTGTTTTGCACCAGATAGGACTGGTTTAGGTTTTCGCACGTTTGTTGTTTTGTTAGTTTATTCGTGTACAGTTTCTTTATTAAAGTACAATGAATAACAACCACGCTGCATTTTGGTCCGCCTCTCCTTCTACAGACGAAAGCCGTGACAGAATCACCCACCAAAACAGGACCAAGCCGCGTGGTAACAGGCAACAGCAGCAGCAGGAGCAGCGTGACAAGACTTTCTGGAATTGGGAGGAAAAACTCGACGGGAGAGGACCCTGGGCTAAACCAGGGGAGTGTAGCCGCCCCAAGGTGCAGCAAGAGAAGGAATGGACATGGGAGGACGAACTGGACGGTGAAGGACCCTGGTCTCAGCCTGGAGAATATCGCCGCCCCAAAGAAGAACTGGAGGCGATGAAAGTGGAGAGGCGCAGGTATGAGGCAGCACGGCGAAGCAGATGGAAGCCCGAGCGTCAGCCCAAAAAATTTCTTGGGGGGGGCTCACAGGGAGTATGGCGACACTAGGTAGGAGACCTACGCCAACTTCCTGTGGTTACCGGGGGGCTAGAGAGACCGGGCAGGCACCGTGTTATGCAGTGGTGCGCACGGTGTCCCCAGTGCGGGTGCATAGCCCGGTGCGGTATATTCCAGCTCCGCGTATCGGCCGGGCTAGATTGAGCGTCGAGCCAAATGCCATGAAGCCGGCTCTACGCATCTGGTCCCCAGTGCGTCTCCTTGGGCCGGCTTACATGGCACCAGCCTTGCGCACGGTGTCCCCCGGGTTCGCCAGCATAGCCCAGTGCGGGCTATTCAACCAGGTAAGGTTGGGCAGGCTCGGTGCTCAAGAGCTCCAGTGCGCCTGCACGGTCCGGTCTACCCAGTACCACCTCCACACACCAGCCCTCCGGTGGCAGCTCCCCGCACCAGGCTTCCTGTGCGTGTCCTCGGCCCAGTACCACCAGTGCCAGCACCACGCATCAGGCCTACAGTGCGTCTCGCCTCTCCAGCGCTGCCGGAGCCTTCCTCCTCTCCTGCGCTGCCGGAGTCTCCCGCCTGTTCAGCGCTGCCCAAGCCTTCCTCCTCTACAGCGCTGTCAGAGACTCCCGCCTGTTCAGCGCAGCCAGAGCCTTCCTCCTCTCCTGCGCTGCTGGACTCTCCCGCCTGTTTAGCGCTGCCAGAGCCTTCCGCCTCTACAGCGTTGCCGGAGTCTCCTGCCTGTTCAGCGCAGCCAGAGCTGCCAGCCTGCATGGAGCAGCCAGAGCTGCCAGCCTGCATGGAGCAGCCAGAGCTGCCAGCCTGCATGGAGCGGCCAGAGCTGTCAGTCTGCATGGAGCAGCCAGAGCTGTCAGCCTGCATGGAGCAGCCAGAGCTGCCAGCCTGCATGGAGCAGCCAGAGCTGCCAGTCTGCATGGAGCAGCCAGAGCTGCCAGTCTGCATGGAGCAGCCAGAGCTGCCAGTCTTCATGAAGCAGCCAGAGCTGCCAGTCTGCATGGAGGAGCTGCTAGTCTGCAAGGACCTGCCAGTCTGCAAGGAGCTGCCAGTCTGCAAGGAGCTGCCAGTCTGCAAGGAGCCACCAGAGCTGTCAGTCTGCATGGAGCAGCCAGAGCCGCCAGTCAGCATGGAGCAGCCAGAGCCGTCAGTCTGCCAGGATCCGCCAGTCTGCCAGACTGTCCAGACCCGCCAGTCTGCCAGACTGTCCAGATCCGCCAGTCTGCCAGAGCTGCCAGATCTGCCAGTCTGCCAGACTCTTCCAGATCCGCCAGTCAGCCAGACTCTTCCAGATCCGCCAGTCTGCCAGACTCTTCCAGATCCGCCAGTCTGCCAGATCTGCCAGTCAGCCAGACTCTTCCAGATCTGCCAGTCAGCCAGACTCTTCCAGATCTGCCAGTCAGCCAGACTCTTCCAGATCTGCCAGTCAGCCAGACTCTTCCAGATCTGCCAGTCAGCCAGACTCTTCCAGATCTGCCAGTCAGCCAGACTCTTCCAGATCTGCCAGTCAGCCAGACTCTTCCAGATTTGCCAGTCAGCCAGACTCTTCCAGATCTGCCAGTCAGCCAGACTCTTCCAGATCTGCCAGTCAGCCAGACTCTTCCAGATCTGCCAGTCAGCCAGACTCTTCCAGATCTGCCAGTCAGCCAGACTCTTCCAGATCCGCCAGTCAGCCAGGATCTGCCAGAGCCTTCCTCCTCTCCTGTGCTGCCGGAGTCTCCCAGTCTGCCTGTCCGGCGCTGCTCCGGAGTCTCCCGCCTGTCCGCTGCTGCGCCAGTCTGCCAGAGCTCTGTCCCGAGCTGCCCCTCTGTCCCGTGTTATTGAGTAGGGTTGCCGTGGCTAGGAGGTCACAGATCCGGACAAGGTGGGGGAAGACTACGGTGAAGTGGGGGCCACGTCCAGCACCAGAGCCGCCAGTCAGCCAGATGCCCACCCAGACCCACCCCGATAGGTTCAGGTTTTGCGGCCAGAGTCCGCACCTTGGGGGACTCTCCAGACCCTGGCCATAGTTTACTTTATATGTTTCTATGTTTTGGTTGGTCAGGGTGTAATCTGAGTGGGCATTCTATGTTGATGTCTTGTTTGTCTATTTCTATGTCTTCCAGATATGGTTCTCAATCAGAGGCAGGTGTTAGTCATTGTCTCTGATTGGGAACCATATTTAGGTAGCCTGGGTTTCACTGTGTGTTTGTGGGTGATTGTTCCTGTCTCTGTGTTTTGTACCAGATAGGACTGTTTTAGGTTTTCGCACGTTTGTTGTTTTGTTAGTTTATTCGTGTACAGTTTCTTTATTAAAGTACAATGAATAACAACCACGCTGCATTTTGGTCCGCCTCTCCTTCTACAGACGAAAGCCGTGACAATTTGTGAGCCAAAGTTTACATGTGCTAAGACAAAATGTGACGCCATAGTGAGTAACGTGTTTGCAACATGGGCAACTACTTTGCTAACACAGGACCTAGACCAGGTTGAATTTGTGTCCCTGTCCATTGATACGTCAAATAATGGACAAAGCTGCTGCCAATAGTAGTCAGATATGTAAGATATATGATGGCAGCACATCTGTGGAAACAAAACTGCTTGATTTTGTTGAATTGAATGGAGAAACAGCAGAGGAAATTGCAGCCGAGGTCCTGGTGGTCATCCAAAAATGTAACCTGGAAAACATTCTCTCCCGACAACAAATACCAACTTTGGGAGGGTCAATGTCCATACCAAAGTTAAAAATGCTCTGCAGCGGGAGGTGATTGGCTTCGGTTGTCCTCACTTATAACACGGCCAGAACAGCTTTGGATACGATGTTGAGTACCTGCTCACAAATATATTTGGATATGTTCATATTTTCACCGTCAGAGTAGAAAGACTGAAGGGCTTTTGTGAGTTTGTTAGCCAGGAGTACCATAACATTGTAGGACACAGCAATGTTCACTGGATGTCCATGCTCCCTGCTCTAGAAAGAGTGCTGAAAATGTATGTGCCAATTGAAATCCTTTTTTATTTCTGAAGACAAATGCCCTGTTGTCCTGTGAACAATGTTCGAAGGTCCACTGACTGAACTTTGGCTGGCCTTTGTCCATGGAAACTTGACCGTATTCAGTGACACGATCAAGATGCTTGGAGGCCAGGACCACTCTGCTGTGGCGTCAGCTGCAATTCTGAGAAACGTTGAGGCAAAATTCTCTGCAAGAGATGATGACAACTTCATTCCAGTTTTGTTCAGAGGACTTCTGAGAGAAGTAGAGGAAAATGGAGCCATGTCTAAAGAGAGCTTTCTCAAAACATCACAATCATTCTTCACTATGGCTGTGAACTACTTGCAAGCATGGGAAAGCACACAGGTAATCTAAAAAATGTACATGGCCTCCTTTTAAAAAGGCAACCTCTGCGTGGAGAGATCCAGAAGGCAGCAGGCACACTGCAGGAAAAATGCCCCAATGTGACCATCAATGAGGATGCATTGTGTGATGAGGTTACTGGCCTGCAAGAGTTCCTAAAGGGGGATCGCTTGAAGAATGGAAAACATCTGAGACACCGCTTAGTCAGAGATGGAGCACGGTGGTTACCCACTTCAAAGAGAATGACATCCCACACATTAACCTGGCTAGATTAGCGTCTGTTGTCATGTGCTTACCTGGAAGTAATGCACCAGTCGAGAGAGTGTTCTCCCAAATTAATGATCTATGGACAGCAGCAAGAAATAGGTTCACTGTTACTACCATCAAGGCCATGCTTATTGTGAAGATAAACTTCAACCTCCCCTGCCAGGAGTTCATGGAGAAGCTGGCCAAAGACAGAGCAATCCTGATGAAGATACATTCTTCTGAGAAATATACATATTAGGTTGGTATAAGTATATTATGTAGTTACCAATCTCATCAGCATCTTATTTCTTTATTATGTTAAGTATTTCACATATACTATTGTCTGTTTTTTCAATTTTGCTCATGTTCTCTTCTGCTCTTATTATAGCAGGACCACTGAATGGCTGTTCAGATCAGACAGTTCTGTCTTGTCTGTAGTGTTTCTGTAATATAGTTGTTTTCTCTATCACAGGTGCCTGTTAGACTAAATACATGAAACCGGAATTGTCCCCCTTTTTTATTTCATAGATAATATAACATTGGCTATTTTAATTATATATTGACCACCGAACTGGAAATGTCCCCGGTTTTCATTTCAGAAATCTGGTCACCTTACCTAAAAGAGAGTACATTTCTATTCCAGGCGAAATCGTGCCTCATTAGCTCATTATTATGGAATTATCCAAATAAATATCACTAGAAAACAGCTTAAACAAATGCAGCTACTGTTGTTATTCTGTTTGCACTGTTTGACGTGACTGTAAGTTAGCCATAGTTGGCTAGCTAGCAAGCAAGCCATAAGAACGTTGCCAGCCAGTATGGCAATGGAACATTTTGAACCATGGTCACCAACCAGTTGACTTGTCGATCTCCAAAGCATTTCTAGTCGATCGCCAAACATTTCTGTAATAAACTGTAATGGTTGTCGTCTGGAGATAGAGGGGACCAAAGCGCAGCGTGGTTAGTGTTCATCTTTTTAATAAACAACTGAACACTTCAAAAATACAAAACAACAAAGTGACAACCGAAACAGTTATATCTGGTGCAGACACACAAAGACTGAAAACAACCACCCACAAACCCCAACAGAAAACAGGCTACCCAAATATGGTTCCCAATCAGAGACAATGACTAACACCTGCCTCTGATTGAGAACCATCAGGCCAAACAAGAAACCCAACCTCGAAACACAAATCATAGAATACCCACCCAACTCACGTCCTGACCAACTAAAACAAAGAAATAACAAAATAACTAGGGTCAGAATGTGACATAAACCCATAAATAAAGCCTTTGTGTTCCTAATTTGTTTTATTAGTCACAGGCTGTTGGTAGTAGGTGCAGCCCTGGGCGCCGGGTAGGAAAACTGATACCATTTCATGTGTCTGAAGGTATAAACTCTGCCTTCCCGGTGGGCCTGGAGAGGAAATCAAGTACACTATGTGTACCGCTGGCCAATCAGATTGCTCAGATGACCAAATCTGCAGTAACGTAGGAGGCGTAAAAGAAAGCTACGGCAAAATTGATACTGTGAGATTTCAAAACGTTTAAAACCATGACTAGAGAGAGACTGTCAAAGAATACAGCAAAGAGCTGCTGTTTTTATGAGTGAGTTCATATTTAAGTTCTCACTCAGCACTGTCAACACTTTGTATTCAACACTTTTATAACCCATAAAATGCGCATTCTTCCTATTTCCACTCAGCGCTACAACAAGCATTGTAGCAGTAATGAATGAGTAGGAAAGTGTATCTATAGGCTTGCGTTGTTGTTATTATTAGCGGCTTGGATAATTTTTAATATCAAGGAATATTTAAATTTCTCTGTTCATAGGAGTAACAACAAGAATTTGTGCATGAGGCAGAAATAATGCGGTGCGACTCGAGTTTCACCATCAGCTGGAAGACAGTGTCCCTTTTTGGTCAGTGGAGGAAATGGAGAGCAGAGGGATGTTGAGAGACAGAGCCTCAGTCTGCTGCTCTCTCCCTGAGACTGACCATCAGATGCAGCAACCATCAGCCCAGTAAAATAAAAAGCTAATTATTTAAATGTATTTTCACTCAGCTGTGCCTCACAAGTAATAGAACAATGGATCTATTACCGGTGTGATCATACAGCCTACCTCAAGATTTGAAATATGTATATTTTTTAAATGTCCTGAACAACAATGCATTGGCAGGTAAATTCAAGCAAAGCCAGTATGTGGTGATAATGTATTGGGCCTATAGCTTACTGCACCAACCTCATTGCTACAGTACTGTTTTTAATTGGTTAATGTTGCATAGGCTTACATTTTTTAAGTCATGTTAATAAAAAAATCAGAGCGGTAGATCTCAGCATGCATTTTGACTCAGAAAGTGATCTTGACTCAGAAACGGTTGATGACCACTGATTTAGAACGAAAGACTGGGTCATGTCCATAGATACAGAACAAAAAGACTGAACAACTGGGTCGCGTCCATAGAAACAGAACAAAAATACTGAACGACTGGGTCGCGTCCATAGAAACAGAACAAAAAGACTGAACAACTAGGTCGCATCTCTGGCAACCGAACCAATAGAACAAACGACCAGCCGGCTTGGGTAGCAATTCTAGATTTGTTTTGGGACTATATCTTGTGAAAGGAAGAAAAGTATGAATAAATTCATCAGAATAATGTTTTTAATGAAAATCATTATTTGATTATGTTGGTACCATTGCATAAAAATGATAATGCCTGAGAAGCCGGTGTTTGGAGGATATATTGGCACGGTTTTCCAGGCCTAACAACACCATTGCCAATATATCCTCCAAACACCAGCTTCTCGGGCATTATCACTTAAATAAACACTAGTCATGCTTTCACGTGTGGGTGTCTGGGTGTGTGTGTGTGCATGTGTCCATGAGTGCGTGTGTGTGTGCTTGTGTGTGTTCTCACCAGTATGAGGTCGTTGAAAAGGAACACCTCTCTTTGGGTGTTCGCCAGTTTCTGTTTCAGAGGTTTGTTGAAGTCTGCCACCTCAAACAAACGACAGCAGCAGACCAGCCTACGGTGGGGCACAGACAGGATCTACAGAAAAACACACACACACACACACACATATACAGTTGAAGTCGGAAGTTTATATACACTTAGGTTGGAGTCATTAAAACTATTTTTTCAACCACTCCACAAATGTCTTGTTAACAAACTATTTTTGTCAAGACGGTTAGGACACCTACTTTGTGCATGACACAAGTATTTTTTCAAACAATTGTTTACAGACATATAATGTCATTTATAATTCACTGTATCACAATTCCAATGGTCAGAAGTTTACATACACTAAGTTGACTGTGCCTTTAATCAGCTTGGAAAATTCCAGAAAATAATGTCATGGCTTTAGAAGCTTCTGATAGGCTAATTGACATAATTTGAGTCAATTGGAGGTGTACCTGTGGATGTATTTCAAGGCCTACCTTCAAACTCAGTGCCTCTTTGCTTGACATCATGGGGAAATCAAAAGAAATCAACCAAGACCTCAGAGAAACATTTTTAGACCTCCACAAGTCTGGTTCTTCCTTGGGAGCAATTTCCAAACACCTGAAGGTACCACGTTCACCTGTACAAACAATAGTACGCAAGTATAAACACCATGGGACCACACAGCCGTCATACCACTCAGGAAGGAGATGTGTTCAGTCTCCTAGAGATGACCGTACTTTGGTGCAAAACGTGCAAATCAATCCCAGAACAACAGCAAAGAAACTTGTGAAGATGCTGGAGGAAACAGGTACAAAAGTATATATATCCACAGTAAAACGAGTCCTTTATCGAGATAACCTGAAAGACCGCTCAGCAAGGAAGAAGCAAGTGCTCCAAAACCGCCCCAAAAAAAGACAGACTACGGTTTGCAGCTGCACATGGGGACAAATATCGTACTTTTTGAAGAAATGTCCTCTGGTCTACAAAAATAGAAAATGTTTGGCCATAATGACCATTGTTATGTTTGGAGGAAAAAGGGGGAGGCTTGCAAGCCAAAGAACACAATCCCAACCGTAAAGCACGGGGGTGGCAGCATCATGTTGTGGGGGTGTTATGCTGCAGGAGGGACAGGTGCACTTCACAAAATAGATGGCATCATGAGGCGGGAAAATAATCTGGATATATTGAAGGAACATCTCAAGACATCAGTCAGGAAGTTAAAGCTTGGTTGCAAATGAGTCTTCCAAATGGACAATGATCCCAAGTATACTTCCAAAGTTGTGGCAAAATGGCTTAAGGACAACAAAGTCAAGGTATTGGAGTGGCCATCACAAAGCCCTGACCTCAATCCTATAGAACATTTGTGGGCAGAACTGAAAAAGAGCAAGGAGGCAAACACACCTGACTCCGTTACACCAGCTCTGTCAGGAGGAATGGGTCAAAATTCACACAAATTATTGTGGGAAGCTTGTGGAAGGCTACCTGAAACGTTTCACCCAAGTTAAACAATTTGAAGGCAATGCTACCAAATACTAATTTAATGGATGTAAACTTCTGACCCACTGGGAATGTGATGGAAGAAATAAAAGTTTAAATAAACCATTCTCTCTACTATTATCCTGACATTTCACATTCTTAAAATAAAGTGGTGATCCTAACTGACCTAAAACAGGGATTCTTTACTAGGATTAAATGTTAGGAATTGTGAAAAACTGAGTTTAAATGTATTTGGTTAAGGTGTATGTACATTTCCGACTTCAACTGTAAACCATGGGGTAAACACACACACAGACTCCACTCTCTCTCTCTCTCACACACACACACAGACTCCACTCTCTCTCTCTCACACACACACACACACAGACTCCACTCTCTCTCTCTCTCACACACAGACTCCACTCTCTCTTTCTCTCACACACACACACACAGACTCTCACTCTCTCTCTCTCACACACACACACACACACACACACAGACTCCACTCTCTCTCTCTCTCACACACACACACACACAGACTCCACTCTCTCTCTCTCAACACACACACAGACTCCACTCTCTCTCTCTCTCACACACACACACACAGACTCCACTCTCTCTCTCTCTCACACACACACACACAGACTCCACTCTCTCTCTCTCTCACACACACACACACACAGACTCCACTCTCTCTCTCTCTCACACACACACACACACACACAGACTCCACTCTCTCTCTCTCTCACACACACACACACACAGACTCCACTCTCTCTCTCTCTCTCTCACACACACATACACACAGACTCCACTCTCTCTCTCACACACACACACACACACACTCTCTCTCTCTCAGACTCCACTCTCTCTCTCTCTCACACACACACACACACAGACTCCACTCTCTCTCTCACACACACACACACACAGACTCCACTCTCTCTCTCTCTCACACACACACACACACAGACTCCACTCTCTCTCTCTCTCACACACACACACACACAGACTCCACTCTCTCTCTCTCTCTCTCACACACACATACACCAATCTCTCTTTCTGGCTCTCGCTCAGTCACACAACACACTCACAGTCTTCATGCCCAGTATGGACTGTTCCACGCGGCTGACGTAGGTGACGTGGTCTTCGTTGGAGCGTAGCTCTCTCTGCTGGGTCCTCTCATAGATCCCTGTCACCATCTCCCTGGGGATGTCTGCCCCGTCGTCCACTCCTGAGGGAACAGGGACACACAAGGAACTAGAAAGGGAATTCCGAAAATGAATTGCTCCACCCCTGGTTCAGGCTCGTTGCAGGACAGGGCAGGAGTGGCTGATGTTAGGATCATCAGGGACCTCAGCCATTCAAGCCACGGCCTGTTCTCCCCACTTCCATCACTCAGATGCGGGCAGTACAGGAGCATCATGGCTAAAACGAACAGACTGGCCAATAGCTTCTACCCCCAGACCATCGGACTGCTGAATAGCCACCACTAGTCAGCCCCCCCCACCACCCTTATCTGCTTCCCCACTGGACATCAACCCTGCCCCCAGCCCGATGGACATTTATCATACTGAATAGCCACCACTATTCCTACCATATCATTATTATTAATATTATTGTTTCATTCACACCTGCACTGAGCTTAAGTATTTCACTGTACACAGCAACTTCATCTGCGACCCTGTGCATGTGACAAAATAAAAAGGAAATCTATCACCCTGCTGTGGCTGTATCTCACCACTAGAGAGAGATCTTGTGCTGTGTTTCAGTCAAGAGAGACTCAACAGAAGCCTCATCCCCAGTAGAACATTTTACTGAGTTATTTATTTTATTTAACTAGGCAAGTCAGTTAAGAACAAATTCTTATTTACAATGACAGCCTACACCGGCCAAACCCGGACGACGCTGGGCCAATTGTCCACCGCCCTATGGGACTCCCAGTCACAGCCAGTTGTTATACAGCCTGGAATCAAACCAGGGTCTGTAGTGATGCCTCTAGCACTGAGATGCAGTGCCTTAGACTGCTGCGCCACTCGGGAGAGGACAGGAGTTAATGATGTTCAGCTCCCAGTCCATTCTCTCTCACCCCCCGATTTGGTGTGTTCTCTAGATTCACCATCCCTGATCCCCCACAATTCAATCTGTCTGCTTCAACCAGCTGTCAATCATTAGATATGAAATTGGTCCTGTGTTGTATTAAAATATATGCTGAGTATACAAAACATGACAGACTGACCAGGTGAATCCAAGTGAGAGCTATGATCCCTTATTGATGTCACTTGTTAAATCCACTTCAATCAGTGTAGATTAAGGGGAGGAGACAGGTTAGATAAGGATTTTTTAACCTTGAGACAATTGAGACATGGATTGTGTATGTGTGCCATTCAGAGTGTAAAGGGGCAAGACAAAACATTTAAGTGCCTTTGAACAGGGCATGGTGGTATGTGCCCGGCCCACCGGTTTGTGTCAAGAACTGCAACACTGCTGTTTTTTTCACGCTCCAGTTTCCCGTGTGTTTCCCGTGTGTAACTTGACACAACTGTGGGAGTCAACATGGGCCAGCATCCCTGTGGAACGCTTTTGACACCTTGTAGAGTCCATGCCCCGACAAATAGAGGCTGTTCTGAGGGCGAAAGGGGGTGCAACTCAATATTAGGAAGGTGTTCCTAATGTTTGGTATACTAAGTGTACAAAGCATTGTCTGTGCACCTGTTCTATAAATAACCGCTCTAGTGTCTCTAGTCTCTAACACCAGGCTCAGAAACACTGTCATAAATGTTGCAAGACTTCTGCAGCTTATTATACTGAGTCAAACACACACAGGCACACACTGTCCATAAATTACCACCGTGGACTTCAGATTATTTTTATTCTTTCTTCTATCAGTAGGCTCAAAAGAAAAGCAAAAAAGCCAAAAACAAAGACGCAACCCCACTAACATGCTAGGTACCGTTTAACGAGCTAGGTACCGTTTAATAAGCTAGGTACCGTTTAACAAGCTAGGTACCGTTTAACAAGCTAGGTACCGTTTAACAAGCTAGGTACCGTTTAACAAGCTACAAGCGAGGTATCGTTTAATAAGCTAGGTACTGTTTAATAAGCTAGGTACCGTTTAATAAGCTAGGTACCGTTTAATAAGGTAGGTACCATTTAATAAGCTAGGTACCGTTTATAGATTTGTGTTTCACACACAAACAACACACAGACAGACAAACACAGACACATATACAAAGACAGCCAGTCACCTCGTAGGTTACGTATGAAGTCGTCAAGGCCCATCTTGCGTTGAGGTTTGATGTTAGGGGAATACATATCAGTGTTGAGGAGGACCACAGCAAAGGCCAGGATGAAAATGGTGTCTGGGTTATGGAACTGCTGCACCACCTCGGGATTACACATACAATACCTCTGACTGGAGAGAGAGAGATGTAAAGAGAGTTGTTGTTAGAAATACAGTACCTCTAACAGGGGGTAGAGGGAGATATTGAAAAAGAGACAGAGAATGAGATAGTCAAAGAGAGAGACAGTGAAAGGGACACAAAGACAAAGTGAAATAATAACAATAATAATTTGGTGGATGCATAAATGTGTCCTATTTCTGTGCACTGGACATGAATTGGATGTGTTTTTTGCATATACCAACTCCCCCTGAGAGTGAGAGTTCTTAACAGCAACCCTGACTTAATTAGAGTTAAGTGCCTTGCTCAATGGCACATCAACAGATTTTCCAATTTGTCTCTCGCCCAATACTAAATACGAGGCTCTGCCAAGACAGAAAGCTATTCTGTTGTAATGGCCTGAAAGACAAACTGCTTGTCCATTCGTGTCATTAGTTAGTAACTATTTAATTTTTCTTTCTTAACTTGAGACATTATGTAATACTGTTTATTTGTGGGTTCTTACATCCTGAGAAGAGATACACACATACAAGCTTCCTGAGTTTTCAGTTTCTTGAGAGTCCTGCTGCACATCAAATACTCTTGACACTGGGAAGGAGCAGTGTTTGTGTGAGTTCAGAAACTGATCTCCAGGTCACTGCTAACGTATTCACAAAAGCATACATCACTCAACCCCAGAAAAACAAAGAACTACTTCCAGCAACCATGGGAAGCAACCTACCATCCCCCAAGGTCACTGCCAACAATACAATACTTGAAAACATTCCCAGTTTCACATACCTAGGTAGCCACCTCTCCACCAATATCCTAATGGATAATGTCCTAAGACCGTACTCAATGAGCTGTATGAGGCCATAAGCAAACAGGAAAACGCTCATCCAGCGGCGGCGCTCCTAGTGGCCGGGGGCTTTAATGCAGGAAACTTAAATCTGTTTTACCTCATTTCTACCAGCATGTTAAATGTGCAACCAGAGGGAAAAAAACTCTAGAGCAACTTTACACACAGGCTTGTACAAAGCTCTCCCTCGCACTCCATTTGGCAAATCTGACCATAATTCTATCCTCCTGATTCCTGCTTACAAGCAAAAACTAAAGCAGGAAGCACCAGTGACTCACTCAATAAAGAAGTGGTCAGACGACGCAGATGCTAAGCTGCAGGACTGTTTTGCTAGCACTGACTAGAATATGTTCCGGGATTCTTCCGATGGCATTGAGGAGTACACCACATCAGTCACTGGCTTCATCAATAAGTGCATCGTCGACGTTGTCCCCACAGTGACCGTATGTACATACCCCAACCAGAAGCCATGGTTTACAGGCAACATCCGCACTGAGCTAAAGGGTAGAGCTGCCACTTTCAAGGAGTGGGACTCTAACCTGGAAGCTTATAAGAAATGGCGCTATGCCCTCCAACGAACCATCAAACAAACGGGCAAAGCATCAATACAAGACTTATGATTGAATTGTACTACACCAGCTCCAATGCTCGTCTTATGTGGCAGGGCTTGCAAACTATTACAGACTACAAAGGGAAGCACTGCCGTGAGCTGCCCAGTGACAAGAGCCTACCAGACGAGCTAAATTACTTCTATGCTCGCTTTGAGGCTAGCAACACGGAAGCATGCTGGCCAACTGGCAAGCGTCTTCACTGACATTTTCAACCTGTCCCTGACTGAGTCTGTAATACCAACATGTTTCAAGCAGACCACCATAGTTCCTGTGCCCAAGAACACTAAGTTAACCTGCCTAAATGACTACCGACCCGTAGCATTCATGTCCGTAGCCATGAAGTGCTTTGAAAGGCTGGTCATGGCTCACAACAACACCATTATCCCAGAAACCCTAGACCCACTCCAAATTGCATATCGCCCAAAAAGATCCACAGATGATCCAATCTCTATTGCAGTCCACACTGCCCTTTCCCACCTGGACAAAAGGAACACATACGTGAGAATGCTATTTATTGACTACAGCTCAGCACCATAGAGCCCTCAAAGCTCATCACTCAGCTAAGGACGCTGGGACTAAGCAGCTCCCAATGCAACTGGATCCTGGACTTCCTGACGGGCCGCCCCCAGTTGGGAAGGGTAAGCAACAACACAGCTGCCACGCTGATCCTCAACACGGGGGCCATTAGGGGGTGCGTGCTCAGTCCACTCCTGCACTCCCTGTTCACCAATGACTGCATGGCCAAGCACGACTTCAACACCATCATTAAGTTTGCAGACGACACAACAGTGGTAGGCCTGATCACCAATAACAATGAGACAGCTTATAGGGAGGAGGTCGGAGACCTGGCCGTGTGGGGCCAGGATAAGAACCTCTCCCTTAACGTGATGAAGACAAAGGAGATGATTGTGGACTACAGGAAAAGGAAGACCGAGCACACCCCCATTCTCATCAACGGGGCTGTAGTGGAGCAGGTTGAGAGCTTCAAGTTCCTTGGTGTCCACATCACCAACATACTATCCAAACACACCAAGACAGTCGTGAAGAGGGTATGACAAAACCTATTCTCCCTCAGGGAACTGAAAATATTTGGCATGGGTCCTCAGATCCTCAAAAGGTTCTACAGCTGCACCATCGAGAGCATCCTGACTGGTTGCATCACTGCCTGGTATGGCAACTGCTCGGCCTCTGACCACAAGGCACTACAGAGGGTAGTGCGTACGGCCCAGTATATCACTGAGGACAAGCTTCCTGCCATCCAGGACCTCTATACCAGGCAGTGTCAGAGGAAGCCCCTAAAAATTGTCAAAGACTCCATCCACCCTAGTCATAGACTGTTGACTCTGCTACCGCATGGCAAGCGATACTGGAACGCCAAGTCTAGGTCCAAAAGGCTTCTTAACAGCTTCTAACCCCAAGACATAAGACTCCTGAACAGCTAATCTAATGGCTACCCAGACTATTTGCATGAATTTGACCCCTTTTCTCCCCAATTTTGTGGTATCCAATTGTTAGTAGCTACTATCTTGTCTCATCTCTAGAACTCCCGTACGGGCCCGGGAGAGACGAACGTTGAAAGACATGCGTCCTCCGATACACAACCCAACCAAGCCACACTGCTTCTTAACACAGCGCGCATCCAACCCGGAAGCCAGCCGCACCAATGTGCGCCCGCCACAGGAGTCGCTGGTGCACGGTGAGACAAGGATATCGACTCAAGGCTTCCTAAACAGATCTTCTACTCACAGCTAGAGAAAATACTTGTATTTTGTAATTTATTTGAAAATACCTTTTCAATACTCGAGGTAGTCGAATTTAGAGATTCAACTAAAGGCATCTCATTGGCATCTATTTCCTCTGATATTCAAATACAGGTCTCAGAAAAACAAATAATATTTGAAGGTATTTGAATATATGCAAGTTATTTGACTGCCAAAGAAGTGTTGACATTTTTCAGAATTGCTTTACATCCTGCATTTCATTACTCTTTACATCATTGTCATAGCCTATGATTCTTTAACTGGCCTAGGACATGGACAAATGGCCTAGGACATGGACATATGATAGACACATTTTTATGTCCAAAAATATATAATTAATAATAATAATTAACACTGAGAGTGGTAAATCTGTCACTGAAAGTGTGGAGTCTGTGGACCCATATAGACACTGGAAAAGTGTTCAATTTACACACTGCTTAGTGTAAATACTTATTCAAATATGTTCTGTGTTAATTATATACATTATTATATATTATTATATATGATATATATACACTGCTAAAAAATAAATAAAGGGAACACTTAAACAACACAATGTAACTCCAAGTCAATCACACTTCTGTGAAATCATACTGTCCACTTAGGAAGCAACACTGATTGACAATAAATTTCACATGCTGTTGTGCAAATGGAATAGACAACAGGTGGAAATTATAGGCAATTAGCAAGACACCCCCAATAAAGGAGTGGTTCTGCAGGTGGTGACCACAGACCACTTCTCAGTTCCTATGCTTCCTGGCTGATGTTTTGATCACTTTTGAATGCTGGCGGTGCTTTCACTCTAGTGGTAGCATGAGACGGAGTCTACAACCCACACAAGTGGCTCGGGTAGTGCAGCTCATCCAGAATGGCACATCAATGCGAGCTATGGCAAGAAGGTTTGCTGTGTCTGTCAGCGTAGTGTCCAGAGCATGGAGGCGCTACCAGGAGACAGGCCAGTACATCAGGAGCCGTGGAGGAGGCCGTAGGAGGGCAACAACCCAGCAGCAGGACCGCTACCTCCGCCTTTGTGCAAGGAGGAGCAGGCGGAGCACTGCCAGAGCCCTGCAAAATGACCTCCAGCAGGCCACAAACGCCACGTTGCACCACAGACTGTCCAGGCGTTGGTGGATGCTTTAGTCCAGGTCTGGGAGGAGATCCCTCGGGAGACCATCCGCCACCTCATCAGGAGCATGCCCAGGCATTGTAGGGAGGTCATACAGGCACGTGGAGGCCACACACACTTCTGAGCCTCATTTTGACTTGTTTTAAGGACATTACATCAAAGTTGGATCACCCTGTAATGTGGTTTTCCATTTTAATTTTAAGTGTGACTCCAAATCCAGACCTCCATGGGTTGATAAATTTGATTTCCATTGATAATGTTTGTGTGATTTTGTTGTCAGCACATTCAACTGTGTAAAGAAAAAAATATTTAATAAGAATATTTAATTCATTCAGATCTAGGATGTGTTATTTTTGTGTTCCCTTTATTTTTTTGAGCAGTGTATAATTTTACCACCAATAATTTACATTGCAGTATAGTATCACCTCTTATTTATACTTACAGTTCCCTTTTTCTACATTTTGTTACGTTACAGCCTTATTCTAAAATGGATTAAATACTCATCCTCATAAATCTACACACAATACCCCATCATGACAAAGCGAAAACAGCATTGAAGGTCCCCAAGAACACAGTGGCCTCCATCATTCTTAAATGGAAGAAGTTTGGAACCACCAACACTGGCCGCCCATCCAAACTGAGCAATCGGGGAGAAGGGCCTTGGTCAGGGAGGTGACCAAGAACCTGATGGTCACTCTGATAGAGCTCTCAAGTTGTCTGGAATCAAGTCAATAAACGTGTGATTAACAACACCAACAAAAATGAAGCAGCTCTCTGGGACACTTGACATTAAGACCTAGATTCAATCAGATCAAGCATAAAAACGTGACTGCCGACACCTTTTTTGGCGGTGATGGAGTTGTAACTGCATCAGACCTGTCAAAATCGGTGAGCAGCTGCCTGTGTAATCATTGTCACGAAGCCACACCAGTCCTACTCACATTCGTATTTCAGAATGAGAAAGTGTAGGCTACTCTATATAGAAATAATGACACTCAAATTTAAAATCAAAATAGTGAGGATTTCTATCAGCCTAATTGAGGTGTAGATTACGTATCATATTTTTTACCTTTATTTTACTAGGCAAGTCAGTTAAGAACAAATTCTTATTTTCAATGACGTCCTAGGAACAGTGGGTTACCTGCCTGTTCAGGGGCAGAATGACAGATTGTGTACGTTGTCAGCTTGGGGATTTGAACTTGCAACCTTTCAGTTACTAGTCCAATGTTCTAACCACTAGGCTACACTGCCACCCCATATCCTGGTGTTCCAACTAGTAAACATGCAAGTCCTGTTATAATTCCAGGAGCCACTTGTGGATTTGACAGCTCTAATGCAGTTCCACTGTCACGGATCCCTCCAGAACATTTATTACGCACACCTGTACCCTGTTCCCAATTATTAGTACTTGTATAAGTGTGCCCTTTGGTCTCCATTGGGCTGTCGTTTATTGTTACAATGGCTTTCTTGCCATTGTGGATTGCGCAGATGATTATGGGTCTCGTCCTGTGGGTTAATCATTGTGCGCGTGTATTATTTATTCAAGGTACCCCTCGCTCTTTTGTTTTGGGTTTCTACCCTGTGTTTTGTTACTTGTTTGCTAGGTCTTCATCCCTGTTTGCTAGGTCTTCATTTACACGGCACGCCGTAATTTGGGCTTAATTTAAAAAACTATTACGCATTCTTGCGTCTGTCTCCTGATCCTTCATGCCAACGTGACATCCACCACCAAAACAACCGCTATGCAGGTGTTTGTTAGTGCAGATCTGATAGGGCTAGATTCTAAGTGTGCATAAAAAAACTGAGCTAATATGGCTTACTTGCTTGAAAAAAAATTGGTTTCTGCTGACAATTGAGATGTACAAACTGTCATAAGGGGATGACGAGCGGATAAGAGGCAATCTGTTATTTCGATTGAGACTTTAATGAGTGAACTAGGATGGACGTGGTCATATAACTATTTGTTTAGCACTTTTGAAATGTACAGTGACAGAATACAGAACATGGGCCGGTCTTACAGTATTTTCCCAAGTCAGAACCGTGGATAAATAAAGGGGGCATATAAGCATACAATGAAAGCTCTTACAATATTTGAAGATGACATTTCTCTAAAACAGGCTATAGGCTAAACAGCTTACTACACAACATACACCTAGTATTACTTTCTTAGCTACAGTATACATATATCCCTGGCATATTATATCATTTATGCAGCAGCATACAAGACATTTTTGGACTCACCTTTTTGTGCTTTGCCCACTTGAACAGGAAGGTGGCACGGCGGTCCTTCGTGGGAAAATTTTGTCATCAAACTTTATCGTTAAAGTCTGTCATTCTCAGGATTTATGGTGCTTTCAAGACAACTGGGAACACTTAAAAAAACAAGGTTACATCATGATGACATCAGTGATCTTCAGGTTGGAGCTCTAGAAAGAGGTGACTTGCAATTCCAAGTTGGATGACCATTCAAAACTTATTTTCCCAGTCGGAGCTCGATTTTCCAAGTTCCCAATTGTCTTGAATGCAAGTCAGATTTTCCAGTTACGAGTTTCCAGTTGTTTTGAGCACGGCAGAAGTCATGCTGGATTGACAGCATTGTCAATGTTGAATGTTAATTCTTTTAAGCTTGGAAAAGACACCCTTAAACCCAGATTTGGGACCACACACCCACTCCACTGAATAGCAGGCTAGCGATTGCTTTGCAATGCTTGCAGTTAGACACTGATTCCTTCCAAACAGCTCCTTGTTGAATTTGCGATTTCCAACTTGTTGTGTAATGTTTATGTCCAATGGCCGATGAGCACCGATACATTTTATCTATAATTTCTCTTCATTATTTATCTTCATATGACAGGGATTGAAAAGGATTTGCCAGTAGATTGTCGACTTCATTCATGTTGATGAATGCTAGCTTGCCATCAAAGCTACTGTATATATGTAATTTGACTCGATTTTATCTGTGGCCAATGACCTTGAGCCTTCTTGGATGGGCACTTCTAATGTAACTCTTTGGCAGCACCTAAGGGATTCGAATTCTTGAGCTCTACCCTTAGATTTTTCAAGGCGTAGTTTCCCCACGAGTGAAAGAACATTGAGCCAATCATGGCGCAACTAGAAAACATTACCAACCCCTACGTTCCCTATTTTCCGCTGGCTGCCCCACAACCACAGAATGCACTGAGCTAGGCTGAAAAACCTGCATTTGGAGATGCCTTACAAAATGTGGCTTTATTAATCAATGATCATTTTTGTTATTTTTTTAACCTTGTTTGCAAACTGATATGTGACATGTATTAATGCCAAAATAATGAGTGCCACTGCTTCATATGTTGTCACATATTGCTTCACATGGTTGTCACATGTTATCACATTAACTTCACATTAAATGAGATCTCACAAGATCACGTGCTCACATGATCACTTGCGAAATTAATGTGTTTATCCGTAAAGGAATAACTCTGTTAAAATGACTTCCTATGTCACCCTTATGACAGATGACATAACATCCGTTACCTAACAGACCTGTAATACCATGTCTACCCTACTACCCCCTCCCAGTTCTGTATTATGTCATCCTTGAGCTGTTCTTGTCTAATGATGTTCTGTATTATGTTTCATGTTTTGTGTGGACCCCAGGAAGAGTAGCTGCTGAATGGGGATCCTAGTAAAATACCAATACCAAATACCAAAGACCCTAATCCAGGATGTAGGACACTTCTTGTTTTAGACCTGAGAGAACACTCGGTAGGTGGAATTGAGCTCATCTCTGATATTGATAGATTATCTCAGCTGCTGAGGTTATTAGTAGTTAGGTCAAATGTGGTGCTACATTGGAACCTGCTGTTCATGGCACTCCAGAACTAGAGTGCCTAACCCTGGAGTAACCCTGATTGACTGATCAGTTTAAGGGTGTGATGTGATTGGTTGATGGGTCTGACCTGAAAGCTTCAATGAGTCTCTCCACCTTCTGGGCCTCTCCCTGGACTCTGATGTGAGACTGGAACTTCCTCAGAGCCTCATCCAACTCCATCCCAGAGAAGTCCATCTCATCCACCACACAGCTAGAGAGACAGAGGGGGAGGAGAGGTTAGTTGCGTATGTCTCGCTCATGTCACTGTTGACGTCATTGGTGTGTGTGTGTGTGTGTGTGTGTGTGTGTGTGTGTGTGTGTGTGTGTGTGTGTGTGTGTGTGTGTGTGTGTGTGTGTGTGTGTGTGTGTGTGTGTGTGTGTGTGTGTGTGTGTGTGTGTGTGTGTGTGTGTGTGTGTGTGTGTGTGTGTGTGTGTACGAGGGTGAGTGTACAACTGCTCTTGGTGTTTTTTTTCATCCTTTTTTAGTCATAGCTTCATTACAGAACCACTGACCTGGAACACATATACACACACACACACACACACAAATATGCTTACACACTTGACAAATGCAAATATACAGTACATATTCCGTCCAATGGATAAGGGCAAAGAAAGCTGTGTGAGACAGAGAGAGAGATAGAGGGGGAGTAGAGAGAAAAGAAGAGAGAGAAGGGCGAGAGATGTAGAGAAAAACATTGTGCTGAGTGCTGTGACCTATTTTTTCTCAAAGCAAAACACACTCTCTCCTGGCTCTCTCTCTCTCTGCAGTATGAGAGCATGCATCCATGTGTGTGTGTGTGCGCATTTACAGTGGGGTCTGGAATGATTGGATCCCTTGATAAAGATCAGCAAAAAGACTGTATAAAATAAATCATACAAATACTATGCTATACTATATTGTATGCTCAAACTACATATATTGTACTAAAGCAATAACCCCAAGCACACAACAAAATGGCCGTGCACACCAGCAGTGGGTTTGGCCTTCGAAAGAACAATGCATATGCAGAAAATACCTCATCCCTACTGTAAAATCTGGTGATTTTAAGTTTAGCATACAATATTTTTGGAGCATACAATCAGTGGTGTAAAATACTTAAGTAAAATTACTTCAAAGTACTACAGTCGTGGCCAAAAGTTTTGAGAGTGACACAAATATTAATTTCCACAAAGTTTGCTGCTTCAGTGACTTTAGATATTTTTGTCAGATGTTACAATGGAATACTGAAGTATAATTACAAGCATTTCATAAGTGTCAAATGAAGTTGATGCAAAGAGTCAATATTTGCAGTGTTGACCTTTCTTTTTCCAGACTCCTGCAATCCGCCCTGGCATGCTGTCAATTAACTTCTGGGCCACATCCTGACTGATGGCAGCCCATTCTTGCATAATCAATGCTTGGAGTTTGTCAGAATGTGGGGTTTTGGTTGTCCACCCTCCTCTTGAGGATGGACCACAAGTTCTCAATGGGATTAAGGTCTGGGGAGTTTCCTGGCCATGGAACCAAAATATCAATGTTTTGATCCCCGAGCCACTTAGTTATCACTTTTGCCTTATGGCAAGGTGCTCCATCATGCTGGAAAAGGCATTGTTCGTCACCAAACTGTTCCTGGATGGTTGGGAGAAGTTGCTCTCGGAGGATGTGTTGGTACCATTCTTTATTCATGGCTGTGTTCTTAGGCAAAATTGTGAGTGAGCCCACTCCCTTGGCTGAGAAGCAACCCCACACATGAATGGTCTCAGGATGCTTTACTGTTGGCATGACACAGGACTGATGGTAGCGCTCACCTTGTCTTCTCCGGACACGCTTTTTTTCCGTATGCCCCAAACAATCGGAAAGGGGATTCATCAGAGAAAATTACTTTACCCCAGTCCTCAGCAGTCCAATCCCTGTACCTTTTGCAGAATATCAGTCTGTCCCTGATGTTTTTCCTGGAGAGAAGTGGCTTCTTTGCTACCCTTCTTGACACCAGGCCATCCTTCAAAAGTCTTCGCCTCACTGTGCGTGCAGATGAACTCACACCTGCCTGCTGCCATTCCTTAGGAAGTTCTGTACTGGTGGTGCCCCGATCCCGCAGCTGAATCAACTTAAGGAGACGGTCCTGGAGCTTGCTGGACTTTCTTGGGTGCCCTGAAGCCTTTTTCACAACAATTGAACTGCTCTCCTTGAAGTTCTTGATGATCCGATACATTTTTGATGTAGGTGCAATCTTACTGGCAGCAACATCCTTGCCTGTGAAGCCCTTTTTGTGCAAAGCAATGATGACGGCACGTGTTTCCTTGCAATTAACCATGATTGACAGAGGAAAAACAGTGATTCTAAACACCAACCTCCTTTTGAAGCTTCCAGTCTGTTATTCTAACTCAATCAGCATGACAGAGTGATCTCCAGCCTTGTCCTCGTCAACACTCACACCTGTGTTAACGAGAGCATCACTGACATGATGTCAGCTGGTCCTTTTGTGGCAGGGCTGAAATGCAGTGGAAATGTCTTTTGGGGATTCAGTTCATTTGCATGGCAAAGAGGAACTTTGCAATTATTTGCATTTCATCTGATCACTCTTCATAACGTTCTGGAGTATATGCAAATTGCCATCATACAAACTGAGGCAGCAGACTTTGTGAAAATTAATATTTGTGTCATTCTCAAAACATTTGGCCACGACTGAAGTTAAGTCGTTTTTCAGGGTATCTGTAATTTTGACTACTTTTACTTCACTACATTCCAAAAGAAAATAATGTACTTTTTACTCCATACATTTTCCCTGACACCCAAAAGTATTCTTTACATTTTGAATTCTTAACAGGACAGGAAAATGGTCAAATTTACGCTCTTATCAAGAGAACCTCCCTGGTCAACCCTTGTGCCTCTGTTCTGGCGGACTCATAGCACACATGCTTTGTTTGTTAATTATGTCTGAGTGTTGGAGTGTGCCCCTGGCTATCCATAAATAAATAAATAAAACAAGAAAATGGCGCTGTCTGGTTTGCTTAATATAACGAATTTTAAATGATTCATACTTTTACTTTTGATACTTAAGTATATTTAAAATCAAATACTTTTAGACTTTTATTCAGAATTTTACTGGGTGACTTTCAATTTTAACTTTTTCATTTTCTATTAAGTTATCTTTACTTATACTCAAGTATGACGATTGGGTACTTTTTCCACCACAGCATACAATATACAGTAGCTAAGTATTTGTACAGTCTTTTATGCTCATCTTTATTAAGGGATCCAATCATTCCGGACCCTACTGTATGTGTAAAACATATTGTATATGCCGTATACATGCATTCAAGTGTGTATGTGTGGTTGTCTGTGCATGTGTGTGTGCTATATTTTGTGTGGACTCACTCCAGGACATCTCTGTTGAAGAGTAGCTTACTGTTCCCCAGGAACTCTCCAATCATCTGTCGGCTCAGGCCCTTCCTCTGTAGCAGGAAGTGGGCCACGCCCATGGGTGTGTCTGGGACAAAACCACGGGTGATCAGGAAGTGGATGCCTCGCTCTGGGTTCCTACAGCAGAGATAGACAGCACAATATCGGTGTATGCATGTGTGTGTGGGTGGATGTGGATAGGACCGTAAAGTAACAGGCAACTCTATCAGTGAAGCACTTTAGCTAATTTACATTAACTACAGGCTGCAGGCCAACAGTATGTACCACTATATATAGAGAACACCTCTCTCTCTCTCCCTTTTCCCTCTACTCCTCTCTAGACCAGATACCTGTTCTGTGAATAATTCTGTGAGTAGCTAAAGGACAATTCGACCCTGTGTGTGCCTCATAAATTCCAATTCAATTATTGAATTTCAATTGAAGTAGTAAACAGGATGCAGAATTGCAATTTTTATTTTAATTAAAGGAAATAGAATTGAATTCAGTGAAAAGAAATACAATGCAAATGCCTCTGCTATTTTAGGTATAGTCTATACAAATATGCATCTTGTACATAAAACATCAAACATGTCGTTATATACATGCATATAAAATATTGTTGAAGCAATTGATTTTCAGGACTAACTCTTAAAAGGAATGATCAAGGAAAACAAACCCACTGGGCACAGACGTCAATTCAACGTCTACTCCACGTTGGTTCAACGTAATTTCATTTAAATGACATGGAAACAACGTTGATTCAACCATATTTCATTAATCCCTTACATTTGTTTTAATATGGGGGAAATACTACTTTTCCCAGAATGCATTAATTTGACCATCAAGTTGACCCTTAAAAAAACAAGCCAAACAAATTAAGTGGTTGGTTGAATATAATTGGCTATTCTAAGCACTAAGGTTAAAGAGTACATGAACAAGAGTACATTGTTTCCAGAGAATTACATATTCTTTGGTATCTGGAAGTTTGACCTTTCAGATTAAATGAAACTCTCATGTTCTATGACTGAAAGGAATTTCTTTGAATTGTACTGAATTAAATTCTACTTCCTGTCACTCAAATTCAAATTCTACATCCTGTGGGTTGTGGCCAATTCAATTAAAATTTCAAATCATGAGTTGAATGGGAGTCAATTCCAAAATTCGTAATTGAGCACAACCCTGGTATTAGGTATATAAAGTATTTGCGTATTTGTATTTGCGTGCATATGTGTGTGTGTGTGTGTGTGCACTCACACGTTGAAGAGGTTGAGTCCAATGCGATAGAGTCGTTTGCGATGCGTATCAGTGGAGAGTGTGGGGGATCGGCAGGAGGTAGGGTCCTGGCAGCGGTCTCTCGGCAGAGAGAGGACCAGGGCCTGGAGAGCCTCAGAGGTGGGGTCCCTGGTTGACTGGGACCCTGGCTGGGACTGGGGGTGATGAGCCTTGGGGTATGTGGAGTACTGGGGGTACTGGGAATAGGAGGACTGAGTGGTATACTGGTTAGACTGGGCTGAGGTAGAGGTGGAGGTGGAACTGAGTCTCTCTGAGCCACTCTGCCTCCCCATCTCTCCCCCCTGCCCTGTCACAGTTGACCCCCTTCTCGACCCTCCTCCCTCCAACAACTCACTGGGAGGGGGGGCAGGAAACTCCGCCTCACCCCTTAGCTGGGAGGTTGTTGATTGAGTCCTCACCCCTCCTCCCCTCTCTCCCCCATCCACTGAGACTTGCCTGCTCCCTCCCGCTCCTGCCCCTGTGTTGCCGTGGGTAGCAGTGGTTGTGGAGGTGGTAGTCGTGGAGACAGTGTAGTTGTTGGTGTCGATGTGAACGGTGACGTCTCTGAAGGCCATGAGCAGGGAGCTGGCACTGCGAGGCATGCAGGCACTCTGTGCAGCCATCCGAAACGCCCCGGGGTCCATCAGCAGCCCCCCTGTCCCCCCCTCAACCCCCTCCGACAGGCTCCACCCACGCAGGGCCTCGTCTATCGAATGGGCCAGTGAGCGTACCTGGAATAAGAATCATAATACGAGTCATTGGAACACCTGTAAGTTTTATGATGCTACGCTAGGCTTACTGTTTACTGATGCTAGACTATGCTAGGCTAAAGTGCTACATATAAAGCCCACCTGCTCTGAGAAGCAGTCCTCCAGCTGTGTGAGCGAGGGCCCGGGGCCCGTGGCGGGGGAGGGGGGCAGGGAGGTGGAGCGTGAAGGGGGTGGTGGGGGTGTTTTGGGGTGCAGGGGGTCTCCCGGTCTCTAACAGGAAGCTGTGTCGCTGGGTGGATTTTTGGTTCCGGCTGGGGTTGGGCCGGCGCAGGGAGATGCGGCGTGGCAACTTGCTCTCTGACAGAGAGTTACGGATCTTCTGGAAGTTCTTACTGAGCTGGTACTGACGGAACGCCATCTGAATACAACATGCAGCACGCCGCGACACCAGGTGGCCACCGTACCTCTGTTCCAACTCCTCTATCTACAAACAGAGAGGGCGAGAGAGGAAAGAGAAGAACATAGAAAAATATTGTTAGTAAGGTTTTGGGGGGAGGGATATTGTAGTCACAGAGCAATTCTACAAGCCTCCATTTGTTAAACTGGATATTTCTCCAAAATAAAAGGATAGCAGGACAAGCTCTCCTCTCCTAAAACAGTACAACAGACTCCAATCCCTCTCCATCACAGACACCAATCACTACATCACTGTGTTTCAGGGAAACAGAAGTAAAAAAGAAAGCTATTTTATTAAGACGTTCTTCTGTTTCACATACAGATGTAGGATCTTAATTTGATCACCCTGTTGCAGAACAACCTTCCTGCAATGCAGGAGATTTAGAAGGTTTTAAAAGGCTTTTTAAGTTTGCCATTTCCACTTAAAAAGTTCAGACTAGATTTTCCCGTACGAAAAATGGATCCACCCCTACAAAAATGCCCAATAATTACAATCCACATAATACTTCAAATTTCCTGTGGCTACAGGAGTATTTTCCAGCTGTAGCAAACTGGCACAAATTAAGATCCAACATCTCAATTCAGCAAGCAATCCCCTTTTACATCCTCTGAGACTCAGAGAGAGGGGGAGTGGGAAGGAGATGCAGAGAAGGGGGGAGAGAGAGAAAGAAACACACACAGGCACTAGCAAGGTCCGTTTCTGCCGGCCTGTATCCCGCTGCACACACACCTGTTTGGTCTTGTTCTCCAGGGCAAGTTCGTAGTCGCTGGGTCCTTCTCTCCGAGCCACGCCCTCCGACCCCTCTTTTTCCTGTCCGCTGGAGGAATTCCCGCCCTCCAGACTCAGCAGCTGCCCATCACTATGGAAACAACAACACTCACCTTCAACCCCTGGGAAAACGTGTGTATGTACACTACCGTTCAAAAGTTTGGGGTCACTGCATTTCGCTACACTCGCATTAACATCTGCTAACCATGTGTATGTGACAAATACAATTTGATTTGAGGAGTGATGGTTGCTGATAATGGGCCTCTGTACGCCTATGTAGATATTCCATTAAAAAATCTGCCGTTTCCAGCTACAATAGTCATTTACAACATAAACAATGTCTACACTATATTTCTGATCAATTTGATGTTATTTTAATGGACCAAAAAAATAGCTTTTCTTTCAAAAACAATGACATTTCTAAGTGACCCCAAACTTTTGAACGTATGTATGTATGTGTGTGTCCTTTACTTATCTTTCTTAGTCTTTCAGTTGTTATATAAGCCAGCTCTAACACCGCAGCTACTGTATAAAAGCAGACTGCTCATGCTTAAATAATGACTACATCAATAATGTTCTTCTCTGGTTCTGCTATTCAGCCTGACACACTGTGTGTGTGTGTGTGTGTGTGTGTGTGTGTGTGTGTGTGTGTGTGTGTGTGTGTGTGTGTGTGTGTGTGTGTGTGTGTGTGTGTGTGTGTGTGTGTGTGTGTGTGTGTGTGTGTGTTTGGCGCATGCTGGAGGCTGCATTTTATTAAGACTCTATTAAAAACACCATCATGCCTCAGCACTGCATCAGAATACAACAAAGTACATTCAAATGTATTTAAGGCTTTAACAGACAAGTAGATATGGACAGTAATGGCTATTTAATAGTACTCCTGCTTCACACACACACACACTGGTTTTTCCGCCTACTCCTCTGTCACAGTGAAAGAGAAATTAACATCTGTCATCTCACATCACTCAAGAGCCGCACAGAGACCTACAGCCAGAGGACACACAAACACACCTGCACATACACAAACAGACACGCACAATTCTATCTAAAATACGATGGAGCAATGACCCCAATCTTATTTTAGATAGATAATATGCAACGGTATTGTAGTAGGCCGTCTCGAGTCCGGTCTTGAGACCACATATTTAGTGTCTCGGTCTTGTCTCGGTGTCGGGTATATTTTTACTCGGCCTTGACTCAGTCTCGGACAATGAGGACTCGTAATTTCTTCCTGAGACTAGCCGAGACCATAACTATCAGCTCACAATCAGTCAGAGCATAAAGCCAACAAGCTCTCACAGTCTCACTGCATAAATAAAAGTTAATACACATTCCCCAAATGTCAAATTTTGATGTTCCTCCTGCTGCTCTGTATCGTTCCTCCGGCTGTTCTGTATAGTTCCTCCTGCTTCTCTACATCGTTCCTCCTGCTTCTCTATACCGTTCCTCCTGATTCTCTATATCGTTCCTCCTGCTTCTCAATATCGTTCCTTCTGCTGCTTGTATCATTCCTGCTGCTCTGTATAGTTCCTCCTGCTTCTCTACATCGTTCCTCCTGCTTCTCTATATTGTTCCTCCTGATTCTCTATATCGTTCCTCCTGCTTCTCAATATCGTCCCATCTGCTGCTCGATATCGTTCCTCCTGCTGCTTTGTATCGTTCCTGCTGCTCTGTATCGTTCCTCCTGCTTCTCTATATCGTTCCTCCTGCTGCACTGTATCGTTCCTCCTGCTGCACTGTATCGTTCCTCCTGCTGCTCTGTATCGTTCCTCCTGCTGCTCTGTATCGTTCCTCCTGCTGCTCTGTATCGTTCCTCCTGCTACTCTGTATCGTTTCTCCTGCTGCACTGTATCGTTCCTCCTGCTGCACTGTATCGTTCCTCCTGCTGCACTGTATCGTTCCTCCTGCTGCACTGTATCGTTCCTCCTGCTGCACTGTATCGTTCCTCCTGCTGCACTGTATCGTTCCTCCTGCTTCTCTGTATCGTTCCTCCTGCTTCTCTGTATCGTTCCTCCTGCTGCTCTGTATCGTTCCTCCTGCTGCACTGTATCGTTCCTCCTGCTGCACTGTATCGTTCCTCCTGCTGCACTGTATCGTTCCTCCTGCTGCTCTGTATCGTTCCTCCTGCTTCTCTGTATCGTTCCTCCTGCTTCTCTGTATCGTTCCTCCTGCTGCTCTGTATCGTTCCTCCTGCTTCTCTGTATCGTTCCTCCTGCTGCACTGTATTGTTCCATTTATCTAAACATCAAATTTCGAAGTTAAGGGTTAAGTTTATGCACTCGTTCCGAATGGTTAAGGTAATGGTTAAGGTTTGGGATAGGGTTAAAACATTAAGGTTAGGCACTCATCAACACCCTATCAAAACCCAAGTCTACTTGATGGTAATAGCGATCACTGTTACCCTTAGTGGCTGGTTTTGAAGACATTTCCCAACCTCCTCAGGACATGGATAAACGTCCAATTTCGACGTCAATCTTGAACGATCTCCCTGCATTAAACCACTTTGCCAGGGCAAATATCCACACTCATTTCATGACACATTTATTTATTATCGCCTTGACTCAGTCTTGGACCTCTCGCCCCACTTGCAGTCTCGGTCTTAACTCGGTATCCCCCCTCCCCCCGGTTTTGGTCTTGACTTCTCTACTCCCAGTTCATAGACATAAAATGTAATGACAACATTGCTCTGCTCCCTCCAACCCCTTCAGGGCTAGAGAGGTTGAATCAATCACTGGCAGCACTTTCACTACTTCGCAACACAGACAGAGAATGAGTCTGATGGCATTTGTGTAGTGTGTGGACATGGCTTGAGCAGCACACACAGACACATACAGACAAACTAAAGGGAGTTCCACAGGGGCACAATCACAGAGCCATTAGATAGCCCCTCTGAGAGAATCAGTAATGGCACTGCAGGGTAGACTGGAGAGAGGGAAGATGAAATGAGAAAGAAAGAAAAAAAAAAAGAGAGAGAGAGAGAGAGAGAGAGAGAGAGAGAGAGAGAGAGAGAGAGAGAGAGAAAAGAAAGGTGGGCAGAAGAAAAAGAAGAAGAACAGCTAATAGACTGAGAAAGTCACAGAGGAAGAGGCAGAGAAAAAGAGATCGCGATGGAGTGATTTCAGAGTTCAGATTTCAACCTTACCTGGAGGAGCCAGTGGGAGCTGCCTCTGGGGCAGGACAGCAGAACTGATGTAGTATTGTCTGACTTCTGTAGAGGAAGAGAGGGGGAGGAGATGGGGCAGAGGAGATGGGAGTGTGGTGAGAAGGGGAGAGGTGGGTGGGACAACAGGGGGCAAAGAGTTGGATAGAGTTATTTTACTCTTATGGTATTAGAGCAGAGTTTAATCAGAACCAAACTCTCAACACACACAAACCTTATTATCTACATGAAAATAATTGAGACATCAGACATATCTGTTGTTTTAGTAAGATTTAACAAGTACAGATGGTTACTCAGATGGCTACTCTCTCTCTCTTTATCTCTCTCGCTCCCTCTTACACACACACACACACAAACACACACTCATTCATATGCACACATGTGCAGTGACAAGTAACAAAACACTGATACACTGATAGACCAGGACAGTCACACAATAAACAATTATACGATATACAGTACAAACAATACAACTAAAAATTATATTTTTTATTTTTAAGTATCACATGCTTCGTAGACGACAGGTGTAGAACAACAGTGAAATGCTTACTTAAGGGTCCTTTTCCAACAATGCAGACTAGGGGTCACGATTAGGTTTAGAGTTAGGAGTTAAGGTTAGGTATAGTTTTAGGCTTAGGGTTAGGGTTAGGGATTTGGGGTTAAGTTTAGGCTAAGGGTTAAGGTTAGGGTGTGTGTGTGTGCATATGTAGTGTGTGTGTGTGTGTGTGTGTGTGTGTGTGTGTGTGTGTGTGTGTGTGTGTGTGTGTGTTGGGGTGTTGGTGTAAGTATGTGTGAATGTTAGGGTAAAGCCCAGTGTGTGTGCAAAGAGTCCGTACAAGAGAGGTACAGGGTCCTGTTGGTTCCAGACTTGGTGCATTTTGGTAACGCTTGCCGTATGTTATCATGAGAGAACAGTCTGTGGTTTGGGTGGCAAGAGTCTGTTGGGCCTTCCTCTGAAACCGCCTGGTATAGAGTTCCTGGATGGCAGGGAGCTCGGGACCAGTGATGTACTGGACCATACCCACTACCTTTTGTAGCACCTTGCGGTCGGAGGCCAACCAATTGCCATACTAAGTGGTGATGGAGCCAGTCAAGATGCTCTCGCTGGTGCAGCTGTATAACTTTTTGAGGATCTGAGGGGGAAGAGGCGTTGTCATGACGTGTTAGAGTGTGTCTGTGTGTGTGCTTGTTTGTGTGTGGCTCCACAGTTCATGGAACAGAGGGGGGAAAAAAACTAAAAATAATAATAAAATAAAGAAAGTGGGTACAAAACTCGTCGCACACCAAAACATACAAAGCACCAATACATACAACGAACAATCACCGACAAGGACAAGAGGGTTAAATACACAACATGTAATTGATTGGATTGGAACCAGGTGTGATATATGACAAGACAAAACCAATAGAAAATGGATCGGTGATGGCTAGAAGATCGGTGACGTCGACCGCCGAACACCGCTCGAACAAGGAGAGGGGCCGACTTCAGTGGAAGTCATGACAGCCTCACTGAGGTGACGGTCTGCTCCAACTTTCTGGCGCAGCACAACGCGCTGAAGGTGGACATGGGCGGTGTCCCATGTCTCCTCCATGCGCTGGAACCTGTCATCCACCGCAGGAGCCTCGGTCTGACTCTGATGCCAAGGAGCCAGGACCGGCTGATACCCCAAAACACACTGGAAGGGAGAGAGGTTAGTTGAGGTGTGGCGGTGTGAGTTTTGGGCCATCTCTGCCCAGGGCACGGATGCTGCCCACTCTCCCGACCGGTCCTGGCAATAAGACCTCAGAAACCTACCCACATACTGGTTAACTCTCTCCACCTGCCCGTTACTCTTGGGGTGAAAACCTGAGGTAATGCTGACCAAGACCCCCAGACGTTCCATGAACGCCCTCCAGACCCTCGACGTGAACTGGGGACCCCGATCAGACACTATATCCTCAGGCACCCTGTAGTGCCAGAAGACGTGAGTAAACAGGGCCTTCGCAATTTATAGGGCTATAGGGAGACCGGTCAAAGGGAGGAGACGACAGGACTTAGAAAAATGATCCACTACGACCAGGATAGTGGTGTTACCCTGTGAAGCTGGACACTGGGGGGGAGCGGGCTCTGCACGTGACGCCCACTCAATGTCCGCTCAATGTCAGTCCAGATGAGAAAAGGGTGTTTAGCCCCCGCAAGCCAATGTCGCCACGCCTTCAAGGCCTTGACGACAGCCAACAACTCCTGGTCCCCCACGTCATAGTTTCGCTCCGCCAGGCTGAGCTTCTTCGAGAAGTAGGCACAAGGGCGGAGCTTCGCTGGTGTTCCCGAGCATTGAGAGAGCACAGCTCCTATCCCAGCCTCAGACGCGTCCACCTCCACTATGAACGCCAAAGAGGGATCCGGATGGGCCAGTACGGGAGCCGAGGTAAACAAACCCCTCAGGTGACTGTCCGGCTCAGCTGTCCACTGCAATTGCACCGGACCCCCCTTCAGCAGTGAAGTAATGGGAGCAACTACCTGACGAAAACCCTGGATAAACCTCCGGTAGTAGTTGGCAAACCCTATGAATTGCTGCACCTCCTTTACCGTGGTAGGAGTCTGACAATTACGCACGACTGCAATGCAGTCACACTCCATCTCCACCCCTGATGTGGAAATGCGATACCCTAGAAAGGAGACGGACTGTTGGAAGAACAGGCATTTCTCAGACTTGACGTACAGGTCATGCTCCAACAGGCAACCAAGCACTCTGCGCACCAGGAATACATGTTCGGCGCATGTAGCGGAGTATATCAGAATGTACCCCTGACGCAGGGATTCGGAGACATATTTTTCCTTAGCCTCCGTCTCCACCTGTGAGAGGGGATACACGTGACTCCTGGGAAGTGCAGCGTCTACCAGGAGATCTATCGCACAATTGCCCCGTCGATGAGGTGGTAATTGAGTCGCCTTTTTAGAGAAGGCGACAGCCAAATCGGCATATTCAGGGGGAATGCGCACGGTGGATACCTGGTCTGGACTTTCCACCGTAGTAGCACAACCCGGAAACCCCTAAACACCTACCTGAGCACTCTCGCAACCACTCCGTGATAGCCCTCTGTGGCCAAGAAACAGCAGGGTTGTGACAAGCTAACCAGGGTAGGCCCAGCACCACGGGAAACGCAGGAGAGTCAGTAAGGAAAAGACTAATTCTTTCCATGTGACCCCCCTGCGTCACCATGCCCAAAGGAGCGGTGACCTCCCTAATCAACCCTGACCCTAAAGGTCGACTATCTAAGGCATGAACGGGGAAAGGCACATCCACGGGAAAAATGGGGATCCCCAAAACTATGGGCTAAAGCTTTATCAATGAAATTCCCAGCCGCGCCTGAATAGACGAGCGCCTGGTCCACCAGCTGGCTCCCAACGGACGTCCTCGCGTAGACTGCAGCGGTAATGATCGATCAGGGCCCTGTTGTTCCAACCCGTGCCGGCAGCCAGGGTCCTAAACTCCAGGGCAAAAACATGGGTGTTCTTTGTCTCCTGCCTCAGATGGTAGAGGTGCTCACCAGCCGCTCTACCCTCGGGTGGGTGGTCAAAGACTGGGTGGACTCCTCAAACTGGTCCAACGCCGCATCTCCTTCTCTTCATACGGTGTTGGCCCACTCCAGGGCTTTGAGGCTCGAGATGAGGGTGGACACCCTCTCATGGTCCGATGGAACTGGATGGACCGTGGCCAGATAGAGGTTTAATTGAAGGAGGAAACCCTGGCAGTTGGCAGCACTCCCGTCGTACTCCTGTGGTAAGGAGAGACGGATCCCACTGGGTTCAGGCGGGAAAGGGGCGCTCAGGGGAGACCCGGGTTGTTCTGGTGGAGGTGCTGGAAGAACTCCTTGTCTCTCCCAGAAGTCCATTGTCTGGACTACGCGGTCCATGGCGGCACCAAGATGGTAAAGTATTACTGCATGCTCCTGGACGCGCTCCTCTACCTCTATGGCTGGGGTACCTTCTCCTGCTGACTCCATAGAAGGGTCAGTGATTTTGTAATGGGGTGCGTGCTGGTGGCAGGGAAGTCAGGCGCAGGAGAAGGAACTTGGTATAAACAGAGTATTTTAATAAATGCTCACAAACTCTGAAAACCAACATATATAAAATAAAGAAAGTAGGTACAAATCCCATCGCACACCATAACATACAAAGCACCAATACATACAACGAAAAATCACCAACAAGGTGCAGTTAAGGACAATGTGTGCTGCTGTGTTTTGAGCCAGCTGCAGCTTTGCTGCACTTGACCATATTACAGTAATCAAGATGGGACAAGACCAGAACCTGAACAACTAGTACAGGTGATTTTTGTGTCAAAAACACAGATCATCTTTTTAGAACAGACATACCCCCTGCCCATCTTCACAACAACTCTGTCAAAATGACTTGACCAAGATAATTTATCATCCAATGTTATACATAGGAGTTTAGCTTCCTCGACTTCCTCAATGGTCACATAATTTATACATAACTCCAGTTGAGGTGTAGGTCTTAGAGAAAGTTTTGAACCAAATACAATGTTTTTAGTTTGATGTATTTAAGACCAGTTTATTATTATTCACCCGTTTGTGATACTGAATATAACTCCTTATTTAGAGTGAGCTCGCTGGCTTTGGGTACTGACATGTAGAGTGGGGAATCATCCGCATACAAAGTCATTCTAGCTTTTATAAGACCAGTGGCAAATCATGTTTGTTGTCATGCCAAATATTGTCAAAACAACATCAAGGTAGGAACTCCGTTACAGGAAGAATTCAAACCCAGCTGGTTCAAAACGCTCATAGGACCAACCCAGAGCTTTATCTCAGGTAACAGTGGAGTACTCTTCCTGTCTGTGTTGGCCATAGCAAGGTCACCTCTCTGTCTGTACAACACACACAAATGCTGTAACATCTCTAACACAGAGAGCAGGTTAATATTTTAACACTACACATCTCCCTCTTCTCTCTCTCCTTCTCTCTGCTCTCTCACTCAGTCTCTCTCTCCCCTAGCCCTAGCCTAGACACTCTAACATGTTATAAATTATCCAGGAGCGGGGGTCAGTGCAGACAGTTACTCTCTCTCTTTCCCCCTCTCATCTCTATTTCTCTCTCTGTCCTGAGAGTAACTGATTATAGTTTGCTCTAAGGGCTAAGCGGGCCAGATACATCTGGACCAGCTGGAAGGAGGCGGGGGGAGAAATAAGCAGACCCACGTACCCACACACACACACACACCCTATTTTAGTGTGTACTGTATGTTATATAGTGTGCCGATTCTACGTCAACTTCCACGTCATCCCCCCACATTTGCAGTTTGTGCACTGTGTAATGTGAGAGTATTGTCAATCATATGGAGAGACGTAGCGGTTGAAGGGAGAGAAAATGAGAGAAGGAGTAGGAGAGAGCTCTGAACACTAACCCCTAGACATGGTTGTCATCATCGGGGGGAAACGGTTGTAAAATGTATTTTAAAACTACCCCCGATTTGAACCCAATCTTAACCTCAAATTAAGACTTAAAAGCTAATATTCTTGTTCTTGAATATTCACGGTATAGCAAATGTTGATAGAACAAAAATAGGTTGATGCTGGATAATGAACAATCACAAAAAAGCCTTTGTGCAAAAAACTTCCAGAAATAATGAATGTAGTGGAAACATTTTAAAGCCTTTATTTTCTATGGTTTATGTATTGCAAGAATAAAAATGTTTGACTTAACCTCATTGGATATTTTCTACTGTAGTTCCTGTATATCCCGTGTGCCATTTCCTCAATGCTTCCAAAGTCTAAATATCAGTAACAGTCCACAGGTCCAACAGCCTCATGGAACCCTGGTTCTTCCTCACAGTTAAACATCATCAATCTCCCCTCCTCTCTTCCCTCTTTATCTCTTCTACTCTATTCTTGTCCTCAGTGGGAGAGGAGTCCCAGAGAGCATAATCAGCAGTCATGTTGGGATTTCACTCATAATCAAATCACACACACACACACACACACACACACACACACACACACACACACACACACACACACACACACGCACACAGGGTTTAATTCAAATGGATTCAGAACCAAGGACATGGCCACTAAAGCTATAACAGTAGAGCTGAGCTGCAGCTAAACCAACTACAGTAGGTCTACAACAGCTGTAACAGTAACCTACACAGCTACAACAGTAGAGTTGTATTCAATCCAACTACAGTCTGATTTTTAAACCTCACCCCTCAACCAGGTTTTAAAGCAGTGTTTCTTTGCCAAGGGTGTAGCATGCATTTGAGCAATATCCCTCCAAACAAACACATACACAGACCCAAACAGACACACACACACACACACACACACACACACAGCTGTGTGTTATATAATCTCCTATGTTTTGGGCTCTCTCTGCAAATAATCCGCTACTTTAAATTATCCACGTCACACTCATGATGATCCTACCATTGTACCAGCCAAAATCATCAGGAAAGCAGGCAGGCCCATCTTACAACCTGGTACCCTATGGGTCTACTCAAGTTGAAATTGAAGTTGGCACACACACACACGCACTATAAAAAATAATCTGGTGTTTTCAACTAATTATTATTAAGTAACTGATTCCACTGCCTTTTTTTAGTTTACTTAACTTCTTGGTCCAAGTGTTACAAAAAAATAAATAAACGTTTGACCAAAAACAGCTTCTGGACGTCAGAACAGCAATCACAAACCTCGATTTGGATGAAGATTTCTACTTCAACGAGTCAGCAGCTGTGGATGTACTGCTCATTCCAGACCAGGCACAAATCCCTGTGACTCGAAAGAGGAAGAGACGGTGCAAAAGAGAAAAAAGAGCGGTCTCCCTGATGAGACTACGACGGCGAGTAAATAAACTGCCTCTACCCTCCGTTCTATTGGCGAACGTATAATAACTAGAGAACAAACTGGACGAGCACCGTTCGAGACTATCCTACCAACGGGACTTGAAGAACTGTTATGTCCTATGTTTCTCGAAGTGGTGACTGAACAAGGTCCTGCCGACTAGGCACACACTGTTTGAATCAACGTTGTTTCCACGTCATTTCAAGAAAATTACATTGAACCAATGTGGAATAGATGTTGAATTGACATCTGCGTCCAGTGGTTGGATAATACATTGCCTATAAAAGTATTCACACCCTTTGACTTCTTCCACATTTTGTTATGTTACAGACTGAATTTAAAATGGATTACATTGAGATGTTGTGTCACTGGCCTACACACAATACCCCATAATGTCAGTGGAATTATGTTTTTGACATTTTTACAAATTAATAAAAAATGTAAAGCTGAAATGTCTTGAGTCAATAAGTGTTCAACACCTTTGTTATGGCAAGCTTAAATAAGTTTTGAAGTAGAGTTTTCCTTAACAAGTCACGTAATATGTTGCATGGCCTCACTCTGAACTAAAAAGACCAGGGAGGTTTTCCAATGCCTCGCAAAGAAGAGCAACTATTGGTAGATGGGTAAAAAAAAAAGCAAACATTGAATATCTCTTTGAGCATGGTGAAGTTATTAATTACACTTTGGATGGTGTATCAATTCACCCAGTCACTACAAAGATACAGGCGTCCTTCCTAGCTCAGTTGACGGAGAGGAAGGAAACCGCTCAAGGATTTCACCGTGAGGCCCACGATGACTTTAAAAGGGGTTTAATGGTTGTGGTAGGAGAAAACTGAGGATGGATTAACAACATTGTAGTTACTCCACAATACTAATGACAGAGTGAAAAGAAGAAAGCTTGTACAGAATAAAAAATATATTCCAAAACATGCATCCTGTTCACATGGCACTAAAGTAAAACTGTAAAAAAAATGGCAAAGAAATTAACTTTAGGTCCTAAACAGTTATGTTTGGGGCAAATCCAACAACACATATCCAACTTTTCATATCATGTTATGGGTATGCTTATCTTCGGCAAGGACTATGGAGTTTTTTATGATAAAAATTAACAGAATAAATCTAAGCACTGGCAAAATCCTAGAAGAAAACCTGGTTCAGTCGATTTGAATCCCACTTTGTAACACAACAAAATGTGGAAAAAGTGAAGGGGTGTGAATAGTTTCTGAAGGCACTTAATAGCCAAGTTATCGTTAATCATGATATATTTATTCCTCGTGTGTCACGCCCTGAATTTAGAGAGCCTTTTTATTCCCTATTTTGGTTAGGTCAGGGTGACATTGTGTTATTATTTTTTATATTATTTGTCTTTTTTTTCTCTCTGCATTGTTGGGAAGGGCCCAGAAGTAAGCATTTCACTGTAAGTCTACACATGTTGTTTACAAAGCATGTGACACAAATTTGATTATTGGATTTGACATACTGTAGGCAAAAATTCAGTCAACTTAAAATGATTTGGTTGCTCAAATTGTCTCATTTCACTGTAAAATCATTACTTACCTTAAAGTGTGGAACTATTTACACATGTTTTAACATACAATGTTTTCATCAATGATGTTACATTGTGCATGTTCATTTATACAGTAATTAATAGTGATGTTAAGTTTGATACCAGAGCTCCATATGTCACAAATTTGATCACATGTCATTTTTTCAAACCATGTGTTCCAAAATATGAGATCCCACAGATTTTCACCATGGTTCCAGTGCTTTCTTCAATTCCAAGCTACTTTCAACCGCTGACCTCTACTAGACACCGTACTTACAAATATACTCAACATTTCTTCACCTGGGACTTGAACTCACAACCTGTTGGGTTACAGCATTCCAGTCTTCCTGCTAAGCCACCATGTCTGTGTCAATAACTGATTTCACCTGTATTGCTACACTTTGTACTTCAAAGTATATCTCAACTATGTTAAAATAGAAAATTATTGCATTTATCATAGTGATTAAGGAGAAACATTAAATATGCACCACAAACATTAGACAACTATACATTAAAACCTACAATTGCTGAAATAAGTAAAACAAATCAATGATGAGAGAATAGATTAAATGAAAATTGAAACAGACACGGTGGAGTAGCAGGAAGCTCAGAATGCCATGAAACAAGAGGTTCAAATCAGGGGAGAAACAATGCCCACTCTCATTGAAGCCATGGAAATTCCTGCAGAACCGCAGTTGGCCTTCAACTGCCGTGGCTTCAATGTGAGGGTTCGGTCGTTCTCCCCTGTTGTAACTAGTTCCACTGCATTTTTTTTTAGGTAAGATGGCCAAATAACAATTTAAAGTTGAATAAATATGAGAAAAAGTGAGCAAAAATAATTTTAAGTTAACTGAATTTTTGCCTACGTTTTCTCAAGTTTTAGCTACATTTGGGCTAACTCATTTATTTTAAAACTTTAATTAATATCGTGCCGTTTATTTTATGAACCTTTCTAGAGCAGGCGTTCCGCTAGCGGAACCCCTCGACAACATTCCGCTGAAGAGGCAGAGAGCAATATTTTTTTGAAATATGTAACTTTCACACATTAACAAGTCTAATACAGCAAATGAACGATAACCATCTTGTTAATCTACCCAATGTATCCGATTTCAAAAATGCTTTACAGCGAAAGCACAACATATGATTATGTTAGGTCACCACCAAGTCAAAAAGACATAGCCATTTTTAGGAGATAGGAGTCACAAAAAGCAGAAATATAGATCAAATGAATCCCTAACCTTTGATGATCTTCATCAGATGACACTCATAGGACATCATGTTACACAATACATGTATGTTTTGTTCGATAAAGTGCATATTTAAATCAAAAAATCTCAGTTTCGTGCAGTAATGTTTTGATTCCAAAACATCTGGTGATTTTGCAGAAATACTCATAATAAACATTGATAAAAGATACAAGTGTTATTCACAGAATTAAAGATAGAAAAGCTATTTTGAAAATCTGAGATAATGCAAACTTGAGAGTAGCTTATTTTCTGTCAGAAATTTTTTTTATGCTAAACTTTTACACAATCCCGGGAAAAGCATAATCTGGGAAAAGCATAATCTGAGAACGGCGCTCAGAGCCCAATCCAGCCACAGAAATATCCGCCATGTTGGAGTCAACAGAAGTAAGAAATAACACTATAAATATTCACTTACCTTTGATGATCTTCATCAGAAGGCACTCCCAGGAATCCCAGTTCGACAATAAATTACTGATTTGTTCTATAAAGTCCATAATTTATGTCCAAATAGCCACTTGTTGTTAGCGTGTTCAGCCCAGTAATCCATCTTCATGAGGCGTGAGCACTTCGTCCAAACAAAAACTCGAAAAGTTCAGTTACAGGTCGTAGAAACAAGTCAAACGATGTATGGAATCAATCTTTAGGATGTTTTTAACATAAATCATCAAGAAGGTTCCAACCTGAGATTTTCATTGTCTGAAGAAAAACACTGGAACGAGAGCTAACTCTGTCGGGAGCACACGTCGCGAGCCTGAGACACTCTGCCAGACCCATGACTCATTCAGCTCCCATTCCCCCCTCCTTTATAGCAAAAGCCTGAAACATGTTTCTAAGGACGGTTGACATCTAGTCTTGACTCCATAGACACTGTGTACTCGGCAGACAAGCTTTGAAAAACTACAAACTTCAGATTTCCCACTTCCTGGTTGGAATTTTCTCAGGTTTTCGCCTGCCATATGAGTTATGTTATACTCACAGACATCATTCAAGCAGTTTTAGAAACTTCAGAGTGTTTTCTATCCAAAACTAATAATAATATGCACATATTAGCATCTGGAACAGAGTAGGAGGCAGTTCACTCTGGGCACGCTATTCATCCAAAAGTGAAAATGCTGCCCCCTATCCCAAAAAGGTTAAATCACTGAACACAACAGGCGCCTATTAGACAGAATAATTATTTTCCTCTTTGACTATGCATTTTTTGCTGTTTTTACTTTCGCCACTAGAAGGCGATCGGCCGATTTCTGGGGGTCTGTACTCACCAAGTTGTTGATTGTTCTTGTGCTTGCCAGTTAGCTAAGCAGAAGGAAGTGACAAGAATAAGGGCTGTCCAGAATGTCTCCTTTCCATAGACGTTGAGAAACGTGGAAGAAAGGAGTGAAGTTAAAGAAGTAATGGTAGTAGGAGTTGAGACACAAGATGATGTTCCTTGTCAACAGAGGAATCCTGACATGTTCCATATTAAGAAGGTGGACATTGTAGCGTTTATTACTTTGGTTATCAACTGCACAGTGCAAACAGAGAGGAAATCGAAGAAAATAGGTTTCATTGTGAGTGCGGCTGAGCGTTTTTTGTGACTAAGAGATTTTTCTGCAGAGGTATTACAAGGAATTATGTTGATGAATGCTCCGTCCTCCCAGGCACCTGAGCCTACAGTGCCTTGCGAAAGTATTCGGCGACCTTTTGCCACATTTCAGGCTTCAAACATAAAGATATAAAACTGTATTTTTTTGTGAAGAATCAACAACAAGTGGGACACAATCATGAAGTGGAACGACATTTATTGGATATTTCAAACTTTTTTAACAAATCAAAAACTGAAAAATTGGGCGTGCAAAATTATTCAGCCCCCTTAAGTTAATACTTTGTAGCGCCACCTTTTTTCCAATTCCTCCTTGCAAAACAGCTCGAGCTCAGTGAGGCTGGATGGAGAGCATTTGTGAACAGCAGTTTTCAGTTCTTTCCACAGATTCTCGATTGGATTCAGGTCTGGACTTTGACTTGGCCATTCTAACACCTGGATATGTTTATTTTTGAACCATTCCATTGTAGATTTTGCTTTATGTTTTGGATCATTGTCTTGTTGGAAGACAAATCTCCGTCCCAGTCTCAGGTCTTTTGCAGACATTTAACATACATTTAAGTCATTTAGCAGACGCTCTTATCCAGAGCGACTTACAAATTGGTGAATTCACCTTCTGACATCCAGTGGAACAGCCACTTTACAATAGTGCATCTAAATCATTAAGGGGGGGGGTGAGAAGGATTACTTATCCTATCCTAGGTATTCCTTGAAGAGGTGGGGTTTCCAAGGTGGTGATTGACCATCCACCATTCCAGAGCAACTGGGCTGAATTTCAATGGTAACCATGGATGAACTTCCCTGGCCCCTGCTGAAGAAAAGGTTTTCTTCCAGCCTGTAGGCCCAAACCATGATGCTGCCACCACCATGTTTGACAGTGGAGATGGTGTGTTCAGGGTGATGAGCTGTGTTGCTTTTACGCCAAACATAACGTTTTGCATTGTTGCCAAAAAGTTCAATTTTGGTTTCATCTGACCAGAGCACCTTCTTCCACATGTTTGGTGTGTCTCCCAGGTGGCTTGTGGCAAACTTTAAACGACACTTTTTATGGATATCTTGAAGAAATGGCTTTCTTCTTGCCACTCTTCCATAAAGGCCAGATTTGTGCAATATACGACTGATTGTTGTCCAATGGACAGAGTCTCCCACCTCAGCTGTAGATCTCTGCAGTTCATCCAGAGTGATCATGGGCCTCTTGGCTGCATCTCTGATCAGTCTTCTCCTTGTATGAGCTGAAAGTTTAGAGGGACGGCCAGGGCTTGGTAGATTTGCAGTGGTCTGATACTCCTCCATTTCAATATTATCGCTTGCACAGTGCTCCTTGGGATGTTTAAAGCTTGGGAAATCTTTTAGTATCCAAATCCGGCTTTAAACTTCTTCACAACAGTATCTCGGACCTGCCTGGTGTGTTCCTTGTTCTTCATGATGCTCTCTGCGCTTTTAACGGACCTCTGAGACTATCACAGTGCAGGTGCATTTATACGGAGACTTGATTACACACAGGTGGATTGTATTTATCATCATTAGTCATTTAGGTCAACATTGGATCATTCAGAGATCCTCATTGAACTTCTGGAGAGAGTTTGCTGCACTGAAAGTAAAGGGGCTGAATCATTTTGCACGCCCAATTTTTCAGTTTACGATTTGTTAAAAAAGTTTGAAATATCCAATAAATGTCGTTCCACTTCATGATTGTGTCCCACTTGTTGTTGATTCTTCACAAAAAAATACAGTTTTATATCTTTATGTTTGAAGCCTGAAATGTGGTAAAAGGTCGCAAAGTTCAAGGGGGCTGAATACTTTCGCAAGGCACTGTATGTAGAGAGTTGACTGAAGGAGTGGGATGGTTGTTTGATTTATTTTTGTAATACAGTATTTCGGGTCCCCCCTTTTTCCCCAAATGTAATCTTTTTTTGTTTCAATACCCTGTATAGTAGGTGGCGGCAATACACCAACAGGTGTAGTCTGCCATAATGTAAAGAAAAATATTTAAAAAATAAGCAGTTTTCAGCTGTTAGCAGATGGCTAGCAGTTTCTTGCTGACAATAAAAACGGATGATTGCCATCATTTTTTCGAGTCATTACTGATTTTTTTTATGTAACAAGTCAAACATTAAACCTAAAACAATTCATGGTAACCTCCTAAACCATTCATTTAGGCTCCGCGTTTATTTGAAAGGGTGTTTATTTGCTGTAATGTGTAATATTGCCTGGCTATTAAAAGGGACAGGTGGCTATTTGAGACTCAGTGTTTAATTGAAGTTTTACGTAAACAAAAGAAAAGTCTGTGGAAGCAGTTACTTAATAGTAATTAGTTGAAACAACTCGTTGTTGCTTTGTTTTTTACAGTACACACACACTTTATCACATTCGCGTTGATAAAAGATAGTAAATGGACTCACTCTGATTGATTGGCAAGACCCACCGAGCGGCAGAGAGTGGTAGGAGTGAGGGGAGCTAGGGGAACCAGGGGATTCAGTGTGCGGCAGCCCGGGCTGGTCCTGCCGTCCTCCCCCTTGCCCGGGCCGGCCTCGCTTGGCGGAGGGCTCGTTGACTGCGGCTGGGCCGGTACCAACTGCATGTCCTCCGGATTAGCGGGTTGTGGAGGCGGCTTTTCTTGGTCCGGGTGGATTTCAGGCGGAGGCTGGGCAGGCAGAGACCCGGTGTCAAGAGGATGTGTGTCTGGATGTTGGTGCTGAGGATGATGAAGGTTCCTGTTGGAGTCCGGGTGATGATGATAATGATGTTGTACTCTTGCCTCGCGCAGATTCCTGTTCTCCCCGAGCAGCTCGTCCACGCGCCGGTCCAGTTCATCAATGCGCAGGCGCTGTGTCTGGATGAGGCTCTGCTGGTTCTGAACTATAGTGGTCAGTTCTCTAAGGTACAGAATTGCCTGGACCGGGTTCTCTAGCAGGCTGGTCCCCTGCAACGCCATGACCAGAGAGAGATAGCGCAAAGGAGAGCGATATTGAGATTATCGAGTGTAGTCTAGGGGAGAGGTAAATTTCTCCTCTCTTCTCCTTTGCTTTTTATGCCTCCATTAGTCCCTCCCTTCGTTGTAACGTTACTCTTCTCTTCTGTTTTTAAACCTATTCTGTTTCTGTGAGAGATGATCAGGTGTAAGAGAAGAGACTATTCCGTTCAAACGGAAAAAAGCAAGAGAGAGACAGGAAAAAATAGATATGATGATCAGATGTAGAGGTACACCTTCCCGTCTTCCCGTGATGAGATTGTCCTCTTCTCCCTTGCGGCCACCGATACCGCTGTGCTGCTGATTGCTGCTGCTGATGACAGTTTTCAGATCCAGATGCGACGCAAAGCGAGTTGGGCGGGGGAGTGTGGCGTCATCACACATGAATGCGCACGCGCACACACTCAGCCTAGCGTGTTTAACACGCCTCTGTATCTATGAGTTATTTACTGTATTTCAGAATTATGCAACACATGCTCTGTCTGTGCACTATAGCCCTTCACATACGCAAGCACTCACGCACCCCCCCCCCCCCCCACACACACACACACATACACAGAGAGAGAGAACCCATATTTATGTTTATTTATTTTCCCTTTTGTACTTTAACTATTTGCACATCATTATAACACTGTACATAGCCTTAATATGACATTTCAAATGTGTCTATTCCTGTGAAACTTGTAAGTGTAATGTTTACTATTCATTCTTGATTGTTTATTTCACTTTTGTTTATTATCTATTTCACTTGATTTGGCAATGTAAACATATGTCTCCCATGCCAATAAAGCCCTTTGAATTTAATTGAATTAAATTGAGAGAGAGAGAGAGTGAGAGAGAGAGAGAGAGAAAGATCTGTATGTGGTTGTTTGTAGTTGTGTCTGTCTCTAGGTCATCATTGGAAGGCCTAATGTTTCAAATAGGTCACCTGGACAAAGTTGAATGAAATCAAGCTGGTGTTTGTAATCCAGTGCTTTATTGTTGTTGCTATGGTAGCCAAGAACTGACTGTTGCCATGGTTACCCCATACTGACTGCGCTGTTGCCATGCGGCTGCTTGATTACAGTCATGTATGTGTGTGTTTGACCTGTCTCCTATCCGTTTGCTCATGATAATAATATTTCAGGTATGTGTGTGATGGGGAGTTGCGAGAGCGAAAGAAAATCCTGTATCCCTGATAGTTTCCATGGTGCAGCAGCAGACAAGATGAAAGATGAAAGGAGCACTTCTCTGTGATATAACACACACTTACCCACGTGCCTATTCCCTTGCCAATCTGCCCTGCAATAATTATCTGTGACCCAGTCACTATCAACCCACACACATCCCATTTCTGGCACCAATGTAGTACACTAACAAATTGCTGTAAATTTACAGCAAACCTTGAACAGTTAGCTACTGTAATTCTATATTACAGTACAGTACTGTAAAGAGCAACGCTTTATAGGAACTTAATGGTATTCTGCTAAATTGTATTGTAATAAAATTACAGCAATTGCTAACAGTGAATAAGTAATTATGTATTACAGCATACCAATTAGTATTTTGTATTTTATATCAATTGCATTTGTAGAGGCCTTAACAAAGGCTACTAAACTGGCAGTGACTACAGGACAAAACAAATCAAAAGGACATGGCTAAACACTCAACCATTATATACTATCATGTTTCAGGTATGACCCAGGTGCAGACAGTGTTGAAAAACTAAAGTTTATTCTTTAAACAAAGCTTTGCAATAGCAATGATTCACCATTTCTAATGATCCGTTGAGAGTGTCAAGACAAAAGTACAAAGGTCTTTTATAGTCAAGATACACCCCTTTCAACCTACATGACGAACAACAGATACATAGAATGTGTCACAAGGTTAAGACTCCAAACGAGAACCATCTCTCCCTGGTACGGTATATAGCAGAAACATTAACCCATGTTCTCTGGAATGCACTTTAGGTTTTATCACCCAAAGACATCGTAAATCTCCTCTGTCAGTGTTATGGCCGATCAATGGCCGATTAGGGCCGATTTCAAGTTTTCATAACATTTGGAAATCGGTATTTTTGTATACCGATTTTGCCGATTTTTTATTTATTTATTTTTACTACTGTATTTAACGAGGCTAGTCAGTAAAGAACACATTCTTATTTTCAATGACGGCCTTGGAACAGTGGGTTAACTGTCTTGTTCAGGGGCAGAATGACAGATTTTTACCTTGTCAGCTCAGGGACTCCACCTTGCAACCTTACAGTTAACTAGTCCAGCGCTCTAACCACCTGCCTCACGAGGAGCCTGCCTGTTACACGAATGCAGTAAGAAGCCAAGGTAAGTTGCTAGCTAGCATTAAACTTATCTTATAAAAAACAATCAATCATAATCACTAGATATAACTACACATGGTTGATGATATTACTAGTTTATCTAGCGTGTCCTGCATTGAATATAATTGATCGTTGCTCCAACGTGTACCTAACCATAAACATCAATGCCTTTCTTAAAATCAATACACAGAAGTATATATTTTTAAACCTACATATTTAGCTAAAAGAAAGGTTAGCAGGCAATATTAACCAGGTGAAATTGTGTCACTTCTCTTGCGTTCATTGCACGCAGAGTCAGGGTACATGCAACAGTTTGGGCCACCTGGCTAATTGCGAAGTAATTTGCCATAATTTTACATAATTATGACATAACATTGAAGGTTGTACACTGTAACAGCAATATTTAGACTTATGGATGCCATCCAGTCCCGTATTTCACTGAAAGAATAAACGTTTTGTTTTCGAAATGATAGTTTCCGGATTTGACCATATTAAAGACCTAAGGCTTGTATTTCTGTGTGTTATTATGTTATAATTAAGTCTATGATTTGATAGAGCAGTCTGACTGAGCGATGGTAGGCACCAGCAGGCTCGTAAGCATTCATTCAAACAGCACTTTCGTGCGTTTTGCCAGCAGCTCTTTGCCAGCTGTTTATTACTTCAAGCCTATCAACTCCAAAAACTAGGCTTGTGTAACCGATGTGAAATGGCTAGCTAGTTAGCGGGGTGCGCGCTAATAACGTTTCAAATGTCACTCGCTCTGAGATTTGGAGTAGTTGTTCCCCTTGCTCTGCATGGGTAACGCTGCTTCGAGTGTCACGCCCTGGCCTTAGTTATCTTTGTTTTCTTTATTATTTTGGTTAGGCCAGGGTGTAACAAGGGTGATGTATGGTTTTTGTCTCATCTAGGGTGTTTTTACTGTCTAGGTTTTTTTGTAGATTTATTGGGTTGTGTTCATTCTAGGTGTTCATGTAAGTCTATGGTTGCCTAGATTGGTTCTCAATCAGAGGCAGGTGTTTATCGTTGTCTCTGATTGGGAACCATATTTAGGCAGCCATGTTCTTTGGGGATTTTGTGGGTGATTGTTTCCTGTCTTTGTGTTCTCTGCACCAGATAGGACTGTTTCTGATTTGCCACGTTTGGTATTTTGTATTTTGTAAAGTGTTCAGTTTTTTCCTTATTAAAAACATGGACACCTACCACGCTGCGTATTGGTCCGATCCTTGCTACACCTCTTCAGAGGAAGAGGAGGAAATTAGCCATGACAGAATCACCAACCAGTACAGGACCAAACAGCGTGGTAACAGGCAGTGGCAGGAGGAGCAGCGCAATCAGGACTTCTGGACTTGGGAGGAGATCCTAGATGGAAAAGGACCCTGGGCACAGCCAGGAGAATATCGCCGCCCCAAAGAAGAGCTGGAGGCAGCGAAGGCGGAGAGGCGCTGGTATGAGGAGGCAGCACGGCGGCGCGGATGGAAGCCTGAGAGTCAGCCCCCAAAAAATTATTGGGGGGGCACACAGGAAGTCTCCCGCCTGTCCAGAGCTGCTAGAGTCTCCCGCCTGTCCAGAGCTGCTAGAGCCGCCAGAGCCGCCAGTCTGCAAGGAGCCGCCAGAGCCACCAGTCTGCAAGGAGCCTCCAGTCTGCAAGGAGCCGCCAGAGCCGCCAGTCTGCAAGGAGCCGCCAGAGCCGCCAGTCTGCAAGGAGCCGCCAGAGCCGCCAGTCTGCAAGGAGCCGCCAGAGCCGCCTGCCTGCAAGGAGCCGCCAGAGCCGGCAGTATGCAAGGAGCCGCCGGTCTGCAAGGAGCCGCCAGAGCCGCCGTTCAGCCAGGATCCGCCAGAGCCGCCAGTATGCAAGGAGCCGCCGGTCTGCAAGGAGCCGCCTGTCCGCAAGGAGCCGCCAGAGCCGCCTGTCTGCAAGGAGCCGCCAGAGCCGCCAGTATGCAAGGAGCCGCCGGTCTGCAAGGAGCCGCCAGAGCCGCCGGTCAGCCAGGATTCTCCAGAGCCGCCAGATCCGCCAGTCAGCCAGGATCCGCCAGTCAGCCAGGATCCGCCAGTCAGCCAGGATCTGCCAGAGGTCCACGTCCCGCACCAGAGCCGCCACCGTGGACAGACGCCCACCCAGAACCTCGGCCGGGAGTCCGCACCTTTGGGGGGGATACTGTCACGCCCTGACCTTAGTTATCTGTGTTTTCTTTATTGTTTTGGTTAGGCCAGGGGCCTGTTGCACAAAACTAGGATAAGGGATTAAGCCAGGATATCTTGGTGATCCTGGCTCAATTGATCCGCAATCCGGTTGCACTAAAGATGGATAGGGGGCAGGAGGATATGTTATGGTATAAATTACCATGGAGATTTATTCTGTGGAGCTAGCCTGCTCCAGACCAGGCTAAATTCCAGGATCTATTTAATCTCATCCCTAATGTCAGTCAGCAGTCACCACAAATGGAAACCAATAGTTATTTCACTGCTCACTATACATTGTTATCACATATAACTAGACCCACTGTTATTTAAACGTTTGTGATCATTAATTTCAATGATTTTGGATAAAAAATGATTTTAGATGATGTTGCTATCATTAGATAATTTACAGTTTCCCATAGACTATAAGGCTATATATAAAATGATTGAATATTAGGGCCACAGAGGGGAAAAAAACACGTCATAATATTGTAACCAGTTGTTTTAAAGGAGGACAGTTGTTAAAATGACAGATGTGGGGCATTTCGTGAAATTGTACTTCAGTATGGTTTCATAAACAAAGACATGCTGATGTGCCAGAATATTAAGTATCACATTGTCATAAGTATCAAAACTGTAAAAACAATATGTAGCTTTTCTGCAGAAAGAACCAGCCTCATAAATGTATGACTTTATCCTTTTTCTTCAGTGTGGCCCTAGTACTCTGTCATATAAACAAATACACATTCCATATGAATATAAAAACACAATGTGTAACATTATGTTCCTTTATTGAATAAGGACAAAACAAAGCAGGTAAACCATCAGCTCCTTTCGAAACTGAAGTCACAGTGACTCTACAAGATGGAAAGCACAGAATCCAAGCATATTATACAAAATGATACATACACATTCAAAGGTCTGTATATAACACACCCTGCATGTCTGCACACTAAAATAAATGCAGGACAAATCCATACACATCAACTGAACAGACAAATGAATGGATGCAGTAGCCTCCCTGCAGCCTTGTATTACACACAGTATACCGCACAAACATCATAAGAGGCCAAATTCGTCAAAAAACGAACCCAAAAAACCCAAATTCCTCTGCCACCGCAGGACATATTTAACCAAAATTGAAAGCACACATACTAACTAAAATAATTCAACACATATTGGTCCCTCAGCAGCCGACCACTGTCGTCATCAGGGAAGATTGCCGGATTGTCCCAGTCCATGGCTGGTGGCACTCTGGGGCCCTCTCCTTCCTCAGGCAGGCCACATTGTGGAGGACAGCACAAGCCACAGTAATATCACATGCCCTAACAGGGCTGACCCTTAATTTGTGAAGGCAGTGAAAGCGTGCCTTCAGGAGGCCAAAGGTCATTTCAACTCTGGCCCTGGTCCTGGCATGGGCATGGTTGTAGGCCTGCTGTGCTTCCTGGGGGTCTGTGAAAGGTGTCAGGAGAAAAGGCTGGCAGCCATACCCCCTGTCTCCCAGCAACACACCAGAGAATTCACCTGTCAACACAAAATCTCATCATTACTACCTCATAAACACAGTGATATTCTTGACACAGCCATGATGGTTATAAATAGGGGTTGTGTGGCTTACCTTGTGATAGGCACTGATAGATTTCAGAGGCCCGAAAGATTCTGGAGTCATGGACTGAGCCAGGCCATTTTGCCACAACATTGCTGATCACACAGTCAGCATTGCAGACCATCTGAAATCATAAGATGAGGAATATTACACCAATCAATGCACATCACTGGCAATGCAGAGTGTTCGTCAATGGACAATATCAAAAAGTTATGTTCACCTGAACATTAATGCTGTGAAAGGATTTCCTATTCACAAAATCGGCCTCATGGGCACCTGAGGGGGCTTTTATCCTTATGTGTGTGCAGTCCACTGCACCAATGACATTGGGGAAACCTGTCACACAAAGTAATGAGTATCCTACTATGTGTTAACAGTTGTCCTGTAATTTGTAGATCCTCTTACCTGCAATCCTATAGAACTCCTCTTTGATGTCACAGAGTCTTCTGTGGCCAGGGAAGGAGATGAAGACATCTGCTAATGCTTTGATAGCCAGACACACACTCCTTATTGTGCGGCAAATTGTGGCCTTGTTCAGCTGTTCTGCATCCCCCACTGAGTACAGGAAGGCTCCACTAGCAAAAAAGCGCAAGGCCACACAAACCATTTGCTCCACACTCAGTGCATGGCTCCGTGCAGTGCGGTGCTTAATCCTGGGACCCAGTAGTCTGCATAGATACCTGATGCCATCTGCAGAAAACCTGTATCTTTCATATAGATGGTCATCAGGGAAGGCCAGTGGGTCCAACCGGTCCCTGAAGACCCTTTCTCGCCTGAAGGCTCTCCTCAGCACAAGTGCTTCTTCATCCACCACATCTTGCACGAATGGGCATGCCATTGTCAGAGCAGAAAGGAACACACAATTTTGGGCCTTCATATAGGCTAGTGGCCACACCTGGTGCTGGGGGGTGGGCAAAAGAGGCGATGCCTTATAACGATGACTTGGTTGTACTGATTGCTGGGAAAATAAAAAAAACCTTAGAAAGATGCCACCGTCCTGTGTGCTCACAATAAGAGCTCATATGTCATGGCTCACTTGACTTTACGAGAATATACCTAATTTTTATTTTGAGCTGTGTCATCTTCTTGGAGCTGGGGGAGGAAAGAAAAATAATGATTAATACATTTGTGTTACAGTTAGCATACAGTGTACATTGAAGGCATATCTCACCTCCCTCTCAAGTTTTTTTTTCTCAAGGTCCAGTTTCCTAATTGTCCTCTTTTTTATTTCGGACTCCAGTGCAAGATTTTCCATCTTTTTCTTCTTGTACTGAATGTCTATGTCTGCCAGTTCTATTTGGCGCCGGAGGTGGTTGCCATACAACTTTCTGATAGCTTGTGAGCTCTGTGAACACAATACAATTAGCGCAGCTGGAATTTGGCAGGATGTGGTGTCCTTTTATTAATACGCACTATGTTGCCAGGCTGGTTTTCCCACTGTATAGCATCTGGGTCCTGTAAAATAAATTAGATTTTTTGATTTTGATGAGGACTCCTCACCATTGTAGAGTAAATAGTACTTTCACAGTCTTAACATGATACCTCATGCCTTCTGGAATCCAGAGAGATGGTCTCCTCCTCATCATCGTCTCCATCATGTGCTGTTGCTGCTGCACTGGGGCCTTCACCCTATCACATTTAATCGGATTCATATTGAAGCTAGTAGACAAGACATGCCAGGCCTACAGTATGCCTTTGATGGAGTACTCACTGGATCAGCATCGTCTGGTGCTTGCGCTGGTGGCTCTAACAGGAACACAGTGCTGCCAGACACTGCAAGGCAATAGGTAAACCAAAGTCAGACAGTCCAAATTGATTCAATATGAATGTGGTTGTATCCCATGTAGAGATGGAAGGACATACCTTGAATGAAGCGGGTGGCATCTTGGGAGGAACCTATGCTCGTCTCTTTCCCCCCAGGGATCCCCTCTAAGACGGGCCTGCCTTTATTTAGCTCCAAGGCCATGTCCTCTGCTGGGGTAAGGTCAGCCTTTGGTGACCCACCACCCGTGCCTTGTCTGTGGGTATTCTTTTTCACTGCTAAAACAGTACAGACAATGTGTGAGCAGGCACCTTCTGGGTACAATATATGCTTGTGCTTTGTTAAATATTAGTCAGGGACCATACCATTCTGCAGAATGTTCTTGTATTTGATTTTGACCTGCTGCCATGTCCGTTTTGGCCCGTTCATGTTTAATCTACACACACACACACACACACACACACACACACACACACACACACACTTAATGGAGTCACACTGCAAAAAATTACTTGGTATTTTTGTCTTGTTTTCAGTAAAAATATCAAAAAATTTATCATAGCTTTATACAGTGTGATGGAGTTACTTTACACAATTTCACTCATATCTGCAGTGCATTTCAATTAAAAATTTAACCGTTTCATAATTACAGTACAACTGCATTTTTGGAGATGTGAATTAAATATTTGAATTGTAATTGTGATGTTTCAGCGGAGCGGTGAGTGTGTAATTGTGCACTACTTACGCATTCAGGCGGTCTGCAATACTTTGCCACGCTTTTTCTCTTTGCTTTATCAGTGTGGCGGTGTTGCCTTTCTTCTTAATTATATCTTTTACCTCCTCGTATGCCTCCATGAGGATTTGTGCTTCCGACGGGGAAAAGTACGCGGCTCTAGTTGCCATGGTAAATCAGTTAATCTGTGATCTGTGGCGGGGTCTATTTGAGTGAGCCGTGAGCGCGCACCTATCCAGGATTGGTTTCACCTGGCTTAATGAATCGGTGTCTGCTCATCCTGGCTTGGTCTTTGTGCAACCAATTAAGCCTGGACGCACATGTTTTGGCTTCATTGAGCTCAGCTGAGTCATTTATCCCGGATGTCTTAATTCTACTTTTGTGCAACAGGCCCCAGGGTGTGACATGGGTGATGTATGTTTTTTTGTCTCATCTAGGGTGTTTGTACTGTCTAGGGGTTTTTGTAGATTTATGGGGTTGTGATCATTCTAGGTGTTTATGTAAGTCTATGGTTGCCTAGATTGGTTCTCAATCAGAGGCAGGTGTTTATCGTTGTCTCTGATTGGGAACCATATTTAGGCAGTCATGTTCTTTAGGTATTTTGTGGGTGATTGTTTCCTGTCTTTGTGTTCTCTGCACCAGATAGGACTGTTTCGGTTTTGCCACATTTGTTATTTTGTAAAGTGTGTTCAGTTTTTTCCCTATTAAAAACATGGACACCTACCACGCTGCGTATTGGTTCGATCCTTGATACACCTCTTCAGAGGAAGAGGAGGAAATCAGCTATGACATCAAGGGTGGCTGCTGTCAATGTGTTCCTGGTTCGAGCCCAGGTAGCGGCGAGGAGAGGGATGGAAGCTATACTGTTACACTGGCAATACTAAAGTGCCTATAAGAACATCCAATAGTCAAAGGTATATGAAATACAAATTGTATAGAGAGAAATAGTTCTATAATTCCTATAATAACTACAACCTAAATCTTCTTACCTGGGAATATTGACGAATCATGTTAAAAGGAACCACCAGCTTTCATATGTTCTCATGTTCTGAGCAAGGAACTTAAACATTAGCTTTCTTACATGACACATATTGCACTTGTACTTTCTTCTCCAACACTTTGTTTTTGCATTATTGAAACCAAATTGAACAGGTTTCATTATTTATTTGAGGCTAAATTGATTTTATTGATGTATTATATTAAGTTAATATAAGTGTTCATTCAGTATTGTTGTAATTGACATTATTACAAATAAATGTAAAAAATTGGCAGATTAATCAGTATTGGCTTTTTTTGATCCTCCAATTATCGGTATCTGTACCGGTGTTGAAAAATCTTCGGTTGACCTCTAGTGACAATATACTGTTTATTTGTTAAATATATTTGTTCCACCCATGAGTGAGAATGCTGTACCCCACAGAATACAGTACATACCATATTTTGTTTCTATTTGTTCTGTAAATCTACAGTAATTTACTGGCTCCCAGTAATTTATTGTAAATCAGTACCATCCCACAGAATACAGTACCACATTCTATTTTTGGAATCTAAAAACCTTTTCCTGGAACAGTAATTTACTGGCTACTGTGCTGCAAGTTATTGACTGTAATTACCACCCCCACAGAATACAATACCATACTGTAGTTTTGGAGCATAAAAAACATTTTGTGGGTGCATGGTGTTGTTGTGGCTTATGAACAAATTTAGAGGCGTGCCTTGTAAGAGGCTATACTTGCTGCACCTGTTAATGAGAGTGCTGTACCAATTTAAGTGACGTGGTAGTAGTTCCCTAATAATTACATGTATATAGGGGACAGATAAGAGTGTCAGCAAGTCTCTAACCTTTAATGGTTGAGCATTTAGCCATATTTGCAAATTTATACAAATCTTCTGAAGCTCTTTCAGGTTGGATGGGGAGCGTCACTGCACAATTATTTTCAGTTCTCTTCAGAGATGTTTGATCGGGTTCAAGTTCGGGCTCTGGCTGGGCCACTCAAGGATATTCAGAGACTTGTCCCAAAGCCACTCCTGCGTTGTCTTGGCTGTGTGCTTGGGGTCGTTGTCCTGTTGGAAGGTGAAACTTTGCACCAGTCTGAGATCCTCAGCGCTCTGAAGTTCGTTTTCATCAAGGACCTCTCTGTACTTTGCTACATTCATCTTTCCATCGTTCCTGACTAGTCTCCCAGTCCCTGCCGCTGAAAAACGTCCCCACAGCATGATGCTGCCAACACCATGCTCCACCATAGGGATGGTGCCAGGCTTCCTCCAGATGTGACGCTTGGCATTCAGGCCGAAAAGTTCAGTCTTGGTTTTGTCAGACCAGAGAATCTTGTTTGTCATTGTCTGAGAGTCCTTTTGGCAAATTCTAAGCGGGCTGTCATGTTCCATTTACTGAGGAGTGGCTTTTGTCTGGCCGCTCTACCATAAAAGCCTGATTAGTGGAGTGCTGCAGAGATGATTGTTCCTCTTCACAGAGGAACTCTGGAAATCTGTCAGAGTGACCATCGGGTTCTTGGTCACCCTCCCCTGACCAAGGCCGTTCTCCCCCAATTGCTCAGTTTGGCAGGGCAGTCAGCTCTAGGAAGAGTCATGGTGTGTCCAAACTTCTTCCATTTAAGTATGATGGAGGCCAATGCTGCATAATTTTTTGGTACCCTTCCCCAGATCTGTGCCTCAACACAATCCTGTCTCGGAGCTCAAAGGACAATTCCTTCGACCTCATGGTTTGGTTTTTGCTCTGACATGCACTGTCAACTGTGAGACCTTATATAGACAGATGTGCGCCTTTCCGAATCATGTCCAATCAATTGAATTTACCACAGGTGGACTCCAACCAAGTTGTAGAAACATCTCAAGGATGATCAACAGAAACAGGATGCACTTGAGCTCATTTTCGAGTCTCATAGCAAAAGGCCTGAACTTGAATTTTTTATAAATTTGCAAAAGTTTCTAAAAACCTGTTTTCGATTTGTCATTATGAGGATTGTGTGTAGATTGATGGGGGGGGGGATGACCTTAATCCATTTTAGAATAGGGCTGTAAAGTATCAAAATGTGGAAAATGGGAAGGGATCTGAGTACTTTCCGAATGTACTCTAAAACACAAAATATTAATTGGTATGCTATAATGTATATTTAGTCATCACTATTACCAATTACAATACAATTTTACAGTTATGTGCTGTTTTGCTGTATATTAACTGTAGAATTCTGCAAATTATGGGGCATTGTGGACACATTTTGTGGGAGTGAAAATAATTGCTAGCTCATTAACATATTTTGCTTTGTAAGTGGTTATATGTGGTTTGATTTGATTAACTGAATTTACCTCAACAGGAGAGGAAAACATCGCCAGATTTAAAGGGAATACAAGGATGAAGTAGCAATATCCTGTTTTTCCTAAATCGCTGATTCCGGGTCTGGTTCATTCTCTGTTCATAGGTTCAACTCTTCCACTTCACATATCCCAAGCAGCATCCCCATACTTGTCGGACAAAGAGAACAGATACTGTATACTGGTTGTTCGGGTGGGATTGGCGTGGGATGTGGGGGTCCATGGGTGGCTTTTGGTCATTTTATTGGATTCCTCATGTCTTCCTCATTGTTAAGAAGAATTATGGTACAAATTAGATTTCAGGTACTATATTTATTGAAAATTATATGAATCCTATAAATTAAAATAGCCATTTGGGGGTAGTCAATTATCTTAATTTCTCAGAGATCACATTATATTTCAACAAAATAATATTTACTGTATGCTAATCTTGTCTTTAAAAATAAAATAAAAAACAATTTCACCTTTATCTAACCAGGTAGGCTAGTTGAGAGCAAGTTCTCGTTTACAACTGCAACCTGGCCAAGATAAAGCAAAGCAGTTCGACACATACAACAACACATAGTTACACATGGAACAAACAAACAGTCAAAAATACAGTAGAAAAGTTGATATACAGTGTGTGCAAATGAGGTAAGATAAGGGAGGCAAGCCACTAAATAGGCCATGGTGGCGAAGTAATTACAATATAGCAATTAAACACTGGAATGATAGATGTGCAGAAGATGAGTGTGCAAGTAGAGATACTAGGGTGCAAAGGAGCAAGATAAATAAACAAATACTCTATGGGAATGAGGTAGTTGAATGGGCTATTTACAGATGGGCTATGAACAGGTGCAGTGATCTGTGAGCTGCTCTGACAGCTGGTGCTTAAAACTAGAGAGGGAGAGATGAGTCTCCAGCTTCAGTGATTTTTGCAGTTTGTTCCAGTCATTGGCAGCAGAGAACTGGAAGGAAAGGCAGCCAAAGGAGGAATTGGCTTTGGGAGTGACCCGTGAGATATACCTGCTGGAGCGTGTGCTACGGGCGGGTGCTGCTATGGTGACCAGTGAGCTGAGATAAGGTGGGGCTTTACCTAGCAAAGACTTGTAGATGACCTGGAGCCAGTGGGTTTGGCGACGAATATGAAGCGAGGGCCAGCCAACGAGAGCGTACAGGTCGCAGTGGTGGGTAGAAAATGGGGCTTTGGTGACAAAGCGGATGGCACTGTGATAGTCTGCATCCAATTTGTTGAGTAGAGTGTTGGAAGCTATTTTGTAGATGACATTGCTGAAGTCGAGGATTGGTAGAATGGTCAGTTTTACGAGGGTATGTTTGGCAGCATGAGTGAAGGATGCTTTGTTGCGAAATAGGAAGCCGATTCTAGATTTAATTTTGGATTGGAGATGCTTATTGTGAGTCTGGAAGGAGAGTTTACAGTCTAACCAGACACCTAGATATTTGTAGTTGTCCACATATTCTAAGTCAGAACCATCCAGATTAGTGATGCTGGACGGGCGGGCAGGAGTGGGCAGCGATCGGTTGAAGAGCATGCATTTAGTTTTACTTCCAGCAGCAAGAGCGACATCATTGATGTATACAGGGAAGAGAGTCGGCCCGAGAATTGAAGAAACCAATGCTGTTGAGTCTGCTAATAAGAATGTGGTGATTGACAGAGTCGAAAGCCTTGGCCAGGTCGATGAATACAGCTGCACAGTAATGTCTCTTATCGATGGCGGTTATGATATCTTTTAGGACCTTGAGCGTGGCTGAGGTGCACCTATCACCAGCTCTGAAACTAGATTGCATAGCGGATAAGGTACGGTGGGATTCGAAATGGTTGGTAATCAGTTTGTTAACTTGGATTTCGAAGACCTTAGAAAGGCAGGGTAGGATAGATATAGGTCTGTAACAGTTTGGGTCTAGAGTGTCTCCCTCCTTGAAGAGGGGGATGATCATGGCAGAGATCGCTTATCTCAGACGATACGAAAGAGAGGTTGAACAGGCTAGTAATAGGGGTTGCAACAATTTCGGCAGATAATTTTAGAAAGACAGGGTCCAGATGGTCTAGCCCGGCTGATTTGTAGGGGTCCAGATATAGCAGCTATTTCAGAACATCAGCTATCTGGATTTGGGTGAAGGAGAAATGGGGAGGCCTGGGTGAGTTGCTGTGGGGGGTGCAGGGCAGTTGACAGGGGTATGGGTAGCCAGGTGGAAAGCATGGCCAGCCGTAGAGAAATGCTTATTGAAATTCTCAATTATAGTGGATTTATCGGTGGTAACAATGTTTCCTAGCCTCAGTGCAGTGGGCAACTGGGAGGAGGTACTCTTATTATCCATGGACTTTACAGTGTCCCAGAACATTTTGGAGTTTATGTTACAGGACACACATTTCTGTTTGAAAAAGCTAGCCTTAGCTTTCCTAACTGCCTGTGTATATTGGTTCCTAACTTCCCTGAAAAGTTGCATATTCAAGCTATTCGATGTTAATGCAGTATGCCACAGGATGTTTTTGTGCTGGTCAAGGGCAGTCAGGTCTGGAATGAACCAAGGGCTATATCTGTTCCTGGTTCAACATTTTTTGAATTGGGACGTGCTTATTTAAGATGGCGAGGAAGGAACTTTTAAAGAATAACCAGGCATCCTCTACTGATGGGATAAGGCCAATATCCTTCCAGGATACCCGGGCCAGTTCGATTAGAAAGGCCTGCTCGCTGAAGTGTTCAAGGGAGTGTTTGACAGTGATGAGGGGTACCTGGTAGGTTCATTGATAATTTGTGTGAGATTGAGGGCATCAAGCTTAGATTGTAGGATGGCTGGGGTGTTAAGCATGTCCCAGTTAAGGTCACCTGGCAGCACAAGCTCTGAAGATATATGGGGGGCAATCAATTCACATAGGGTGTCCAGGGCACAGCTGGGGTCAGAGGGTGGTCTATAGCAAGTGGCAACGTTGAGAGACTTGTTTCTGGGGAGGTGGATTTTTAAAAGTAGAAGCTCAAATTGTTTGGGTACAGACGTTGATAGTAAGACAGAACTCTGCAGGCTATCTCTGCAGTAGATTGTAACTCTGCCCCCTTTGGCAGTTTTATCTTCTCTGAAAATGTTATGGTTAGGGGTGGAAATTTCAGGGGTTTTGGTGGTTTTCCTAAGCCAGGATTCAGACACGGCTAGGACATCCGGGTTGGCAGAGTGTACAAAGGCAGTGAATAAAAAAATCTTAGGGAGGAGGCTTCTGATGTTAACATGCATGAAACCAAGGCTTTTACGGTTACAGAAGCCAACAAATGAGAGCGCCTGGGGAATAGGAGTGGAGCTAGGCACTGCAGGGCCTGGATTAACCTCTACATCACCTGAGGAACAGAGGAGGTGTAGGATAAGGGTACGGCTAAAGGCTATAAGAATTGGTCGTCTAGTTCGTTTGGAACAGAGAGTAAAAGGAGCAGGTTTCTGGGCACGGTAGAATAGATTCAAGGCATAATGTACAGACAAAGGTACGGTAGGATGTGAATACATTGGAGGTAAATACAGAATACATCTGTTTGTAAATATAGAAACGATTTCATAACAATCCGAGATGGTGGGTGTCAAAATCCTCCTTCTTGTGCTTTTTGAGGTGGAATGACTCTAACGTTAAAATTCATGGCTTTCTGTCACTTTAAGTACCAGAACCTATCACGCGGTAGGACTATGCGGAAGTAGACAGACCCCTGTGAGAAACTAGCCAGAATAAGGATTATCCACAATAGTGGAATTTGCGGTATGCCTTCAAAATACAAGTCCCCCATTGAAACTGATCCAAAGGGACACAAATAGTGGAATAATGCCATATTTGGTGTAGATAGTGCTAAACAAGTTTGGAATGTTGTTATATAACTTCAAAATAAATACAATTATTCATTAATTAGGCAATAAAATGTTTGTTTTTTAAGTTTCAAATCCCAGTGTGGATTTATTAGACTGCATAATTGCATTGGGAGCATATATACACTGAGTGTACAAAACGTTAAAAACACCTTCCTAATATTGAGTTGCACCCACAGGAAACTGCTGAGCATTAAAAACCAAGCAGCGGTGCAGTTCTTGACACAAACTGGTGATCCTGGGCTCCTGAGTGGCGTGGTGGTCTAAAGCACAGCATCTCAGTGGAAAAGGTGCCACTACAGTCTGGTTCAAATCCAGTTATAATCACATCCAGCTGTAAAAAAGAATTTGTTCTGAACTGATTTGCCTAGTTAAATACAAGTCAGAACTATCATAACCCATTCAATGGGCCTTATATATTTTGTCTCAAGACTTAAAAATCATTCTTTAACCTGTCTCATCCCCTTCATCTACACTGATTAAAGTGGGTGTAACAAGTGACATCTAAACAGCTAAAAAAGAAACGTCCCTTTTTCAGGACCCTGTCTTTCAAAGATAATTAGTAAAAATTCAAATAACTTCACAGATCTTTATTGTAAAGGGTTTAAACACGGTTTCCCATGCTTGTTCAATAAACAATCAATGAACATGCACCTGTGGGAAGGTCGCTAAGACACTAACAGCTTACAAAAGGTAGGCAATTAAGGTCACAGTTAGGAAAACTTAGGACACCAAAGAGGCCTTTTTACTGACTCTGAAAAACACCAAAAGAAAACTGCCCAGGGTCCCTGCTCATCTGCAAGGAGGCATGAGGACTGCAGATGTGGCCAGGGCAATAAATTGCCATGAACTTACTGTGAGACACCTAAGACAGCTCTACAGGGAGACAGGACGGACAGCTGATCATCCTCACAGTGGCAGACCACGTGTAACAACACCTGCACAGGATCAGTACATCCAAACATCACACCTGCGGGACTGGTACAGGATGGCAACAACAACTGCCCAAGTTACACCAGGAATGCACAATCCCTCCATCAGTGCTCAGACTGTCCGCAATAGGCTGAGAGAGGCTGGACTGAGGGCTTGTAGGCCTGTTGTAAGGCAGTTCCTCTCCAGACATCACCGGCAACAACGTCGCCTATGGGCGTAAACCCTCCGTCGCTGGACCAGACTGGACTGGCAAAAAGTGCTCTTCACTGACGAGTTGTGGTGTTGTCTCACCAGGGGTGATGGTCGGATTTGCGTTTATTTTAGAAGGAATGAGTGTTACACAGAGGCCTGTACTCTGGAGCAGGATCAATTTGGAGGTGGAGGGTCAGTCATGGTCTGGGCGGTGTGTCACGGCATCATCGGACTGAGCTTGTTGTCATTGCAGGCAATCTCAATGCTGTGTGTTACAGGGAAGACATCCTCCTCCCTCATGTGGTACCCTTCCTGACATGACCCTCCAGCATGACAATGCAATCAGCCATACTGCTCGTTCTGTGCGTGATTTCCTGCAAGACAGGAATGTCAGTGTTCTGCCATGGCCAGAAAAAAGCCCGGATCTCAATCCCATTGAGCACATTTGGAACTTGTTGGATTGGAGGGTGAGGGCTAGGGCCATTCCTCTCAGAAATGTCCGGGAACTTGCAGGTGCCTTGGTGGAAGAGTGGGGTAACATCTCACAGCAAGAACGGGTAAATCTGGTGCAGTCCATGAGGACGAGATGCACTGCAGTACTTAATGCAGCTGGTGGCCACACCAGATACTGACTCTTGCTTTTGATTTTGACCCCCCTTTGTTCAGGGACACATTATTCCGTTTCTGTTAGTCACATGTCTGTGGAACTTGTTCAGTTTATGTCTCAGTTGTTGAATCTTGTTATGTTCATACAAATATTTACACATGTTAAGTTTACTGAAGATACACGCAGTTGACAGTGAGAGGATGTTTATTTTTTTGCTGAGTTTATAAGATTTCATAGCTTTCACCTGAATTGTCTATGTCATGGAAAGAGCAGGTGTTCTTAATGTTTTGTCCACAGTGTATAAGCGGTGTACAGCCTTACCCATGTGGTATCAGCCGACTCAGTGACACCCACAAATATTAGTGTCATAGCTCTTATTGCAGAACTTGACTGTGGGAATCACCTCACCACTCAGTCTATTGTGGGTATTGAATATTAATATTGGACTGTAAAGCCTAACCTACAGAACATTCCAACCTAGTTTAACATTATCTAGTCTAAATACGGCATTAAATCCTCTTTGTATCCTAATGAATAAGTTTCAACGGGTGACATGTATTCCACTATTATGGCTTATCGTTATTGTGGCTGTAGTTTCATGCTGAGACACAGAGGGTCGTTGTGTTTTAGCGGAGAATAATAAACAAGCAACTGTCAGATAGGGCAACAAGTGATATATGTTTCAGTAAGATTGGATTTTTAGTATTTATAGCAATGGTTATCAACTGGCCTGCAAGGATGGAACGTAAGTTGCAGAAAATGGATGTGGTGGTGGCAGATGCAGAGTGATATTTGGGTGTGCGAGACTTGACATCAGAAGAGTTACAGGGTGTGTTTAGTGGTGGTGTCCCATCCTTTCAGGTTGTTGGCATGAGGCAGGGCTAAATATTTTTAAAATAGTGGAGTATGATGGTGTTATTTTTATTTTGAATTTTTCGAGTGTAATATTAGATAGTAGGTTATTTGTTTATATATTTTTTTTTTTCAGGCAAAGTATACGCGAGTTGTACTCCAGTCTAGTAGGTGGCGGTAATGTAACATATTGGATGCCAACCGACATTAAGCCTCATCGAAGAAAGAACTCTCAGTGGCCGTGTACACACTATATGCTGTCAGCGGTCAGGTAAGACCAATGAAACATACATTAACTTAATTATATTATCGATCATAATAAAGTTTAGTGATTATTTTAATAATTTGTGAGTGTCAGTGCCGAGATATGGGTCCACGGCCCTGGGGATGTAGCCGGGTAGCGTCTCTGCCGAGAGCGGGCATGATATGAGAAGCTCTCTGGTGTTAAGTATTTTCGTAGTGGTGAAATTCATGTAGGCAGGATTTACATGGTCTCGCTGCACATTACTAATTAGTTAACTGGACAATGCTAACGTGACCTAGCTAGCTTGCTAAGAATGCTAACGTTGTCATATAATATGAGACATTAACATAAAGATGAGCTGTCAAGGCTGTTGCTTCACTCCCGAGTTAGTTATCTGTGTGTATATATAGTTATTGATTATCTGTGAAGGACAGCTGACAGAACATGCCTTCCTGGATCTGAGGGTGGGAAGTGGTAAACACCGTCACATGACAGTCAGCCGAGACCGATACAGATGCCGCGTTCATGGACAGGTCGGAACTAGGAACCTGGGAAATGTCAGACTTGCTAACTGGTTGAGTTGTAACGCAGGTTTGGTATGACTCTCGAGGAGGCTGAACGGATATTTCGGCTTGGAAAAGTTATATATTTTCAGGAGTCGGGTAATTGATTAAGGAAGGAGGATTGGAGGCAAAGAGAGAGGATTTTGAAAAGACTGAGGGATGCAGAGGATAGGTTTGAATCTGTTGAAGGTATCAATAACAATAACCCTCTGTATGTCGAGGGTTGATTGGTGTCAAGTTCAGAGTGAGTCGGACGCCAGTTTGAGTTTTGGAGGTGAAATGGAAGGGGTAGAAGGTGTTGTGAGGAGCTCGAAGCCCGAGCCCTGTATTGATGGACATGGTTATGGTAAAGATACATTTGGTCCAGTGGGAGTGAGATTTTTTACGAGGTTGGAACCAGTCCCTTTGTTCTGTATTAGCGGACTGATATAGATGTCTTCAGCGCAGGCTATACATCTTTTCTGCATCCCCCCTCCTCCCCGTCAGCAAAATAATCGCAGCACCCCCACCCCCAAACTATTTCCCGCGGCTGTGTGTAAAGGTGGAAGCATTTAAGTTGAAGATTCCTGGTGTTTGTGCGATGGGGAGCTTGATGAAACAGAGGTGACAGTCTGCTCTTTTGAGATTTGATTCGGAGTCTTTACCTGACCAGTAATGTTAGGATATATGAGTTATACCGTTAAAGCTTTTATGCCGAATACACTGCAGTGTTACAGGTGTTGCGTTAATGGGCATGTTGCGGAAGTGTGTAGGAGGGAGATTCCAAGATGTGGGAAGTGTGCAGGAGGACATGGGAGAGAAGAATGTGTAGTTTCGGCGGGGAAAGTTGTGTAAGGGGTGCCCATGTTGCAGGGGATCAATGGTGTCCTGTGTGAAAGAGGCAGGTTGAGGTGGCCAGGGTCAGAGTAGTGCAGAAGATGTCCTATTTTGAGGCAGTGAAGAAGGTAGAGGAGAGTGGATCAAGGGTGAGGAATTCTGATAGGATCCCTGTGAATAGTACATCTGGTCCAGAATAGAGGGATAGCCCAATGAGTGATATATGTTTCAGTAAGGTTGGCTTCTTAGCATTCATAGCAATGATTATCAACAGAAAATAGATGTTGTGGTGGCAGCTGCAGAGAAGTACTTGGGGGTACAAGATTTGACTTCAGAAGAGTTACAGGGTGTGTTGAGTGGTAGTGTCTCGTCCTCTGTCGTTGACCTGGGATAGGATCAGATAGGGTTTAGGTAGTGGAATAAGGTGGTGGGTATTAATGAGTGTAGGGTTAGTTGGTATGGTAATAAAACATTATATTAGTATTTTTTTCTAAAATTTTCTCCCTTTTCCCATTTTGTATCACAAAGTGTAAAGGATTAATACTATAATTAATCTGGGGGCGGTAATGCAACATATTGGATTGTCTATCGTCGTTAAACTCCACAAAGAAGAAAGCTCAGAAGCAGCTATGATGTGAGCTACCCATCTTTGCTGACAGATGGTGAAAAGACAGAACGGGTAAAGCGGTTCGTTTCTGCATTCTGCTATCAGAGAGAGAGAGAGTTCCATTAGCAATATCCCTTTGTCCCTGCGCCATCTGTCTCTCAAAATTTAATTCAAAGAGCTTTATTGGTATGGGAGTCATATATTTACGTTGCCAAAGCAAGTGAAATGGATAATAAACAAAAGTGAAATAACCAATCATAAATAAACAGTAAACATTACACTCACAAGTTTCAAAAGAATAGACACATTTCAAATGTTATATTATGGCTATATACTCTCTCTTTTTTAACCTGTATTTAACAAGGTAGGTTAGTTGAGAACAAGTTCTCATTTACAACTTCGACCTGGCCAAGATAAAGCAAAGCAGTGCGACACGAACAACAACACAGAGTTACACATGGAGTAAACAACCATACAGTCAATAATTCAATAGAAAAAGTCTATATACAATGTGTGCAAATGAGGTAGGATAAGGGAGGTAAGGCAATAAATAGGCCATGGTGGAGAAATAATTACAAATATAGCAATTAAACACTGGAGTGATCGATGTGTGCAAGTAGAGATACTGGGGTGTAAAGGAGCAAAATAAATAACAGTATGGGAATGAGGTAGTTGGATGGGCTATTTACAGATGAGCTATGTACAGGTGCAGTGGTCTGTAAGCTGCTCTGACAGCTGGTGCTTAAAACTAGTGAGGGAAATATGAGTCTCCAGCTTCAGTGATTCATGCAGTTCGTTCCAGTCATTGGCAGCAGAGAACTGGAAGGAAAGGCGGCCGAAGGAGGAATTGGCTTTGGGGGTGACCAGTGAGAAATACCTGCTGGAGCGTGTGCTACGGGTGGGTGCTGCTATGGTGACCAGTGAGCTGAGATAAGGCGGGGCTTTACCTAGCAAAGACTTGTAGATGACCTGGAGCCAGTGGGTTTGGCAACGAATATGATGCGAGGGCCAGCCAACGAGAGCATACAGGTCGCAGTGGTGGGTAGTATATGGAGCTTTGGTGACAAAACGGATGGCACTGTGATAGACTGCATCCAATTTGTTGAGTAGAGTATTGGAGGCTATTTTGAAAATGACATCGCCGAAGTCGAGGATCGGTAGGATAGTCAGTTTTCCGAGGGTATGTTTGGCAGCATGAGTCAAGGATGCTTTGTTGTGAAATAGGAAGCCGATTCTAGATTTGACTTTGGATTGGAGATGCTTAATGCGAGTCTGGAAGGAGAGTTTACAGTCTAACCAGGCACCTAGGTATTAGAGGTTGACCGATTAATCGGAATGGCCGATTAATTGGGGCCAATTTCAAGTTTTCATAACTATCGGAAATCTGTATTTTTGGGCGCCGATTTGCAGATTTTTAAAAATGTATTTTATTATTATTTTATATCTTTATTTAACTAATCAAGACAGTTAAGAACACATTCTTATTTTCAATGACGGCCTAGGAACGGTGGGTTAACTGATTTTGTTCGGGCAGAACAACAGATTTTCACCTTGTCAACTCGGGGGATCCAATCTTGCAACTTTACAGTTAACTAGTCCAACGCAATAACGACTTGCCTCTCTCTCCTTGCACTCCACAAGGAGACTGTCTGTTACGCGAATGCAGTAAGACAAGGTACGTTGCTAGCTAGCATTAAACTTATCTTATAAAAAACAATCATAATCACTAGTTAACTACACATGGTTGATGATATTACTAGATATTATCTAGCATGTCCTGCGTTGCATATAATCTGACTGAGCATACAAGCATACAAGTATCTAAGTATCTGACTGAGCAGTGGTAGGCAGAAGCAGGCGTGGAAACATTCATTCAAACAGCACTTTCGTGCGTTTTGCCATGGTATAGAGGGGAATAGTCCTATAATTCCTATAGTAACTACAACCTAAAACTTCTTACCAGGGAATATTGAAGACTCATGTTAAAAGGAACCACCAGCTTTCATATGTTCTCATGTTCTGAGCAAGAAACTGAAACGTTAGCTTTCTTACATAGCACATATTGCACTTTTACGTTCTTCTCCAACACTTTGTTTTTGCATTATTTAAACCAAATTGAACATGTTTCATTATTTACTTGAGGCTAAATTGATTTTATTGATGTATTATATTAAGTAAAAATAAGTGTTCATTCAGTATTGTTGTAATTGTCATTATTACAAATAAATGTAAAAAAATTAATTAATTAAAATTAATAGTCCAATTAATCGGTATCAGCCTTTTTGATCCTCCAGTAATCGGTATCGGCGTTGAAAAATCATAATCGGTCGACCTCTCCTTAGGTATTTGTAGTTGTCCGCATATTCTAAGTCAGAACCGTCTAGAGTAGTGATGCTGGAGTAGTTGGTGTAGTTAGTGAATCGGGTGAGGCTGTCATTTGAGAAACCAAGGCTGTTGAGTCTGCCAATAAGAATGTGGTGATTGACAGAGTCGAAAGCCTTGGCCAGGTCGATGAATACAGCTGCACAGTAATGTCTCTTATAAGAGCGTCTGCTAAATGACTTAAATGTAAATGTAATGGCGGTTATGATATCGTTTAGGACCTTGAGCGTGGCTGAGGTGCACCCATGACCAGCTCTGAAACCAGATTGCACAGCAGAGAAGGTACGGTGGGATTCGAAATGGTTGGTGATCTGTTTGTTAACTTGGCTTTCGAAGACCTTAGAAAGGTCTTGGGCAACTGGGAGGAGGTGCTCTTATTCTCCATGGACTTTACAGTGTCCCAGTGCTTTTTTGAGTTTGTGCTACAGGATGCAAATTTCTGTTATGAAAGCTAAGGCTAGCTTTTTCAAACTGCCTGTGTATATTGGTTCCTAACTTCCCTGAAAAGTTACATATCGCAGGGGCTATTCAATGCTAATGCAGTACGCCACAGGCAGAAGGTGGTCTATAGCAAGCGGCAACGTTGAGAAACTTGTTTCTGGAAAGGTGGATTTTTAGAAGTAGAAGCTCAAATTGTTTGGGCACAGACCTGGATAGTAAGACGGAACTCTGCAGGCTATCTCTGCAGTAGATTGCAACTCCGCCCCCTTTGGCAGTTCTATCTTCTTGGAAAATGTTATAGTTAGGGGTGGAAATTTCAGGGTTTTTGGTGGTCTTCCTAAACCAGGATTCAGACACAACTAGGATATCCGGGTTGGCAGAGTGTGCTAAGCCAGTGAATAAAACAAACTTAGGGAGGAGGCTTCTAATGTTAACATGCATGAAACCATGGCTTTTATGGTTACAGAAGTCAACAAATGAGAGCACCTGGGGAGTGGGAGTTGAGCTAGGCACTGCAGTGACTGGATTAACCTCTACATTTCCAGAGGAACAGAGTAGGAATCGGTTACTGCTAAAGGCTATAAGACCTGGTCGTCTAGTACGTTCGGAACCGAGAGTGAAGGGAGCAGCTTTCTGGGCACGGTAGAGTAGATCCGATGCATAATGTACAGACGAAGGTATGGTAGGATGTGAACACAGTTGAGGTAAACCTATGCATTGAGTGACGATGAGAGAGCTATCGTCTCTAGAAACGTCATTTAAACCAGGTGAGGTCACCGCATGTGTGGGAGGTGGAACTAAATGGTTATCTAAGGAGGGCTAGGGGCTCTGTAGTGAAATAAGGCAATAATTACTAACCAAAAGAGCAATGGACAAGGCATATTGACATTGGGGAGATTACAAGACGAGGACAAGACGTCTGACTGCTACACCATCTTGGATCAGGATGATCTCTCTCTATTCAATTTAATGCAAAAAACTTTATTGGCATGGGGAACATGTGTTTACATTGCCAAAGCAAATGGAATAGGCAATTAACAAAAGGGAAATAAACAATCAGAAATTAAAAGTACACATTACACTCACAAAAGTTTTTAAAGAATATAGACATTTCAACTGTTGTAACAGTCCACAATTAGTTGAAGTATGAATGGGAAAACAAAGATCACAGATAAATATACATTATATTTACAATGTTGTTTGTTCTCAACTAGTTGCCCTTTTCTTGTGACAACAGATCATATCTTGCTACTGTGGTGTCACTTCACCTAATAGATATGGGAGTTTATCAAGATTGGATTTGTTTTAAAATTCTTTGTGGGTCTGTGTAATCTGAGGAAATTATGCATCTCTACTATGGTCACGCAATTGGCAGAAGGTGCAGCTCGGTTCCCACCTCATTTTTTTGGGCAGTGGGCAAAGACTGTCTTCCATTGAGAGCCAGGTCTGCCGATGGTCAGTCATTCTGCTACTGTGTACTCTCTGTTTAGGGCAAAATAACATTGTAGTTTGCTCTGTTTTGTAGTTGATTCTTTCCAATGTGTTAAGTAATTATCTCTTTGTTTTCTCTTGATTTGCATTGTTGTCCTGGAGCTCTGTTGAGTTTGAACAGAGTTCCCGTACCTGCACGATGAGGGGACTCTATTCCAGGTTCATCTCTCTGTAGGTGAGGGCTTTGTTATAGGAGGTTTGAGAATCGCTACTTTTTAGGTAGTTGTAGAATTGAATGCTTTTTTCTGGATTTTGATGATTAGCGGGAATCATCATAATTCTGCTCCGCATTCATTATTTGGTGTTTTACACAGAGGATGTTTTTGCAGAATTCTGCATGCAGTCTCAATTTAGTGTTTGTCCCATTTTTATGAATTCTTGGTTGGTTAGTGGACCCCAGACCTCACAACCATATTGGGCAATGTGTTATATAACTGATTCCACTCAGATCCTAATGTATGTTTTACATTTTTGTCATTTAGCAGACACTCTTATTTAGATTGATTTACAGTAGTGAGTGCATATATTTTTGTTACTGGTCCCACATGGGAATTGAACCCACAACTCTGGCGTTACAAGTACCAGGCTCTACCAACTGAGCCACACGGGTGTGTCAAATTTGATCTTTCTTTTGATGGTGTTGAAGGCCCTTCTTGCCTTGTCTCTCAGATTGTTCACATCATCTTTGTGGAAGTTAAATGTGATGCTTGTCCTGGCAACTGGACCTTTTTTGGAACACCGTTATTGACTGTCAGAGCCCAAGTCTGAGAGACTCTATTCAGAAGAACTAGGTGCTGCGATAGGCCCTTCCAGTTTGGGGACAGAAGCACCAGATCATCTGCAAATAGTAAACATTTGACTACGGAGTCTAGTAGGGTGAGGTCAGGTGCTGCAGACTGTTCTAGTGCCCTCGCCAATTCGTTGATATACGCTGAACAAAAATATAAACGCAATGTAAAGTGTTGTTCCCATGTTTCATGAGCTGAAATAAAAGATCCCAGAAATGTTCCATATGCACAAAAAGCTTATTTCTCTAAAATGTTGTCCACAAATTTTACATCCCTGTTAGGGAGAATTTTTCCTTTGGGAAGATAATCCATCCACCTGATGTGTGGCATATCAAGAAGCTGATTTAAACAGCATGATCATTACACAATAAAAGGCCACTCTAAAATCTGCAGTTTTTTCAGACAACATAATGCCACCTCAAGTTTTGAGGGAGCGTGCAAGTTGCATGCATGAATGTCCACCAGAGCTGTTGTCAGAGAATTGAATGTTAATTTAAGTTGTTGCCATAGAATTGAATGTTAATTTAAGCCACCTGTTCCAGCATCTTCGCACAGCAATTGAAGAGGAGTGGGACAACATTCCACAGGCCACAATCAACAGCCTGATCAACTCTATGCAAAGGAGCTGTTTTGCGCTGCATGAGGCAAATTATTGCCACACCAGATACTGACTTTTTGTTGTTGAATTTTACCCCCTTTTCTCCACAATGTCATGGTATCCAATTGTTGGTAGTTACTATCTTGTCTCATCGCTACAACTCCTGTACGGGCTCGGGAGAGATGAAGGTCGAAAGCATGCGTCCTCCCCAATTTCGTGGTATCTCTCCCGAGCCCGTACGGGAGTTGCAGCTAGCACTGCAATGCAGTGCCCTAGACCACTGCGCCACCCGGGAGGCCCTACTGACTGGTTTTCTGATCCACGCCTCAAACTTTTTCTAAGGTATCTGTGACCAACATATGTAAGGCTGTATTCCCAGTCATTTTAAATCTATAGATTAGGACCTAATTCATTTATTTAAATTGACAGATTTTCTTATAAGAACTGTAACTCCGTAAAGTCTTTGAAATTGTTGTCTGTTGCGTTTTATATTTTTGTTCACTATATATGTTGAAGAGGGTGGGGCTCAAGCTGCATCCCTGTCTCACCCCCCGGCCCTGAGGAAAGAAATGTTTGTGTTTTTTGCCAATTTTAACCTCACATTTGTTGTGTTCATGGATTTGATAATGTTGGATGTCCCCCCCCAACACCGCTTTCCATAAATTTATAATGCAGACCCTCATGCTAAATTGAGTCAAGCTGTTTTGAAATCAACAAAGCATGAAAAAGGCTTTTGTTTTGTTTGTTTGTCAATAAGGGTGTGCAAGGTGAATACCTGGTCTGTCATACAGTAATTTGGTAAGAAGCCAATTTGACATTTGAGGAAATGTAGGAGTCTGCTGTCAATGATAATGTAGAGGATTTTCTCTCCCTCTCATTCATTCATCACTCACTCATTGTTTTGTGTGTGTGTTTGTAGGATGAGTGTGAAGCAGTGTCTCGAGGGTCAGGTGTACTCTGTGCCTCTGATCCAGTCAGACCTGAGGAGGGAAGAGGCTGTTCACCAGATAGCAGATGCCCTGCTCTACCTAGAGACCATCTCTACTGACATCTTTACCAGGTACACACACACTGAGATCGAGGAGTATAAGTCGTCCAATAAAAGCATGTGCTATATGTGTTGTTTTTTAGCAAAGATCCTCCTGATTTATTCCATGCCAGCGGGAGTGGAAAATATTTTGGTGTCTCAGATTGTTCTGGGAATTCTTACACAGAGACTTCATTGGCAGGAAGGATGTTCAACATGATTTTTACATTTGTATCACAAATCATTTTTGAGAAAATCATGATGAAAGTGGCCGTTTTCGGCTGTGAACTGTACACGATAAAGACAATATGTTGGTGTCATTATACAATGCGCTTTCAAATATGAACTGTGTCTAGATTCTGAAATATATTTTCTTACATTGAGTTATTCAACTTAAAAAAATATTAATAGTAATATCTCAACCCTTTTTGATTTAGCTTATTTTTAGACATATTGCTTGGAACAATATACTCTTCAAACACATCAAATTTCCATAGTGGGCTCTCTGGTACTTATAATGATATGACCCATCTTATACATAGAAATGAACAGTGGTTCCTCCTTTAAAAGTTGCGTCATACTGCAGCACATCTTGCGGCATGCCACAGAGTTCAATGGCACGTTATTTAATTGTCAGCCAGTGTTACCATTAATGCTAGTTAGTGATAGTTTGACCTCCAGATGGCATCTTTGAGAAGCATTTGATAGCCTTCAATAGTGGCTGTACTAGAGAATTTTTAATGCTTTTTTGTAAGAACGTCATATATGGGATTGATTTTAAGAAATTTTGCTTAATTAATTTGATTAATATTATGGTGTTTCTATTTCCAAGTAAAACAAAACCCTCAGGATTGAACGGAAAATATGGCGCTGTCCAACGTGACGGTCGGGAGTAGGCTACAGTAGTAAGAGCATAGCATTCTAACTTCAATATAATTTTTAAATAAATAAGATCTACACCACTTTTAACTGCACATTACTCAACACTAGTGAGAGTCATGTCGCCTACGGTAGGCCTACAGTATATTGAAAAATATTTTTTTCAATGACGTGACTCTCTGCCAATAATTACATTTAGAGGATTCTAAATTCATATCTAAGGGGCATTTTTCATTACGACAAATCTGATCTGTGAGAATATCTGAGGGGCTTTTCTAAATTCTAAGTTAATTAATAGTAATAATAATAATCCACAAAGTTTTTAATGGTGATCAATTGCCTTGCACAAAGTATCAAATTACAGAGAGGTGTTGGTAAGCGTACATTGTCCTGCTCATAACCTGTAATGGGCTATTATAATACAGTACATGATGTCCAGGTCAGGATAACCAAAACATTTCTTTATTAAAGACTAAGAATGTTGGTACTTATTTATTTTGATCCAAAGCCATGAATGAGTGAGTCACTCAGCTTTATGTAGGTGTCGAGGCTATATGACTGTGCCTTCAAATTGATTATTTAGCAGACATGCCTTGCTTATATTCAGTCAACACATATATCTTAAGAATATCATGGAATATAATTGAACATTTTAGTTTCTCCATGCTAGTTTCAGAGCAGCGCTGAAATTATGCTGAAATTGTTGACCACAGCTGGTAGGCTATATAAACTCAGCAAAAAAAGAAACGTCCTCTCACTGTCAACTGCGTTTATTTTCAGCAAACTTCATATGTGTAAAGATTTGTATGAACATAACAAGATGCAACAACTGAGACATAAACTGAACAAGTTCCACAGACGTGACTAACAGAAATGGAATAATGTGTCCCTGAACAAAGGGGGGTCAAAATGTAAAAGTAACAGTCTGTATCCGGTGTGGCCACCAGCTGCATTAAGTAACGCATTGCATATCCTCCTCATGGACTGCACCAGATTTGCCAGTTCTTGCTGTGAGATGTTACCCCACTCTTCCACCAAGGCACCTGCAAGTTCCTGGACATTTCTGGGGGGGAATGGCCCAAGTCCTCACCCTTCGATCCAACAGGTTCCAGACATGCTCAATGGGATTGAGATCCGGGCTCTTCGCTGGCCATGGCAGAACACTGACATTCCTGTCTTGCAGGAAATCACGCACAGAACTAGCAGTATGGCTGGTGGCTTTGTCATGCTGGAGGGTCATGTCAGGATGAGCCTGCAGGAAGGGTACCACATGAGGGAGGAGGATGTTTTCCCTGTAACATACAGTGTTGAGATTGCCTGCAATGACAACAAGCTCAGTCCGATGATGCTATGACACATCGCCCCAGACCATGACGGACCCTCCACCTCCAAATTGATCCCACTCCAGAGTACAGGCCTCGGTGTAACGCTCATTCCTTCGACAATAAACGCAAATCCGACCATCACCCCTGGTGAGACAAAACTGCGACTCGTCAGTGAAGGGCGCTTTTTGCCAGTCCTGTCTGGTCCAGTGATGGTGGGTTTATGCCCATAGGCAACGTTGTTGCCGTACAACAGGCCTGCAAGCCCTCAGTCCAGCCTCTCTCAGCCTATTGCAGACAGTCTGAGCACTGATGGAGGGATTGTGCGTTCCTGGTGTAACTCGGACAGTTGTTGTTGCCATCCTGTACCTGCCCTGTCGGTGTGATGTTCAGATGTACTGCCCTGGCCACATCTGCAGTCCTCATGCCTCCTTGCAGCGTGCCTAAGGCACGTTCACGCAGATGAGCAGGGACCCTGGGCAGTTTTCTTTTGGTGTTTTTCAGAGTCAGTAGAAAGGCCTCTTTAGTGTCCTAAGTTTTCCTAACTGTGACCTTAATTGCTTACCGTCTGTAAGCTGTTAGTGTCTTAATGACTGTTCCAAAGGTGCTTGTTCATTAAATGTTTATGGTTCATTGAGCAAGCATGGGAAACGGTGTTTAAACCCTATACAATGAAGATCTGTGAAGACAGATTTTTACAAATTATCTTTGAAAGACAGGGTCCTGAAAAGGGGATGTTTCTTTTTAGCTGAGTTTATATTGTCCTGCTAATAACCCATCCTAGAAACGTTTGCAGAATTCACAGCCTGCTACGCTTGTGAAAAACAGGGTTTAATAATAATAATTACTTTTTTCCCCTTCCAACATGTTCAAAGATCCAATTGATTAAGTTTTTATCAATTAGTATATTTGAGTTTGACCACAATATTTGTTGTATTATTTGTTCTGTCTTTTCTGGTGGATTGAATTGAAATTGCAACCATTCACGGCCGGTTGTGATACAGCCAATCTAACCTAAGAAAGTAATTTTACGATACAATTCTCCCCCTACCCTCCAAGGCAAGATTTTATTATCCTGCTAAGAGCCATAATTGGCTCTTTTCAACGTGACCTTGTGTGTTTGAAAGAGTATTTTTATCATTATTTTATTAATGAAAGCATAAAGATACTGATGAAGAAATACAGTACTTTACACTGTATGCTTTATCTGACATTTTGCGGTTGCTTGAGGATGCCCACACGCACTTTAAACATTTGTATAATAAAGTATTTAAAACATTTTGAAGATAGAAGCCACCTGCATTTGTTTTAGGCTACTGTGAAGTCTGACAAGTAAACAGCCTACAGTACATACTGTAGTAAACATGTTAAAGTGCCTAATTCCTTATATAACGGAGAGCAGGCCATGTCCAGACTTTCTCGGTGACCTGAAGTTTGCTTGAGACGTTGTTAGTAATTTGTGAGACATTGGTGAGACATTGTTACTCATTTGTAAATAAAGCAAGTTTGTTATTTAGAATGATTTATTTCTGTTTTTAGAGGGAGAGAAACCAAAAGCCTACAGTCGCCTCATGGGTCTCCCTGTTGCGGCAGGCACGGGTATTGAACCAGCATCTGTAGCAACGCAGTTTTCACTGCGATGCACTCGGGTGCTGTACAATGTGACCGGGCGGGAGTAGGCTACAGTACCACAGTAAGAGCAAAATAGTCCTAACATTTCCACACCCTAATTGGAGTCTAAGTCTCTCTTAGAATAAAAACGTTAGTGTAAACAATAGTTTTAGTAAGTAATACTGAAGTCGTTTAGGGTAATGCAAGTAGTGACGCAGGGTACTGTACTAAACCACAAATAACCTCGTAAGTCCCACAGCATAATCGCAAAACTTTTCGTTGAGCAACCACTGTACATTATAGGTCATTAACCAATCACAGCCCTCTTTTAGGATTGCACATTCAGTAAATCACCAGCTGGGGGAGTTCACTTTGAATCCATTTACCATTCAATGTGTTATTGGTGCCCATGAAATTGATCAGAACATCAGAATTAGCAGAGAGCCCACTCTGGAAATAGTATGTACTTGAAGAGTATATTGTTCAAAACGATATGTCTTAAAATGAACATCAAAAATGTCATTTTATATGTAGAATAAATTAATGTTAAAATGTGTTTTTCAGAATTAAGATACTCTATTTTAGAACTCACTATAAGGAGTATAATGACAGATGTTGTCTGTAGTATGTACAGTTCACAGATGATAGGGTCTAACAGAAGGCATGTATCAATCTAAAAAGGGCCAGAATGGCCACTTTCATGATTTTCTCAAAAATAGTTTGTCATACAAATGTGTAATGTATCAAAAACATCCTTCCTTCTAATTTTAAGTTTCTATGTGACAACCGACAAGTGCCTTCACTGACATTTTCAACTTCTCCCTGACCAATTACGCAAAGGTAACCTGCCTAAATGACTACTGCCCCGTAGCACTCACATCTGTAGCCATGAATTGCTTTGAAAGGCTGGTCATAGCTCACATCAATACCATCATCCCAGAAACAATGGACCCACTCCAATTTGCATACCGCCCCAACAGATCCACAGATGACGCAATCTCCATTGCACTCAACAGTGCCCTTTCCCACCTGGACAAAAGGAACACGTGAGAATGATGTTCATTGACTACAGCTCAGCGTTCAACACCATAGTGCCCTCAACGCTCATCACTAAGCTAAGAACCCTGGGACTGAACACCTCCCTCTGCACCTGGATCCTGGACTTACTGACTGGCCACCATCAAGTGGTAAAGGTAGGCAATAACACATCTGATCCTCAAACGGGAGCCCCTCAGAGGTGCGTGTTTAGTCCCCTCCTGTACTTGTTCACTCACCACTGCGTGGTCAAGCACAACTCCAACACCATCACTAAAATTACTGATGACACAACGGTGGTAGGCCTGATCACGGACAATTATGAGACAGACTATCGGGAGGAGGTCAGAGACCTGGCAAGTATGGTGCCAGGACAACAACCTCTTCCCTCAACGTGTGCAAGACAAAGAAGCTGATCAGGGACTACAGGAAAAGAAGGGCAGAACACACCCCCATTCACATCGACAGGGTTATAGTAGAGCGGGTCGAGACCTTCAAGTTCCTTGGTGTCCATATCACTAACAAACTAGAATGGTCCAAACACACCAAGACAGTCGTGAAGAGGGGATGACAACGCCTATTCCCAATTGGGAAACTGAAAAGATTTGGCATGGGTAGCCAGATCCTCAAAAGCTTCTACAGCTGCACCATCGAGAGCATCCTGACCGGTTGCATCACCGCCTGATATGGCAACTCCTCGGCATTCGACCGTAAGGCGATACAGAGGGTAGTGCGTATGGCCCAGTATATCACTGGGGGCAAACTTCCTGCCATCCAGGACCCCTATACCAGGCGGTGTCAAAGGAAGGCCCAAAAAATTGTCAAAGACTCTAGCCACCCTAGTCATAGACTGTTCTCTCTGCTACTGCATGTCAAGTGGTACCAGAATGTCTAATATAGGTCCAAAAGACTCCATAACAGATTCTACCCCCAATCCATAAGAATGCTGAACAATTAATAAAACAATTATACCTGGACTATTTGCATTTTTTTTCACACTGCTGTTACTTGCTGTTTATCAGCCATCTATGTATAGTCACTTTACCCCTACCTACATGTACATGTTACCTCAATTACCTTGACTAACCTGTACCCCTGCACAATGACTCTGTTCCGGTACCCCCTGAAGATAGCCTCGTTAGTGTGATCCTTTTTCACTTTCGTTTATTTCTTAATATTTTCTTAACTGGTTAAGGGCTTGAAAGTAAGAATTTCACGGTAAGGTTGTTGTTGTATTCAGCACATGTGACAAGTACATTTGAGTTGATTTTGATTGGATTGACAGTCTCTCTCACACACACACACACACATACTTCATCAGCAATGTTTCCTGTACATTGTGCCCTCTTAATGAACCTGGTGCCTTTATACACATGGTTTGGGAATGCTCTCTGGTGTCTGTATTCTGGGAGGAAGTAGCTTCGAACTTATCCACTCTGTTGTCAGAAAATATTCCTGCATCTCCTTTTGTTTGACTTTGATATGATTTCTCTGTACTTCATTTATCTCTTTGTCAGAAGCGCATTCTTCTTGCTGGCCAAACTGCTGCAAAAAAATATTGCAGTACGATGGATGCCTCCACACACTTTCTATCCGTCAATGGATCCTCACTTTCTTGGATGTAATTGATATGGAGCATTTTACTGCTTGCATTCATAGAGCTAAAAAAGACACTTTGAACCAATGTCTTAATGCCACTGAAACACTTTGATGTGTTGCTTTGATTTGTTTTGTTTTTTTGTTGTTAATTTGAACCATCTATTTTTATATAATTTTGCCCCTAAGGTCCTCGACTGGGGTGGGATTGTGATGGGGGAGGGGGGTGTCACTTCATTTTGTATGTACAGTAGCAGTCAAAAGTTTGGACACACCTACTCATTCCAGGTGACAACCTCGTGAAGTTGGTTGAGAGAATGCCAAGAGTTTGTAAAGCTGTCATCAAGGCAAAGGGTGGCTACTTTGAAGAATCTACAATCTAAAATATATTTTGATTTGTTTAGCACTTTTTTGGTTACTACATGATTCCATATGTGTTATCTCATAGTTTTGATGTCTTCACTATTATTCTACAATGTAGAAAATAGTAAAAATAAAGAAAAACCCTTTAATGAGATAGGTGTGTCCAAACTTTTGACTGGTACTGTATTTATTCTTGTTTGCTGAATAAACATTTGATCACAAAAAAAAACTTGATCAGCAGAACATACACACCCACGCATTTACACTTTGAGTTTCCCCTGGTGTGTGTGTGTAGGGTGTCTGAGAGTGTAGAGCGGAATCGCTGTCAGCTGCAGAGTGTGACAGATCGGATTAGGCTGGCCCAGGCCCGCGTCGACAAGATCAAAGGCAGCAAGAAGGCCACCAAGGTAACACGCTTCACACACACAGAGTTGCAGATATCTGCAAAACAGATTACTTACAATACTTTTGAGTACTACGAGATTTTGATGTGTGACAATGTGTAGGTGTTCTCCAGTGCTAAGTATCCAGCTCCAGATCGTCTCCAGGATTACTCCTCCATCTTCAGTGGAGCCACAGACCCCGCCTCCCAAACACGCCCCAGATACCACATACAGGCCAAACTACGACCCCTTGACGACAAGGCCCTGCAGGTAACACAGACAAACACACAAATACAATACTTTATGTGATCATCTGCAAAACATTGCAGTACAAAGAGGTTAAATCAAACTTTGTTTGTCACATACGCCCCGAATACAGCAAGTGTAGACTTTACTGTGAAATGCTTACTTACAAGCCCTTAATCAAGCCCTATTGACCAAATAAACTCTAGTTGAAAATAATAAAATGTAACACAATCAAATAACAATAATGAGGCTATATACAGGGGGTACCGATACTGAGTCAGTGTGTTGGGGTACAGGTTAGTTGAGGTAATTTGTACATGTAGGTTGGGGTGAAGTGACTATGCTTAGGTAATAAACAGCGAGTAGCAACAGTGTACAAAACAAATGGAGGGGGGGTCAATGTAAATAGTCCGATGGCCATGTGATTAATTGTTCAACAGTCTTATGGCTTGGGGGTAGAAGCTGTTAAGGAGCCTTTTGGTCTAGACTTGGTGCTCCGGTACCGCTTGCCGTGCGGTAGCAGAGAATACAGTCTATGACTAGGGTGGCTGGAGTCTCTGATAATTTTATTGGCTTTCCTTTGACACCACTTAGTATATAGGTCCTGGACGGCAGGAATCTTGGCCCCAGTAATGTACTGGGCCGTATGCACTACCCTCTGTATCACCTTACGGTCAGATGTCGAGCAGTTGGTTGCAATACCAGGTGGTGGATGCAACCGTTAAGGATGCTCTCGATGGTGCAGCTGTAGGACTTTTTTGAGGATCTGGGGACTCACGCCAATCTTTTCAGTCTCCTGAGGGGAAAAGTTGTCGTCGTGCCCTCTTCACGACTGCCTTGGTGTCTTTGGACCATGATAGTTTGTTGGTGATGTGGACACCAAGGAGCATAACTCTCGACCTGCTCCACTACAGCCCCGTCGATGTTAATGGGGGCTTGTTCGGCCCGACTTTTCCTGTAGTCCACAATGATGGTGTTAGAATTGTGTTTGGCCACGCAGTCGTGGGTGAACAGGGAGTACAGGAGGTGACTAAGTACACACCCCTGAGGGGCCCAAATGTTGAGAATCAGCGTGGCAGACGTGTTGTTGCCTACCCTTACCACCCGGGGGCGGTCCGTCAGGAAGGCCAGGATCCAGTTGCAGAGGGAGGTGTTTTATCCCAGGATCCTTAGCTTAGTGATGAGCTTTGCGGGCACTATGGTGTTGAACGCTGAGCTGTAGTCAATGAACAGCATTCTCACATATGTGTTCCTTTTGTCCATGCGGGATAGGGCAGTGTGGAGTACGATTGAGATTGCGTCATCTGTGGATCTGTTGGTGCGGTATGTGAATTAGAGTGGGTTTAGAGCAGTGGTTCCCAAACTTTTTATAGTCCAGTACCCCTTCAAACATTTAGCCTCCAGCTGCATACCCCTCTAGCACCAGGGTCAGCGTGCTCTCAAATGTTGTTTTTTTGCCATTGTTATAAGCCTGCCACACACACTATATGATTCACTTATTCTTATGTTTGATAAATGTGTTTTTGTCACAACAAGGGGTCGTGGGAAGTGACAAAGAGCACTTATAGGACCAGGGCACAAATAATAATTTAATAATAATCAATAATTTTGCTTCTTTTTTTTAACCATCTTACATATAAAACCTTTTGTTCATCGAAAATTGTGAATAACTCATCACACAGTAATGAGAAGGGTATGCTTGAACTCTGCAATGTTGGGTGGTATTGGAGAGAGTCTGTCTTTAATCATTTTCCACACACAGTCTGTGCCTCTATTTCGTTTTCATGCTAGTGAGGGCCAAGAATCCACTCTCACATAGGTACGTGGTTGCAAAGGACAACAGTGTCTTAACAGCGCAATTTGCCAAGGCAGGATACTCTGAGCACAACCCAATCCAGAAGTCTGGCAGTGGCTTCTGATTAAATTCAATTTTCACTGAACCGCTTGTTGCAATTTCAATGAGGCTCGCATTCAGATATCGGTAAGTGGACTGGAGGCAGGGCCTGAAAGGGATAATGAATCCAGTTGTTTGTGTCATCCATTTCGGGAAAGGACCTGCGTAATTGCGCACCCAACTCACTCAGGTGCTTCGTTATATCACATATGACATTGTCTGTAAGCTTGAGATAATTTGCACACAAAAAATCATACAATGATGGAAAGACCTGTGTGTTGTCCTTGTTAATGCAGTCAGAGAAGAGCTCCAACTTCTTAATCATAGCCTCAATTCTGTCCCGCACATTGAATATAGTCGAGGAGAGTCCCTGTAATCATGGATTCAGATAATTCAGTTGAGAAAAAACATCACCCAGATGGCCAGTCGTGTGAGAAACTTGTCATCATGCATGGGGTCAGACGAGTGAAAGTTATGGTCAGTAAAGAACTTTAAGCTCATCTCTCAATTAAGAAAAAAGTGTCAATACTTTGCCCCTTGATAACCAGCGCACTTCTGTATGTTGTAAAAGCGTTACATGATCGCTGCCCGTATCATTGCATAGTGCAGAAAATACATGGGAGTTCAGGGGCCTTGCTTTAACAAAGTTAAACATTTTCACTGTAGTGTCAAATGTCTTTCAAGCTGTCAGGCGTTCCCTTGGCAGCAAGAGCCTCTCGGTGGATGCTGCAGGGTACCCACAAGTGGCATTGGGAGCAACTGCTTGCATGTGCGTTACCACTCCACTATGTCTCACTGCCATGGCTTTTGTGCCATCAGTACAGATGCCAACATGAGCAGCAGCTACGTTTAGATACATAAGGATCGTTAGTGGAATTCCCAGGACAGAAAAACGGTTAATGGGATTGGATGTTAATTATTTGACTAGGCTACCTGTATTTGACAATGTGTTGTTATTTTGCTCAACACTAAATGGTTTAATTTTATTTTTGGCAGTGAAACTCGGCTACTCAGGACTGTTTGAAAGTGTGAAGATAGATGTCCCCTCCTACCTACCAGACCTGCCAGGCATAAAAAAAAAATGTGAATCACATTTGGCATTGCACCCAGTTTGGGAATACCTGGTCTTGGGTATCCTGGAGGATGCTGTTGATGTGAGCCTTGACCAGCCTTTCAAAGCACTTCGAGGCCACCGATGTGAGTGTTACGGGGCAGGAATAATTTAGGCAGGTTACCTTCGCTTCCTTGGGCACATGGACTATGGTGGTCTGCTTGAAACATATAGGTATTACAGACTCGGTCAGGGAAAGGTTGAAAATGTCAGTGAAGACACTTGCCAGTTGGTCCGCACATGCTTTTAGTACATGTCCTGGTAATCTGTCTGGCCCCGCGGCTTTGTGAATGTTGACCTGTTTAAAGGTCTTGCTCACATCGGCTACCTAGAGCATTATCAAACAGTCATCTAGAACAGCTGGTGCTCTCATGCATGCTTCAATGTTGCTTGCCTCGAAGTGAGCATAAAAGGCATTTAGCTCGTCTGGTAGGCTCACGTCACTGGGCAGCTCGCATCTTGATTTCCCTTTGTAGTCCATAATAGTTTTCATGCCCTGCCAATTCCGACGAGCGTCAGAGCCGGTGTAGTAGGAGTCAATCTTAATCCTGTATTGACGCTTTTCTTGTTTGATGGTTCGTCTGAGGGCATAGCGGGATTTCTTATAAGCATACAGATTGCTGGATTTTGGACACAGAAAGCACTGTCTCCTCTGCAGCTAAAGCTGCCCATTACAGCTGATATATGTATAGTTTAAATGCACAGCTTTATAGCAGAATAGTCCTAGCTGTTTAGATAAATGAAATATGACCATGCCTTTTTGGCTTTAACTCAAGATACACGACTGTTCAAAAGTTTGGGGTCACTTAGAAATGTCCTTGTTTTTGAAAGAAAAGCATTTTTTTGTCCATTTAAAATAACATTAAATTGATCAGAAATGCAGTGTAGACATTGTTTGTGTTGTAAATAACTGTTATAGCTGGATATGTTTTATGGAATATCTACATAGGTGTACAGAGGCCCCATTATCTAGGCAGAGTTGCAATGAAAAAGACATATCTCAGACTGACAAATAAAAGATTAAGATGGGCAAAAGAACAGAGACACTGGACAGAGGAACTCTGCCTTAGAAGGCCAGCATCCCGGAGTCGCATATTCACTGTTGACGTTGAGACTGGTGTTTTGCGGGTACTATTTCATGAAGCTGCCAGTTGAGGACTTTTGAGGCGTCTGTTTCTCAAACGAGACACTCTAATGTACTTGTCCTCTTGCTCAGTTGTGCACCGGGGTCTCCCACTCCTCTTTCTATTCTGGTTAGAGCCAGTTTGTGCTGTTCTGTGAAGGGAGTAGTACACAGTGTTGTACAAGATCTTCAATTTCTTGGCAATTTCTCGCATGGAATAGCCTTCATTTCTCAGAACAAGAATAGACTGATGAGTTTCAGAAGAAAGTGCTTTGTTTCTAGCCATTTGAGCCTGTAATCGAACCCACAAATGCTGATCCTCCAGATACTCAACGAGTCTAAAGAAGGCCAGTTTTATTGCTTCTTTAATCAGCACTACAGTTTTCAGCTGTGCTAACATAATTGCAAAAGGGTTTTCTAATGATCAAGTAGCCTTTTAAAATGATAAACTTGGATTAGCCTACACAATTTGCCATTGGAACACGAGTGATGGTTGCTGATAATGGGCCTCTGTACGCCACTGTAGATATTCCATACAAAATCCACCGTTTCCAGCTACAATAGTCATTTACAACATTAACAATGTCTACACTGTATTTCTGATCAATTTGATGTTATTTTAATAGATTTAAAATGTGCTTTCATTTTTTTTAAACAAGTGACCCCAAGCTTTTGAACGGTAGTGAACATTCTGCTCCACTCAACCGTACAGCTGAGTCCACAGGTATTAACAGCTACATAGACAAACCTGGGGACTGAGGTGATGGGTTTTAACCTGGCTGGGAGACACCTACCGCTAGATTAGGCTCTGACCTGCCTGAGGACAGACCTGTTCTGACCTGGGGACATGACATGAGAAGCCCTGACTAAAACTACCCTCAGGAAACTACTGTGTGCGTGTAGTGGTGGAAAAGGTACTCAATTGTCATACTTGAGTAAAAGTAAAGATACCTTTAGTAGAAAATGACTCAAGTAAAAGTGAAAGTCACCCAGTAAAATACTTCTTAAATAAAAGTTTTAAAGTATCTTGTTATAAATGTACTTAAGTAGAGTGGTGGAAAAAGTACTCAATTGTCATACTTAAGTAAAAATAAATTCTACACATGAAATTCCTTTTTATATTATACCTGGTTAAATAAAGGAGAAATAAAAAACTCTTTCTTTGTTCAAAACAGAGGTGGAAAGCAATGCTGATGCATGTTTATGTCTGGTGGCCATTTGTGTTTTTTAAAGAAAAGTAGGTTCTTACCAGACTCATTTAATATCGGTCTTCTCTTGTTTTACACCCCCTGTCTCTATATCCCCATCTAGGAGAAGTTGTGTTATTACCCAGTGTGTGTGAGCAGTAAGAAGCGTTCAGAGGATGAGACCGAGGAGGGGCTGGGCGGTCTGCCTCGAAACATCTCCTCTGTCAGCTCCCTGCTGCTGTTTAATACTACAGAGAACCTGTTAGTACATACACACACTCTTAACACACACACACACACTCTTAACACACACTCCTCTAACTGTTTGTGTATGTGTTTAGGTATAAGAAGTATGTGTTCCTGGACCCCCTGGCTGGGGCGGTGACTAAGACACACACCACCCTGGAGACAGAGAAGGAAGAGAAACCATTTGACGCTCCGCTATCCATAACCAAGAGAGAACAGCTGGAGAGACAGGTACACACACACTCCCTTACATGTGTTCACTAAAGAACTGGAGGCCTGAAAGATTATTTCAAAGGGCCTTGCAAACAGGTTAAAGTGTACCTTTGAATTAGGACACTTTCTCTCTCCCTTCTTCTCTCATTCCCTCTCCATCTGTCCCCCTGTAGACAGCAGAGAGCTACTTCTATGTTCCAGACCTGGGTCAGGTCCCAGAGATAGATGTTCCCTCCTACCTACCAGACTTGCCAGGCATTGCTGACGACTTGTCCTACAGCCAAGACCTGGGGCCAGGCATCGCACCCTCTGGACCAACACACACCTTCCCTGAACTACCGACCTTCACTGGGGAGGACATGTCTGGTACACACGCTGTTTCTATTGTGTGGATTATATAGACGTTTTCCTGGAAATCGGTCATGTCTACTAACGGAACTGTTTCTATTGGTTGATGTTTTGTTGTGTTACAGGTTCTCAGTTCCAAGTTGCAGTCCCGCCTCCTCCCCCTCCTCCGCCACCAGAGCCCACACACACCCCCGCCCCTCCCCCTGGTCTCCCCCCTCCTCCACCTCCTCCCCCACCTCCACCTGCAGACAGCCCTGCTGAACCCAACCGCACTCGGAGCACAGGTACACCACACACACATGCTACATACAGTGCATTCGGAAAGTATTCAGACCCCTTCACTTTCCACATTTTGTTACGTTACAGCCTTATTTGAACATGTATAAAAAATATATATTAATGCCATTCATCAATCTACACGCAATACCCTATAATGACAAAGTAAAAACAGGTTTTTAGACATTTTTGCAAAAAAAATTTTTTTTTTTTAAATGGAAATATTAAATTTACATAAGTATTCAGACCCTTTACTCAGTACTTTGTTGAAGCACCTTTGGCAGTGATTACAGCCTCAAGTCTTCTTGGGTATGACACTACAAGCTTGGCTCACCTGTATTTGGGGAGTTTCTCCCATTCTTCTCTGCAGATCCTTTCAAGCTCTATCAGGTTGAAAGGGGAGCGTCGCTGCACAGCTATATTCAGGTCTCTCCAGAGATGTTCGATCGGGTTCAAGTCTGGGCTCTGGCTGGGCCACTCAAGGACATTCAGAGACTTGTCCCCAAGCCACTCCTGCGTTGTCTTGGCTGTGTACTTAGTATCGTTGTCCTGTTGGAAGGTGAACCTTTGCCCAAATCTGGGGTCCTGGGCACTCTGGAGCAGGTTTTCATCAAGGGTCTGTCTTTACTTTGCTCCGTTCATCTTTCCCTCGATCCTGAATTGTCTTCCAGTCCCTGCCACTAAAAAACACCCCCACCGCATGATGCTGCCACCACCATGCTTCACCGTAGGGATGGTGACAGGTTTCCTCCAGACATGAAGCTTGGCATTCAGGCCAAATTGGTTTCATCAGACCAGATAAACTTGTTTCTCATTGTCTGAGAGTCCTTTGGGGGCCTTTTTGCAAACTCCAAGGGGGCTGTCATGTGCCTTTTACTGAGGAGTAGCTTCTGTCTGGCCACTCTATCATAAAGGCCTGCTTGGTGGAGTGCTGCAGAGATGGTTGTGCTTCTGGAAGGATTTCCCATCTCTACAGGAACTCTGGAGCTCTGTCAGAGTGACCATTGGGTTCTTGGTCACCTCTCTGACCAAGGCCCTTCTCTCCCGATTGCTCAGTTTGGCCGGGCGGCCAGCTCTAGGAAAATTCTTGGTGGTTCCAAACTTCTTCCATTTAAGAATTATGGATGCAAGTGTGTTCTTGGGGACTTCAATGCTGCAGAAATGTTTTTTTTTACCCTTCCCCAGATCTGTGCCTCGACACAATCCTGTCTCGAACCTCTACGGACAATTCCTTTGACCTCATGGCATGGTTTTTGCTCTGACATGCACTGTTAACTGTGGGACCTTGTATAGACCGGTGTGTGCCTTTCCAAATCATGTCCAATGAATTGAATTTACCACAGGTGGACTCCAATCAAGTTGTAGAAACATTTCAAGGATGATCAATGGAAACAGGATGCACCTGATCTCAATTTCGAGTCTCAAAGCAAAGGGTCTGAATACTTATTTCTGTTTTTAATCAATTTGCTAAAATTACTAAAAACCTGTTTTAGCTTTCTCATTATGGGGTATTGTGTGTAGATTGATGAGGGGGAAAAACTAATTTAATACATTTTAAAATAAGTCTGTAACGTAACAAGATGTGGAAAAAGGGAAGGGGTCTGAATACTTTCCGAATGCACTGTATGCAAGCACACACACACACACACACACACTCCTCTCCAACTGTGTGTTTACGTCCAGCTCCTGTAGCGGGGGCTCCCAGCGAGGTAGTTGAATCAAACAGCCGGGCCAGTCTACTAGAGTCCATCCGCAACGCTGGAGGCATCGGCAAGGCCAAACTACGCAACATCAAAGAACGCAAGATGGAAAAGAAGAAACAGAAGGAACAGGAACAAGGTGTGAGAGGGAGAGGTGGTGGGGAGAGAGAGGAGGAAGAAGAATAGAGGGAGAGAGAAATAAACAGATTGCCGTTGGTTGAGTGTCTTGGTTCTCCACTTGAATAACAAGCGAGAAATCAGTCTTGAATCTGGTGACTCTTTGAGAACATGTAGCACCAACAGAGCAATGCTACCTGCCTCCAGTTCTTTAACTTACAGAGCATATTTGGGACATAGTGTTAGTGTGTGTAAAGACACACCACAGGGTTACCTAACTAGTCATAGAGAACAGCTCAGGGCTGCATGACCTTAAGATGTATAAACATCATCTTCATTAAGCACTGATTAAACTACATGCTGTTTTTATCTCTATGACATTTGCTGTGAGCGCGAGAATATGTGTGAGAGTAAGTCCCGTCATCATTGCTGGTTCAGTTGCTGCCGGGCCACCAACATTTAACATTTGGGTTAATTTGAGCATGTCATGAAAACTACTACAGTTGTTCACCAGCTATACTATTTATGTAGTATGTAGCTACAGTAATGTAACTTATCTGGTCTCTCTCCACTGTACTAAAAAGGACATAGAAATGGAATCCATCATCACTGCTTTCTTACTGTGTTCTCCCTCCCTCTCTCTCAGTGGTAGCAGCAGCTAGTGGAGGAGACTTCATGTCAGATCTCTTCAATAAGTTGGCCATGCGAAGGAAAGGTGAGCACATCCCTCTCCCTGCCTGTCCCTCCCTCCTTTGCTCATCTCCCCTGGGTTATTGTCGTAAAGTGGTGTATAAGTATTTCTGTGTCGGTGATCGTGGTGTGTGTGTTTCCTAGGTATCTCTGGTAAGGGTCCTGGAGGCGGGGACTCTGGGGAGGGCCCAGCTGGTTCTGGCAGCGCATTCGCTAGGATGTCCGATGTAATCCCGCCTCTTCCTGCCCCCCATCAGCCAACCGCTGAAGACGAGGACGACTGGGAGGCCTAACAACTGAGACTTGCCAGTCAGAACCAATGGAACTCTGAGCACATCTATCTCTAAGCCAATCAGAGAACAGAATACTGAGGCGATTCTGAAGGATGAAGCTAACGCTTGTTGAGGAGAGGTAATGCTGTGCTGTCAGTTGGTTGAGTTTCTTCTAGATGATAGACAATGGTGGCATTCCAGGTCGTAGCATAACTTCAATAAAGACCGGGAATGCCACTGGTTTCTTTGCAGATTATATGGTTGTTTGACGATAGTGACATGGTCCCTACGTACGCAATCAGCCGCAATTCCAGTGCCTGCCATGTATTTGACCCAGGTGTGTTATATAGTTCAGTGACTCCCTCTGCTGGTTTTCTGTAGTTTTGATCAACACACAGGAACCATCACGGACTGATCTTTACTGAGAAAATGAAAGGACAAACAGCTACAGGAGAAAAGTCAGATCTCAGCATTGTAAAGATGTTTAATAAAGTAACATGTAAATATTACATCATGTGTAACACCACACTAAAGTAGCAGAACATTTCAATCAAAATGTTAACACATTTCATTCAATAAATGGCTTTTTGCATTTAAAATAAAACTGTCAGTGGAGAGTTGACTGATCTGTACTGCTGGAGAGGTGTGTGTGTGAGACAGACCGAGCCTAAACCTGCAGTGCCTTCAGAAAGTATTCACATCCCTTGACTTTCCCCACCTGTTGTTACAAAGTGTGATTTAAAATGGATTTAATTGTCATTTTGTTGTCGATGATCTACACAAAATACGAAAAATAAAACATCTTAAATATTTAAGTATTTAACCCCCTAAGTCAATACATGTTAGAATCACCTTTGGCAGCGATTACAGCTGTGAGTCTTTCTGGGTATGTCTTAAGAGCTTTGCACACCTGGATTGTACAATACTTGCACATTATTCTTTTAAAAATTATTCAAGCTCTGGTTGTTGATCATTGCTTACAGCCCAACACCGTGCAGGACGTTTGGCATTTGCCAGAGAACACCAAGATTGGCAAATTCGCCACTGGCGCCCTGTGCTCTTCACAGATGAAAGCAGGTTCACACTGAGCACATGTGACAGTCTGGAGACGCCGTGGAGAACGTTCTGCTGCCCGCAACATCCTCCAGCATTTCCTTGTTTGGCAGTGGGTCAGTCATGGTGTGGGGTGGCATTTCTTTGGGGGGCCGCACAGCCCGCCATGTGCTCGCCAGAGGTAGCCTGACTGCCATTTGTTCCCGAGATGAGATCCTCAGACCCCTTGTGAGACCATATGCTGATGTGGTTGGCCCTGGGTTCCTCCTAATGAAGACAATGCTAGACCTCATGGGGCTGGAGTGTGTCAGCAGTTCCTGCAAGAGGAAGGCATTGATGCTATGGACTGGCCCGCCCGTTCCCCAGACCTGAATCCAATTGAGCACATCTGGGACATCATGTCTCGCTCCATCCACCAACGCCACGTTGCACTACAGACTGTCCAGCAGTTGGCGGATGCTTTAGTCCAGGTCTGGGAGGAGATCCCTCAGGAGACCATCCGCCACCTCATCAGGAGCATGCCCAGGCGTTATAGGGAGGTCATACAGGCACGTGGAGGCCACACACACTACTGAGCCTCATTTTGACTTGTTTTAAGGACATTACATCAAAGTTGGATCAGCCTGTAGTGTGGTTTTCTACTTTAATTTTGAGTGTGACTCCAAATCCAGACCTCCATGTGTTAATACATTTGATTTCCATTGATAATTTTTGTGTGATTTTTGTTGCCAGCACATTCAACTATGTAAAGAAAAAAGTATTTAATAAGAATATTTCATTCATTTCCAGGCTTCCTCCCTCTTCCTCCGCAGCTCTTCATTCTGACACACAGACACACACACAATGTGATGCTGACAATCGGCAAACAAGTAAGTCACCGACACCGAGCTACCTCCAAGACCCCCCAACTATTCCACTACCTTCAGTTTAGACACCAGATCCCGCTTTGCCTTTTTCTGCACAAAGTCAGTGATCCAGTTAGGCACATCAGAGGAGGATGGGGGGATGGAGAGAGATCTACCTCTGTGCCCCTGCAGGCAGTCTGTCTGCCTCCTGTCTCTTCTTCTCCGCATGATCCCTCAGCCAGCTCAGAGCTCCACATATCAGACACAGTGATTTGTTTTGGAACACACACACAGGACAAGACAGGACAGGACAAGACAAGACAAGACTCCAGTGGGGCTCTCAAAGATGACGACTTTGCCGTGCTCCAGTGCAGTGTACAGGGCCTGCATGAACTGCTCCTGGATGGGGTATGGCTGGTAGGGGAAATGGGGGGCACCAGCCTCCTCCATAACTGATAATAATGCTCCTGCTGCCTCGGGTATACAACAGTTGTAATTACCAGTACTGTCAAAACTTTTTAGAAAGGGAAATGCACATCTAGTATAGGTTGCCTGACAATTAGACTGTGATACCTCTGGTTCACAGTCTGAGATTAATGCCATACATTTCTTTGGAAAATGTCCACTTACAAGCCAGAATGTTGAATAAAAGTATTTTAACATACTTTACTGGTTGTCCGTGTGGTTGGTCCTTTTGACAGGAATGTGAGATAATATATCCAAAAGAAAGTATAATTAAATAAACTTTTCAAAGCGCTGGTAGTGAATTTAGATTTCTGTCACCTGATGCAAAGATAACAGCCAACTTAAAAATAGATATATTCTTCTGTATTATGGCGGGCCGCAACAAATAGTCTAGGTGCATGCAGCCTACTATTCTGTACATTTTTTGTCATTTAGCAGACCCTCTTATCCAGAGAGACTTACAGTTAGTGCATTCATCTTAAGATAGCTAGTTGGGGCAACCACATATCACAGTTATAGCTACTTTATTGAGGAAAAATGTACTTACTACCAGCCAAGTCAGAGCTGTAAGGGGAGGGGGGGAGTAACATGTGAGTGTTAGTTCACAAAAGTATTTTTTTATTTTGGGAGGTGGTGCGAGGGGGGGTGCTGTGGGAATATTTAATATACACTATACAGTATATACAAAAGTATGCGAACACCCCTTCAAATTAGTGGATTTGGCTATTGCAGTCACACCTGTTGTTGACAGGTGTATAAAATTGAGCACACAGCCATGCAATCTCCATAGACAAATATTGGCAGAATGGCCTTACTGAAGAGCTCAGGAACATTCAACGTTGGCACCATCATAGGATGTCACCTTTCCAACAAGTCAGTTTGTCAAACTTCTGCCCTGCTAGAGCTGCCCCGCTCAACTGCAAGTGCTGTTATTGTGAATTGGAAACATCTGGGAACAACAATGGCTCAGTAGCGAAGTGGTAGGCCACACAAGCTCACAGAAAGGAACCGCCGATGCTGAAGCACGTTGCACATAAAAATCATCTGTCCAAGGTTGCAACTGTCACTACCGAATATCAGACTGCCTCTGGAAGCAACATCTGAACATGAACTGTTCGTCAGGAACTTCATCAAATGGGTTTCCAAGGCCGAGCAGCCACACACAAGCCCAAGATCACCATGTGCAATGCCAAACGTCAGCTGGAGTGGTGTAACTGGCCTCCATTGGACTCTGGAGCAGTGGGAATGCGTTCTCTGGAGTGATGAATCACGCTTCACCATCTGGCAGTCCGACAGACGAATCTGGGTTTAGCGGATGCCAGGAGAACGCTACCTGCCTGAATGCATAGTGCCAACTGGCAGATGTTGGGAAGTTGAAGTCGCCAAGTACAAAGAGCAGTAAGCCATCGTCAGGAATTTAGCTTACCAAGGTGTCAAGCTCATTGAGGAACTCTCTAAGGACACCTGGTGGGCAGATGACAACAATGTTAAGCTTGAGTGGACAAGTGACAGTATGGAATTCAAATGAGGAGATGGACAGGTGAGAGAGGGAGAAAAGAGAAAATCTCCACTTTGGAGAAATTAGTAGCAGTGTGCCACCACCAGATGCTCTAGGACCATGAGAAAAAACATGAAGAAAGAGCAGCTGGAGTAGCAGTGTTCTCTGGGGTGATCCATGTCTCCGTTAGGGCAAAAAAAGTCAAGGGACTGAAGGGCAGCATAGGCTGAGATTAACTCTGCATTCTTAACTGCAGATCGGCAGTTCCAAACGCTGCCAGAGACCAGGTATTCCACATGGGTTGTGTGCGACGAGAGTCTTAGTTTTGCGACGGGACCGCTGAGAAAACAGGAGCACACCTCCCGGTACTAAATTGCTGATTGCCTTGGAGAGGAATTCATTACACTTTGTGAAAAAGTTGCCCAACCAACTAACCTTGCACCCATTAAAACCTCACCACAATTCCACTACTTTGGCCCTATCAGATCCTACAACACGCCAGCAGCTTGGGAGGACGGGACCCTATCACTATCACCCCCCCCCACACACACACACACACACAAATAATACTGAAGCACATGTTATTCCTATCACTCTCTATTGGCCTCAGCCTACTCATTGGGATCCTCTTAGGGTCCCTCACCCTGAACCTATCTTCCTCTACTACTCTCTTCACTGCCTCAGCATACGACACCTTCTGCACTACTCAATCTGCCATTCTCACACCAGACACCTCTGATCTCCAGCACCATGGGTAATGTGATGGAAATGTTTGTTCTTGGCTCATTCCTCTCTGCCTCCTCCTTTCCACTCCTCTCCTCTTTTGACCTCACCCCCTCACCTTCCCCCCCTACTCACAAGGCAGGCAATACGCTCGACCTCATCTTTACTAGATGCTGTTCTTCCACTAACCTCATTGCAACTCCCCTCCAAGTCTCCGACCACTACCTTGTATCCTTTTCCCTCTCGCTCTCATCCAACACTTCCCACACTGCCCCTACTCGGATGGTATCGCGCCATCCCAACCTTCGCTCTCTCTCCCCCGCTACTCTCTCCTCTTCCATCCTATCATCTCTTCCCTCTGCTCAAACCTTCTCCAACCTATCTCCTGATTCTGCCTCCTCAACCCTCCTCTCTTCCCTTTCTGCATCCTTTGACTCTCTATGTCCCCTATCCTCCAGGCCGGCTCGGTCCTCCCCTCCCGCTCCGTGGCTCGACGACTCATTGCAAGCTCACAGAACAGGGCTCCGGGCAGCCGAGCGGAAATGGAGGAAAACTCGCCTCCTGCGGACCTGGCATCCTTTCACTCCCTCCTCTCTACATTTTCCTCCTCTGTCTCTGCTGCTAAAGCCACTTTCTTCCACTCTAAATTCCAAGCATCTGCCTCTAACCCTAGGAAGCTCTTTGCCACCTTCTCCTCCCTCCTGAATCCTCCTCCCCTCCCCCCTCCTCCCTCTCTGCAGATGACTTCGTCAACCATTTTGAAAAGAAGGTCGACGACATCCGATCCTCGTTTTCTAAGTCAAACGACACCGCTGGTTCTGCTCACACTGCCCTACCCTGTGCTCTGACCTCTTTCTCCCCTCTCTCTCCAGATGAAATCTCGCTTCTTGTGACGGCCGGCCGCCCAACAACCTGCCCGCTTGACCCTATCCCCTCCTCTCTTCTCCAGACCATTTCCGGAGACCTTCTCCCTTACCTCACCTCGCTCATCAACTCATCCCTGACCGCTGGCTACGTCCCTTCCGTCTTCAAGAGAGCGAGAGTTGCACCCCTTCTGAAAAAACCTACACTCGATCCCTCCGATGTCAACAACTACAGACCAGTATCCCTTCTTTCTTTTCTCTCCAAAACTCTTGAACGTGCCGTCCTTGGCCAGCTCTCCCGCTATCTCTCTCAGAATGACCTTGTTGATCCAAATCAGTCAGGTTTCAAGACTAGTCATTCAACTGAGACTGCTCTTCTCTGTATCACGGAGGCGCTCCGCACTGCTAAAGCTAACTCTCTCTCCTCTGCTCTCATCCTTCTAGACCTATCGGCTGCCTTCGATACTGTGAACCATCAGATCCTCCTCTCCACCCTCTCCGAGTTGGGCATCTCCGGCGAGGCCCACGCTTGGATTGCGTCCTACCTGACAGGTCGCTCCTACCAGGTGGCGTGTGGTGGCGAGAATCTGTCTCCTCACCACGCGCTCTCACCACTGGTGTCCCCCAGGGCTCTGTTCTAGGCCCTCTCCTATTCTCGCTATACACCAAGTCACTTGGCTCTGTCATAACCTCACATGGTCTCTCCTATCATTGCTATGCAGACGACACACAATTAATCTTCTCCTTTCCCCCTTCTGATGACCAGGTGTCGAATCGCATCTCTGCATGTCTGGCAGACATATCAGTGTGGATGACGGATCACCACCTCAAGCTGAACCTCGGCAAGACGGAGCTGCTCTTCCTCCCGGGGAAGGACTGCCCGTTCCATGATCTCGCCATCACGGTTGACAACTCCATTGTGTCCTCCTCCCAGAGCGCTAAGAACCTTGGCGTGATCCTGGACAACACCCTGTCGTTCTCAACTAACATCAAGGCGGTGGCCCGTTCCTGTAGGTTCATGCTCTACAACATCCGCAGAGTACGACCCTGCCTCACACAGGAAGCGGCGCAGGTCCTAATCCAGGCACTTGTCATCTCCCGTCTGGATTACTGCAACTCGCTGTTGGCTGGGCTCCCTGCCTGTGCCATTAAACCCCTACAACTCATCCAGAACGCCGCAGCCCGTCTGGTGTTCAACCTTCCCAAGTTCTCTCACGTCACCCCGCTCCTCCGCTCTCTCCACTGGCTACCAGTTGAAGCTCGCATCCGCTACAAGACCATGGTGCTTGCCTACGGAGCTGTGAGGGGAACGGCACCGCAGTACCTCCAGGCTCTGATCAGGCCCTACACCCAAACAAGGACACTGCGTTCATCCACCTCTGGCCTGCTCGCCTCCCTACCACTGAGGAAGTACAGTTCCCGCTCAGCCCAGTCAAAACTGTTCGCTGCTCTGGCCCCCCAATGGTGGAACAAACTCCCTCACGACGCCAGGACAGCGGAGTCAATCACCACCTTCCGGAGACACCTGAAACCCCACCTCTTTAAGGAATACCTAGGATAGGATAAAGTAATCCTTCTCACCCCCCCCCCTTAAATGATTTAGATGCACTATTGTAAAGTGGCTGTTCCACTGGATGTCATAAGGTGAATTCACCAATTTGTAAGTCGCTCTGGATAAGAGCGTCTGCCAAATGACTTAAATGTAAATGTTATTGTGCTTTTCTAAAAATCAATTTCTGTGCTCTATTCATGTGCTTTACTGATAACTGTTTTCTGTGTTCATGCAAGTGACTGACTAAGCATATCCTCACTATCAGTATCTGCAATTTGGCAGTACGCCCAGACCCTTGTTTTGAGAATGAAAGATATCTCAGTGTCAAGGTCTCAGCAAGGAAAAGGCCTTGTGAGGTGTTGGTCTGTCATATACATGACCCAGTATTTGTTTGTCACATGAATTAAGCAAACATTAATGATGAATGAATTATGAATAAGCTAAATCATGCAAATATAACTTGTCTATATATAAGCAATCTGATGGGACTGCCCTGTTAGAGCTCCTGACAGACGTTCACTATGGTGCATCAAGTTTGTTGGAACTTCTCCAGTTAACTGATAATAAACAATGATCCATTTAAAATTGACTTTAAGTGTCCCTGTGTGCATTTAAAAAATAATCAGTCAATCAGTATTGTCTTAGAAACATGCCTGCAGTACTACGGTCTGCCTTAAACTTTAGTGTCTTCAAAGAAATGGGGCAGTCATTCTCCCCTGGTCTTGACAAAGTGATCCACTCGAATGTGCTCAATTTTCCCTTCCCTGTTCACCCACCCTAACTTGATTTTTTTTTGCCAGTGACAGATGTCTCTTTCTCTGTCATCTATGCTCAGACCTCATGCGTGTTCAAGACTACTCTGAAATTCGGAACCTCTGAGTTAAAAAGAGCATAGAGCTTCCTATTGGTTGATTCTGATCGTTTCCAAACGTCATCTTTCTACTACTAGTTTCCAAGTCGGACATTTCCGAGTTCTAAATTATCATGAACGCAGCGCTGGGCTTTTATTTGAAGAAACATGTATTATTTAAGAGAGAGTTTATTCATGACAAGTCGAAAACTCCGAGTTAAAATTAAAGCAAGTTATTTGCGTAGAGCTTCATATTAGTCGATTCTGACCATTTCCAATTGGGAAACTCGGGCCTCATCTTTCTACAATGTGTTTACAAGTCGAAATGTTACGTTTCCGAGTTGTCCTGAATACGCCATCTTTCCCCCAAATAAAACATTGTTTAAAAAAGATCACAATACATGTGTTTATCACACCATAAAACAATGTGTGAGCTAATGGACATTATGTGTGTTTCGTTAGACGGCAATTGAGTCACTTGCTTCACACGACGACAATTCCGCCACCCCCCTTTCCTCGCTGCGTATCTGGAAAGTTCTCGGCTTTTCCTCCAGATGCTAGAACTAAGCAAACAACACGGCAACGTGGATCCCTTGACTTATTTGCCAAGCAGCTCAATAGCAAACATTCAGTTTGGAGACTGGTGCACAACGATCGATATCCGGCATAATTTGGCGCTAAATGTGCGAAATATAGCTAACAAGACAAACGGATTCTTGATCTAGCTGATTTCCTTTCCGAACCATAGTTATCTAGCTAGCTTGCGCCCTGCTAACCAGCCGTATTGTTAGCTAGCTAACGTCAGCAGACATTGTTTCAGGCCAGGGGCTCCAGGGCTATGACTGCAGAAGAGGTGACCAACGAAGAACAGAACAACATCCCGATGGAGGGAGAGGATATCACGCAGAAGAAAGATGGAGGGGTTTTAAAGGTAACTGAGAAAGCTATGTTAGTTAGTCAGCTAGCTTAGCTAACGTGGGCTTCCTCGCTTACCTAGCCAATGCAATGAATGATATTACCAGAACTACGGTAGCCTAAACTATTTCTAACATTTTATTTTCGTCATTTGGTTAGCTAGGTTAACTTAAGACTACTTAGATGGTTTTGCGCAGTACAACGACTGAATTGGCAACATTTGGGTTTTGCCGTTTGCTAACGTTAGCCAGCGATAAATATGTTGGACTTATATGGTTAGCAAGCTAACTGGCTAGCTCCCCACATCTTTGATAGCCAGCAGATCTATAACCTTTAAGTTCATATGTCTTGCCACCATGATGTTGGCCTACGGCCGAGACAATACTATATCTAAGGTATGCACCACACACAGAAGGTGCTGCAACAACCGTGCAGCATTCCATTGGAGACCAATACACGCAACATTGGGGGGGAGGGGGGATTGTTGCTGAAACTGGAACACAATGTCGATCCAGGGCATCCCGAACATGGTTGCGTGTACTGCCAAATTCTATAATGCCTTTTGGACATACTGCCAAATTCTCGAATGACATTTGAGACAGCTTATGGTAGGGAAATGAACATTCAATTCTCTCGCAACAGCTCTGGTGGACATTCCTGCAGCCCGCATGCCAATTGTATGATCCCTCAACTTGAAGCATCTGTGGCGTTGTGTGACAAAACTGCACATTTTAGTGGCCTTTTATTGCCCCCGGCACAAGGTGCACCTGTAATGATCATACTGTTTAATCAGCTTCTTGATATGCCACACCTGTTAGGTGGATGGATTATATTGACAAAGGCTCAAGAACAGGAATGTAAAACAAATTAGAGAAAAATAAGCTTTTTGTCTGTATTGAAACATTTCTGGGATCTTTTATTTCAGCTCATGAAACTTCACGTTAGGTTGAATTTTTGTTCAGTGTACTAGACCACATACATTGCTACAGCACAACTAATCTTCAGTCTCTACCTCACCTCCATCTCTAGTTGGTGAAGCAGGAAGGCACAGGGACAGAGCTGCCTATGACTGGGGACAAGGTGTTTGTTCACTATGTTGGCACCCTGCTGGATGGAACCCCGTTTGACTCCAGTCGTGACCGAGGAGAGAAGTTTTCCTTTGAGCTGGGAAAAGGTGTGTGTCTGTTAGTGTAGGCCAGGTGATCAAGGTGTTGGACCTTGATGTGGCTACTATAACTGTGTGTGTGTGTGTGTGTGTAGGCCAGGTCATCAAGGCGTGGGACCTGGGAGTGGCTACTATGAAAGTAGGAGAGATCAGCCAGCTGATCTGTAAACCAGAGTATGCCTACGGCACTGCTGGCAGCCCCCCGAAGATACCCCCCAACGCTACACTTGTCTTCCAGGTAACCCTCTGTGTCAGGGATTTAGAAGTTGTGTTTTTGAGATACACATTCTGTGCCAACATTGATGTGTGACTTTGTAAGAGTGCTCAAATTTAATGTTTTGTGTGTGTTAGGTGGAGTTGTTTGAGTTTCGGGGGGAGGACATCACTGAGGGAGAGGATGGAGGAATCATCCGTCGCATCATCACTAAGGGAGAGGGATACACTAAGCCTAATGAAGGAGCTGCAGTAGAAGGTACGAGCGCGCACACACAAATGTATCATCAATAAGGAACAGGGATACGCTAAACCAAACTAAGACCTACCAGCTCTCACACACACACCTATCTTTCTCTTTCCCCTGCAGTGTGTTTGGAGGGCAGCTGTGAGGGCAAGGTGTTTGACAAGAGGGAGCTGAAGTTTGAGTTGGGAGATGGAGAGAGCCTTGGTCTGCCAAGCGGAGTGGAAAAAGCCCTGATGGCTATGGAGCAGGGAGAGGAGTCCCTCTTCATCATCAAACCCAAGTAATACCCACTACAAACCCAGTGTACATACTATGTTGTTTTGAGAAATGTGTAATTGTGTGTTCTCTGGGCATATTAGCCGAGTTGTCTTCACTCTATATCACAGGAGGTTGGTGGCACCTTAATTGGGGAGAACGGGCTCGTGTTAATGACTGGAGCGGAATGGTATTAAACACATGGTTTCCGTGTGTTTGCCATTCCATTTGCGCCATTATGAGCTGATCTCCCCTCAGCAGCCCCCTGTGCTCTGTATATCTAAGTGTGTGTGTGTGTGTGTGTGTGTGTGAAGGTATGGCTATGGAAACACAGGCAACAGCAAGTACAATATTCCTGGTGAAGCCACTCTGCAGTACAAACTCAAACTGACCACCTTCGACAAGGTATGACCCTTTAGCCATATCAACTAGACGGTCCTGTCCAGAAACATCCCTTCTGCATTTTGTTCATGGCATTTCCACACATTTTGCCTACTGAACGTTCCCTAGATGTGTCTGGTGTTCTGAGAGGTGATATGCTAGCTGGCTGACTAAAGTATTTCCTGTTCCACAGGCCAAGGAATCCTGGGAAATGAACTCTGCAGAGAAACTGGAGCAGAGCATCATTGTCAAGGAGAAGGGAACACAGTACTTCAAGGTGGGTGTGTATTAACGTTTCTGTTGTGTGTATTAACGTTTCTTTGTGTGAAGGGAAGTAGCTTCAAACATTGGTGCAGATTTACACAGGATGTAATATGATATGTGTTTGTGTGTAGGAGGGAAAGTATCGCCAAGCGTCTGTCCAGTATAAGAGGATTGTGTCCTGGCTGGAGAATGAATCGAGTTTACCCGAGGGGGAGGAGCAGAAGGCTCAAGCCCTGCGGTTGGCTGCTCACCTCAACCTGGCCATGTGCTTCCTCAAGCTTCAGGAACCAAGCTCTGCTTTTGACAACTGTGACAAGGTACACTCACTCAGAAGACACACACCTGACTGTATCTGAACATATCTGACCACCTGAATATTCCACACCACACTTATTCACCTATGGTTCCTGCTCTCTCTCATTCTTGTGTGTAGGCCCTGGACCTGGACGACACTAATGAAAAGGCTCTATTCCGGAGGGGGGAGGCGCTGTTTGCCATGAAGGAGTTTGATAGGGCGAGAGCAGACTTCCAGCGTGTCATACAACTGTATCCTAGCAACAAGGCCGCCAAAAGCCAGGTACTGTACTAGAATGGTCTTTGTGTACCTCAGTCGAAACTTCCCCCTCTTCTGGATGCCCCATCTCATGTCCTGCTGTCTGTCTGATCTGGGTATCTCTGTTTTTCTGCCCTTCCAGGTGGCTCTGTGCCAGAAACAGATTAAGGAGCAGCATGAGAAGGACAAGAGGCTCTATGCCAACATGTTCCAGAAGTTTGCTGAGAGAGACGCTAAGGTGAGACAAACAGCCCTTAGCCCCTACACACTACACACTTTTCCTAGTCCTTCCACACCACACAATTCCCCTTGCCCCAATGTAAGTGTTGATGGAATACTGAAGAAAACACAAAACAAGGCTGTAGTTCTCTAAATTAACCACCAGGTGGCAGACTAACTCACACTTAGCATCCTATAGACAGGTTGGTTGTTAATCAACAAAAGTGACGGTATACCAAAACGTTGGTACTTTTTCAATATTAGAAAATGAAAAACATTTTGGTATTAGAATGTGTTTAATTCCGGTAATTCTCATGTGTCTCGCGGATCAAGTTTGTTTATCAGTGCAGTTGACACCTTATTATAGCTTATAATAGACAACCTGCTTTCCTTCCATTTGGGCGATCCACTTAGTCATTTATAAATTAAGATACTTCTATGCAAATGTTGTTGATCATTATAATAAGTCCAAAATGGAAGGAAAGCAGGTTGTTTTATCTTAGCCCCATGAAATCAGCCAACACAAGCTCAATAACTCTTAATAACTTCTCAATAACTCAATAATGCTTGTACACACTCCTATTGAAAATGCCTTCACCTGTATTGTGGATAGGCCTACGCTACATCTCTATTGATAAACTGGGTAAATCAAGATTTACCATTCAAATAAATGATTACCGTTGTGTAATTGGTAAAAAAAAAGGTCAAATTGATTGTATAATTATGGGCCTCCCGGGTGGCGCGATGGTCTAAGCTGTGCCACCAGAGACTCGGTTCGAGGCCAGGCTCTGTCGCAGCCGGCCGCGACCGGGAGGTCCATGGGGCGACGCACAATTGGCCTAGCCTGATTCATTTGGAAAGCATTCAGACCCATTGACTTTTTCTACATCCTTATTCTAAATTGGATAAAATATATTTTTTCCCCCTCAATATACACACAATAATACCCCATAATGACGAAGCAAAAACAGGTTTTTGAATTTTTTGCCAATTTATTGAAAAAACCCCCCAGATACAATCTAAAATGTAACGTAACAAAATGTAGAAAAAGTCAAGTGGTCTGAATACTTTCCAAATGCACTGTACATGGCTGTGTCTGAAAAAAATGTGTAATGTAATGATATTGAACTCGAAAGGTGCCCAACGATTGAACAGAGCAGTAGATGAGTTTCTGTCAGGATCAAGTGCCGTTCTGTGACTTTGGTTAATATGACTTGTTTCTGTGGTATTGAGTATTGTGATACTAAACCTGGTATTGAAGTCAATTCTGGTACCATGACAACACTATGTGCAACTATGGGGCAAAATATACTGGGTTGGCTTAGACTGTTGACAACATGCAAACTATAATTAGTCTCCAAATGTTTGTTGAAAACATAAATACATTTGCATTATGAGCACATGTCTCTCAAATACATTGTTATTTTAACCATATTAGCATAGATATGACATCAGTCAAAACACCTAAAAACAAGACTTGGTATCATTAACGAGCCACCTACAATTCCCTACATGGTAGCAGCTTGTCGTTGTTGCTAGCTATCTGACCATTCAGAATCATAACCACACACGCCTCCTGGCCACAGACGCATCATATGTCTATGAAGCTACATCACCTCTGAACATTGAACTAAACTGTATTAATATCTCTTACTCTCTCTCTGCTGTGATGATCAGGAGGAGGCTGACAAGGGGATGGAGAACGGAGGAGGGATGGAGGTGGAGGAGAGTGGAGGACAGGAGTAATGACTGCTGGAGACGGATGTGGTAGTCTGTCTGTCATGAAGACTTTTAACTTCAGACATTTGTGTTTCTAAAGAGAGAAAGTGTTAGTGTGTTTGAGAGAAGTGCATGTGTGTCCATGGCTCGACTGTCTCTCCTGTGTGTCTGTGTGCTATCATCATGGCAGCTAGCTGGCTGGGTGGGCCTTCTGTAGCTGACTGCACTCCAGGGGTGTGGCTAAAAGGATCTCCCCTCCCCTCCCTCTGGTTAGCATGTAGCAGGCTGCCCCCTCCCTGCACGCCCCTACTCAGACTTCTTTGCTTAATGGAGTTGGAAGCTCAGTACTAGATGTGTGTAATCACCCCCCCCCCACCTTCCAAGGCCAACTAATCAATTCCTGGGGTCTGCTCCCTATGTGTGTGCTACTGTGTCTGCTGACCGTAGCAGCACCCTCTCTAGCAGAAGTCATGCTCACTAAACAATTGCTCTCTGCTTCTCAAACACTGTGTTCTTACCCTGGGTTTATGATTTCTCTCTTTAACTGTTCTTAATGGGATGATTTACTTCACGACTGGAAAGTGTGTGTGTGTGTGTGTGTAGTAGCTGATATGAACTAGCAGCTTCTCCTGGTCGAACTCAGCCAGTATAAAGCTCAGTCAGATTACATATATAGTCTTATTGTAGTCTATGGCTGCATCCCAAATCACACTCGATACCCTGTAGATGACATATGTCCAACTTTTTGACCAGTGCCCTGTGTCTAACCTGAGGAGGCTGCTATAAAGTAGTGCACTATATAGATAATGGGTGTCATTTGAGATGCAGACTTACAGCATCCAGCTCCAGCGGACCTGGCTCTAGAATAATACCTGATTCAGCTAATCACAGTCCTGTATAGCAGTTGGTTTGTAGAATCAAGTGTGTTGGAACAGGACGGAGCAGCTAGGGAGTGAGATTGGTCAGTGGGTGGGGTTTGGGGTGTCAAATTCTTGTGTTGATGGGGGGGGTCTTTCTGATTGGAGCATTACGGTTGGTTCTCTGTAGGATCTAATAAACATAAATGACTCAAACTCTTGTTTTTGTGTATCCACGTTTTGTACAATACAACTTTCTTTGGCCAACTGTTAAATCAGAAATGCATCTTCTGCTCTCTCAGAAATGCATCTCCCCAGTGGTGAAAAAAGTACCCAATTGTCATACTTGAGTAAAAGTAAAGATACCTTAATTGAAAATAACTAATGTAAAAGTCACCCAGTAAAGTACTACTTGAGTAAAAGTCTAAAGTATTTGGATTTAAATATACTTAAGTAAAATAAATGTACATTCCTTTATATTAAGAACCAGATGGCACCATTTTTTTCCTTTTATTTTTTTAACGGATAGCCAGGGGCACACCAACACTCGGACGTCATTTACAAACAAAGCATTTTTGTTTAGTGAGTCCGCCACATGAGAGGCAGTAGGGATGATCTGGGATGTTCTCTTGAAGTGTGTGTGAATTGAACCATTTCCCTGTCCTAAGCATTTGAAATATAATCAGTACTTTTGGGTGTCATGGAAAATGTATGGAGTAAAAAGTACATTATTTTCTTAGGAATGTAGTTAAGTAAAAGTTGTCAAATATATATGTATAGTGAAGTACAGATACCCCAAATAAATTATGTAGTACTTTAAAATATTTGCACTTAAATACTTTTTCCCACTGCGTCTCTTCTCCCTACCTCCCCTACACTGATTTGAAGTGTGTGACCTCAATAATGGATCATAGCTTTCACCTGGATTCTCCTGGTCAGTCTTATGTCAAGGAAAGAGCATGTGTTCCTAATGCTTTGTATATACCATACAAGCGCATTAGAGGAAAATATGTATCTTTAGGAATAATCCATTTTCACCATATCTGAGTATGTATGGTATATCTACAGCCTAGCCAGAGTATCTAGGTAGAAAAGTGCTTGTTTTAGATAAATAATACATTTTCACAAAAATATAATTGCACTCACAACTCTAAACTGTCTTCATAAGGCTTCCTTAATGGAAATAGACATCAGTTAGCAGTCTGCGAGGGCTTGTACAGTACAGTATATCTACAACCTGATCAGAGTACCCAGATATAGGAAAATGCATGTAAAAATCAAAAGAAGCAATTATCACGATCATTGCATTTAAACTTTAAATAAACCTGTCTTGTGAGTTTGTATTGTATGGAAGCATATAGCTGCCAAAATTAAAAATGTAAATTGGGTAAAGATCAATATCTCATTCGCAATTTATTTGACCATTTATGCGCACATAAACGGACAAACTGTAATGCAAAATTCCAGTTTGCATAATTTTTTTATTTAAGTACTATTTGCCACATTTAAAATTAAAATAGTAGCCTAGTGGTTAGTGTTGGGCCAGCAACTGAAAGGTTGCTGGATCGAATCCCTGAGTTGACAAGGTAAAAATCGGTTGTTCTGCCCCTGAGCAAGGCAGTTAACCCACTGTTCCGTGGATGTCGATTAAGGCAGCCCCCCGCACCCCTCTGATTCAGATGGTTAAATGCGGAAGACACATTTCAGTTGTTGGCATTCAGTTGTACAACTGACTAGGTATCCCCCCTTTCCTTTCCCATATAAGGAAATCAGTCAATTAAAATAAATTCATGAGGCCCTAATCTATGGATTTCACATGACTGGGAATACATATATGCATCTGTTGGTCACAAATACTGTAAAAAAAACTAAACATTTTTAAGTAGAGGCGTGGTCAGAAAACCATGTCTATCTGGTGTGCAGTGCAACACATCTCCTTTGCATAGAGTTGATCAGGCTGTTGATTGTGGCCTTTGGAATGTTGTCCCAATCCTCTTCAATGGCTTTGCGAAGTTGCTGGATATTGGCGGGAACAGGATTACGCTGTGGTACACGCATAAACATGCTCAATGGGTGACATGTCTTGTGAGTATGCAGACCATGGAAGAACTGGGACATTTTCAGGTTCCAGGAATTGTGTACAGATCCTTGCGACATGGAACCGTGCATTATCATGCTGTCGCATGAGGTGATGTCAGCGGATGAATGGCATGACATTAGGCCTCAGGATCTCGTCACGGTATCGCTGTGCATTCAAAATGCCATAGATAAAATACAAATGTCTTTGTTGTCCGTAGCTTTTGCCTGCTCAAACCATAACCCCACCACCACCATGGGGCACTCTGTTCACAATGTTGACATCAGCAAACTGCTCACCCACACAACGCCATACACATGGTTTGTGATTGTGAGGCCGATTGGACATACTGCCAAATTCTATAAAACGACATTGGAGGCGGCTTATAGTAGAGAAATTAACATTCAATTGTCTGGCAACAGCCCTGGTGGACATTCATGCAGTCAGCATGCCAATTGCACGCTCCCTAAAAACTTGAGACATCAGTGGCATTGTGTTGTGTGACAAAACTGCACATTTTAGAGTGGTCTTTTATTGTCCCCGGCACCTTGTGGAAAATGTGTAATGATCATGCTATTTAATCAGCTTCTTGTTATGCCACACCTGTCAGGTGGATGGATACTTTTGGTCAAGGAGAAATGCTCACTAACAGCGATGTAAACAAATTTGCGCACAAAATTTGAGAGAAATAAGCTTTTTGTGCATATGGAAAATGGTATGCCATGACATTATCAGGTGTCTCTACTTCCTGTTTCGGTCACACACACACACCGGTGTCCTAGATTCCATCTCAAATAATAAGTAAACAGATGAAGATCACATGCTATGGCTGGAGAGAAAGAAGGGGAAAGCAGGACAGGTTAAAGCAACATGATGGAGGCCGAGCCCAGATATTAGCTTTCACCTGCTCTTTGACATTAATGCAACGGAATAGAGATTCCTGCTGAATGAATTGAATATTGAGCTACATGAGTAAGGGTTCTTATTTTCTAACATATGCCCTTACAACCTAGCATAAAAATAATTATGTATGAAGATTGAAGAATTGACGCTAACCTGTTACGGCATTAACACAATCTGCCTCTCCAGGGTCACAATGGGTGGAAAAAGTAGCCAATTGTCATACTTTAGTAAAAGTAAAGATACCTTTATAGAAAATGAATAGAAAGTAAACTTAAAAGTCACCCAGTAAAATACTACTTAAGTAAACGTCTAAAAGTATTTGGTTTTAAATATACTTAAGTATCAAAAGTAAAAATTTGAATAATTTTCCAATCCTTATATTAAGCAAACCAGACAGTAACAAATGTATGGATAGCCAGGGGCACACTCCAACACTCAGACATCATTTAAAAACGAAGCATTTGCATTTAGTGAGTCCTCTAGATCAGAGGCAGTAGGGCTGACCAGGGATGTTTTCTTGATAAGTGTGTGAATTGGACCATTTTCCTGTCCTGCTAAGCATTCAAAATGTAACGAGTACTTTTGGGTGTCAGGGAAAATGTATGGAGTAAAAAGTACATCATTTTATTTAGGAATGTAGTGAAGTAAAAGCAGTGGTGGAAAAAGTACCCAATTGTCATACTTGAATAAAAGTATAGATACCTTAATAGAAAGTTACTCAATTAAAAGTGAAAGTCACCCAGTAAAATACTACTTGAGCAAAAGTCTAAAAGTATTTAGTTCTAAATAAATTTAAGTATCAAAAGTTAATGTAATTGCTAAAATATACTATACAAGAGTAAAAGTAAAAGTATAAATAATTTCAAATTCTTTATATTAAGCAAACCAGATGGGACCATTTGATTGTTTTGAAAATTGACAGATAGTCAGGGGCACACTCCAACACTCAGATATAATTTACAAACGATGTATTTGTTTAGTGAGTCCGCCAGATTAGAGGCAGTAGGGATGACCTTGTGTTCTCTTGATAAGTGTGTGAATTGGACCGTTTTCCTATCCTGCTAAGCATTCAAAATGGAACAAGTACTTTTGGGTATCAATGAAAATATATGGAGTAAAAAGTACATTATTTTCTTTAGGAATGTAGTGAAGTAAAAGTAAAAGTAGTCAAAAATATGAATAGGATAGTAAAGTACAGACACCCAAAATAACTACTTAATTAAGTACTTTACACCACTGAGTAAAAATTGTCAAACATAGAAATAGTAAAGTACAGATAAACACAAAAAAACTACTTAAAGAAGTATTTTAACTTAAGTATTTTACACCACTGAGGGTTACTGCTGGGTAAAACACACACTGGGCGCCAAGGCGTGACATTTTACGGGTACTCTCTCATCTGATAAAACACACAGGCTGCCACACACAAACACACTGACATAGATTACTCAATCCCCAGCGATAGGGCTGTTATCCTGATGTGTAGTTAGTTTGACTATGACAACAAAACACTGTATTACAAAAACACTTAACAGGTGTGGTGCTGCTGCCTCATATATTGACTTGACCTAATTTAAAACCATATAATAAGTCATCCACTGGTTTTGAAAATATTCAGATGTAAAGGGTGTGTATTTGGTACACTCTCACAAATATACAGTACACTATCTGCTAGACTGCGTAACAAAAGTTTTGACAAAGAACAGATTAGAATCAAGGTCATGTGGGATCATGTGACAGGCCTATGTCTCCCAGGTAATCTATAACATGCACACGAACACACACACACACACACACACACACACACACACACACACACACACACACACACACACACACACACACACACACACACACACACACACACACACACACACACACACACACACACACACACATATAATCTATCTATATGGGGTCATCCTTTTTTACGTCCATATCCTATCCTTGAACATTCCTGAACCTTGAACCAAACCTTTACCATTTTAAACCTAGTCCCAAGGATTCCCGAAACTACCTGTGCCACTGCTGCGAATTAGATGTGGGCCACGTAACCACACCCCTAAATCTGTCTCGCTGTCTGGGTGCGCAATCTGTTTGTCCGTGTTCTGTGTGCATGTGCAGTGGGTTGGTAGGCATTTTGTTTAATTCGTTCTGCAGCCTTGTCAGACAACACACGTGCCAGTGTCGATTCGGTTAAATCCAAGATAGCACTCGAGTCAGAGCAGCCGAAGCCAGCGCGGTTTTTTTACTGGATGAAATAAAAACTGTTTCGGGACCACCGCTAGGTGGGAGTGTTGGGGGCGCCGCAGGTGTGTCACGAACCGGGTCGCGAGACTGACGAGTGGTCAGTCTGGTCCAACTTTGCCGAACAAAGCCGTTAAATTCACGGTGGCAGAATCAATGACTGACTGAGTACTCTGGAGCAAGTAGCAGGGAGATCAATCAACATGTTCAAATCGGTCTTCCCGCTGAAGAAGCTGAGACGGAGTCGGAAACATCTGCTGTTCTTAGCCCTGCTGATGCTGGGAGCTTTCGCTGTTTACCAGGAGTTTGTAGCTACTAGTGTGTGGAGGATCACCAATAGCCGTGAGTAGGCTATATTGGCCATCTGAACCGTTGCTATGATGATCAGTGTGTGTGTGTGTGTGTGTGTGTGTTCGTGCGCATTCGGAAGTATTGTTTATATATTGAAAAAAAAAAATGTAATGATCAATTTTAGAATAAGGCTCTACCGTAACAAAATGGGGAAAAAGTCAAGCAGTCTGAATACTTTCCGAATGCATTGTGCATGTGTGTGCAGGGCCGGCTCTAGCCTTTTGGGGGCTCTATGCGAGATTTGGTTTGAGAGGCCCCTACCTTGGGGTAAAACATTTTAGTGTTCCCCCCTCTTGTCGTTGGGGAGAAATGTACGTTTTAAAGAAAATTCTCTGCAATTCTACACATTTTGCCATGGCATTGAGAAAACATTGCAATTGTATAACACATTTCATGCACTTCTAGTCATTTTGCCATTGGGCAGGGATAACACTTGCAGTTTTACAGCTACTTTCCTGCAATTCTGCACATTTCGTAATGAAGAATGCATTTTTTATAACCTTTATTTAACTAGGCAAGTCAGTTAAGAACAAATTCTTAACTGAGCCTGAAATGTTAACTGCCTTGTTCAGTGGCAGAATGACAAATTTTTAGCCTGGGGACCTTGCAACCTTCCGAAGTCCACTTCTAACCACGAGGCACTGTATATATATATGACATTTGAATGAGAAGAATAACAAAATCCAATAGGGGCCCCCTGGACATCCTCTGGCATGTTTATGTCCAGCTGTTGGCTATCCATTAAGCCAGAATGATTTTGCAGTGACATAGTGATCAAACAGATTTTCATTCGAGGTGTAGGTGAGGGTGAAGTCTGATACTAACAATTACAATTATACAGATGATTGTTGGTTAACACTTAAAAAGTAAGCATTTCACATGTTGTATTACTGGTAGTTTGTTACAAATAAAATGTGTTTTAATATTAACAAAAAACTGGTGCACAACAGTATTAATATCCTTGGTTTTTTTTAAGATAAATGTGAATGAAAAAACATCACTTTTTAAATTATGGTTTTAATGGACACATATATATTCCTTGTCCATAATGTAGAGGCCTCTTGGATGTTCATTGAAGAGGTTCAAGGGAGGATATAAAATGGAAGAATCAGACTGGGTCCTGTAAGGTTTTAGAGAAACCATTAATAAACATTAACTGTAGATGATACATGTGATCTACATAACATTATGAGGCAAAGCCGATATCAATTTTGCACATCAGTACCTTTATTCCTCCTTGCAAAACAGCTCCTCATCAGTATACTTGCTGACACACAGTTTTCACACACAAATTCTCGAGGATTCAGTCACCTTGACGCCCATTCTAACATCTATATGTTTATTTTTGATATTCTTAATTTTGCTTTATGTTTTGGATATCCATTTGGAAGACAAATGTGTCCATTCTGTTTTTGCAGAAAGGATTTTTCCATAATGGTCCTGATAAGTGGCTCCAACCATCTTCATCCATTTTAACAAATATGAAAAAATAGATGGTATCATCATAAACACCATAAATGTATGTCATACAAGGGATGAAACTGTTACCTTAAATTGAAATCTTTTGCATTCTTCAGTTAACCTCTTACATCTATGGGGGCACCTTTTCATTTTGGTGTGATGAAAAAACGTTTAAACAACACTTTTTATGGATATCAAATGATATTTTGCCACTCTTCCAAAAGATGCCAGATTTGTGCATATAATTGATAGCATTGGAAAGAAAACACTCTGAGCGTGTCCAGAAATACCAAGATATTCCTCTTGGTGCATCTCTGATCAGTCTTCTCCTTGTAGAGCAAAGTTTAGAGGGACCAAGATTTGAGTGGCATCCAGGAAATGACAAGGATTTTTGAGTGCTCTGGGATGTTTCCATTGTCTTTTATAAATCCGCTGTAAATGCTTCAGGAATGATCTCGCCTGCCTGGTGTGTTCTTGTTCTTCATGATGCCTCCGCTTTTAAGGTGTCTGCAGCATTGTGCAGGTATTTGTAGGAGAGATCATTGGAAGATTGACCATATTAGTCATTTACCAACATTTATCATTCAGGTGTCCGCCTTCTGGAGTCCTGCGCACTGAAATTAAAGGGGCTGAATAATTTTGCAGTCACCTTTTTCAGTTTTTTGTTAAAAAGGGATATCAGATAGGAAATTGTGTCCCAGTTGTTGATTCTTCACAAAAATGCATATCAATGAAGCCTGAAATGTGGCAAAAAAAGTTCACCTTGAGGATTGATTGCAAATATATATGAGCAACCCCAAGTCCAATGGGTTCCTCTGGCATGTTTATGTAGTTAATCCATAAAATGTTTATGTTGCATAGTGATGAAACAGATTTTTTCGGTTAGTTTCGGTATGATTGTTGGTTAAGGACCAGACGCAATGTAGAAAACGGATGATTGATTTCTTGTAAAGTAAGCACACATGACGCATGTTACAAAAAAATGTGTTTTTATTAACAAAAGGTGCACAACAGTATTCATACCTTGGTTTTTGAAAACATGTGAATGAAAAAACATCACTTTTAAAAATGGTTTTCAAATTATTTTATTTATTTGGTTCTGGATGTTTTGAAGAGGTAAGGGAAAAAATGGCTGATGAGACTGAGTCCTGTAAGGTTTTAGAGAAACCATTAATAAACATTAACTGCTAGATGATACATGTGATCTACATAACATTATGACAAATTAGTCAACAGTACCTTTATGTGCCTTCATCAGTATATTTTGAAAATCACGAGATGACAGTGTTTTGTATCTATAGCCTTTAGGATATTCTTACCTCTTTGTTGATTGATATCCATTGAATTTTCCATTTGTTTTAGAAAGGATTTTCAAGAAATAAGTGTCAAACAACACATCCATTTTCACAAATATGAAAAAATAGATGCATCATAAACAATTTATGTCATACAAGGGACAAACGGATCCGGGATGGGGAGTCTCAAGAAGTTAATGGATAGGCCCCCTTTTTTCCTTCCAATTTTCGCCTAAATGACATACCCAAATCTAACTGCCTGTAGCTCAGGGCCTGAAGTAAGGATATACATATTCTTGATACCATTTGAAAGGAAACTTTGAAGTTTGTGGAAATGTAGGAGAATATAACACAATAGATCTGGTAGAAGAAAATACAAAGAAAAAAAAATTCTACCACCATCTTTGAAATGCAGCAAAGGTCCCACGTCTAGCCATCACTCTAGTTGTAATTCTGATAGTGTCCACAAGATGGCAGCAGTGGATGTGCAAAGTTTAAGACGGATAACTTGAAGTATATGAGCAAACTACATGACATTTAGTGTGAAGTCACCCAGGTACATTTGGGCAAATTGTGAAGGAGACATTTGCATTAACATTACATTTTTCTGCAAGAATATTGTCAAATCTGTATACTTGGACTTTGATTTAGCTTTTCCAGTATTAGTAGCCATAAGTTCAACATTTGCAAAACAACCAGTTTTCATAACTTTATAACTCTCCATATTCTTATAATTTTTGTCCAAAAGGAAAAGTCTTGCTGTCGCACAAGGTTAGCAGCTACATTCTGCGACAGATACAGGGTGTCTGTCGCAGAATGGGCTTTACTCCCATAAAGCCCAGCTCATTGGCTATCTAGCTAGCTTTGTTTGACCCTGATTGGTGCTTATTTGACAAAGTTACAGTCGATCAAGTGAAGACCGCCCGCGTCATTGGCTTGCAATGAAGGCGTCGCTCTCTGACCACATTTGGTGTCCTATTGGATATACTACACCCCTAATGATATAGTGAGGTCTGGTTACGCTCTAGGATCTCTGAGGAATAAATACGGATGGGATGTGACTGGTTGAAACAACGTTTATGGTTAGATTTTCACAGATTCCGATCTTTGCAATACAAAATCAATCGTGCATGTTATATGGACCTTTTTAGGCTATGAAAAAGGATTTTATCTAACAAAACAACATTTCATGTTATCTCTGGGCCCCTTTGGATGATAAATCAGAGCAAGATTTCAGAATATAAGTACACATTTAACCTTTAGAGGTGAATTTATCAAACCTATTGCAGTGAAAAAAGTGTTTTGTTAGGAGCTCTCAAACAATAGCATGTCATTATTTTGCAGTAATAGATGTATTAACAAGAATTTAAGCATTCAGCCAATATAAGACACTTATATGTACCAACATTTGTTGTTTCTCTAAAATCTGCGATCATGACAGAAGTAGCTGCATGATTTACAACTGTCCCGTTGACGGGATGCCTATCCCTAAGCAGTTTTAAGTACCTGCACCAGCTGTTGTCTCAAATTCAAATCAAAATGTTTATGTTGAGCAGTTAGGTTCCTGCAAGAACCCTCAAGAACTAAAGAGGATCCTCGATGAACCCCAGCTCCTTTGGGGTTCTTGCAACAACTTTTTGGGGGAATTTTTCAGTGCCAACAGACCTAAGGTTCTAGCAAGGCAGAGGGCCTCGGTTCGAGCCTCGATGTGAGCCTAATCAGAAGGAAGTGGTACTTGCTAATCAAGCGGTGTGACTTCCTTTACATGTAGATGTTAGTCTTTGTGGATGGCTTTTCTTTCCCACCGTACTTTTTCTCCTGCTGTCTACACACACACACACACACACACACATTCGTTTGTAGCAGTGGTAGCCTCATACCTGGGGCTTGAGGGAACAGGGCTTTGGAACCCTGCTGTCAATACACGCACACAGGTGTGTGTTTGTGAAGAAGAGAAAATTAATAATACACCTCCCTCTGGACAAACACACACACAGTGCATTCCTGAGCCCCCTCTTCAGATGGGGCTATTCTCAGGAGCGAGGACATCACCCTCTTAACATATGTATGTTTGTGCAGGTTTTTGTGTGCATAGTGTTAGGACAGATGTTGTAGATTTTTTTATGTGCCCACACACTTAACCAGAGGAGAGGAGAGGAGAGGAGAGTGCAGAGAAGTTGGGAGGAACAGGGAGAGGAGAGAAAGACATACAAACATGAGAAGGGAGATAGGAAGGGATAGAATCTCTTATTCCTTGAGTTAAAAGTATCATTCTTTTTCTGTCCTCAACTACCACTCTAAAATTACCCTGTGTGTGTCTCCACCCTGGTGATAATTACAGACTTCCAGACTACCAGTACTTAAAGTTCTTTCTCCCCATTGCAACCCCCCAAATACACACACGCTAACCCTGTAGCACTGCCTCTATAAATACACACAGGGTAGCCTAATTGTATTGTTTGTTTGTGTGCGCACACACCTGGCTAGTGTTTCTGAGTCCAGAAGGCTGTTGTTGTTTACCAGACCCAATGCCTTTAGCTCAGCGGGTTAACATGACCCTGAATCAAGCAGAGGACACTTGTTGGAACATCAGCAGTAGAGGGTTGTACGGGAAGCAAGGAGTGTGTTCAAGTGTGCATGTGTGTGTGTGCAGTATGTTCAGATTCGTATGTGTCATTTCCATTGTTATGACCAGCTGATTGTGTGTTTAGAGTTTGATCTATGATTTAACTTTGAACTAGAACCAAGGAGATAAAGTGTGTGTGTCTGTGTTTGTTTGTTTCTTGTAAATACTCCTTATTTTAGAGTAGCAGTTTGTTTCCCTTTCTTTCTTAACATTTCTCCCTCTCTCTCTGCTACAGGTTTCAGTCCTACCAGTGAGGGCAGTCCCAGGAGAAGTCCTACCCAAGAAAGAGTGGTAAGGATAGGGGGAGAAGAAGAGAGAGAGAGAGAGTTTGGAGTGGAGGGTAAGGGAGAGTGGGAGACAGAATTTGTCACATACCAGTTTTTCCATACACACCTATCACAAAACCCAGAAAAGTAGTTACCTCATCTGTGTGTTCCAGGTTGGAGGTGATGTGGGGGAGGATTATTCAGAAGCCTGGCGTTCCAGCTACACCCCACAGCCCTGGAGGCCAGAGGTACATTATTCACCAACAGGAACCTTCCACAACCTGCCCAGGCTTGCCCAAAAAGTGTGTGTGTTGGTGTGTCAGTGTAGTATGTGTGAGTTTGTGGGTAGAGCCCGGTAAGTGTATAGAGCCATTGGAAGAGAGTCAGTGCAACAACAACAAAAAAGGGGATCAATGCAAATAGTCTGGGTAGCCATTTGATTAAATGTTCAGCAGTCTAATGGCTTGTGGGTAGAAGTAGTTTAGGAACCTTTTGGTCCCAGACTTGGCGCTCCGGTACCTCTTACCATGTGGTAGCAGAGAGAACAGTCTATGATTTAGGTGGCTAGAGTCTGACCCTTTTTAGGACCTTCCTCTGTCACCTCCTGGTATAGAGGTCCTGGAGGGCAGGGAGTTGGGCCCCAGTGATGTACTTGGCTGTACACACTACTAGAGTTCAACCGATTATGACTTTACAACGCCGATACCGATTATTGGAGGACCAAAAAAAGCTGATACTGATTAATCGGATGATTTTTATATATATTTGTAGTAATGACAATTACAACAATGCTCAATGAACACTTATTTTAACTTAATATAATACATAACATCTATTTAGACTCAAATAAATAATGAAACATGTTCAATTTGGTTTAAATAATGCAAAAACACAGTGTTGGAGAAGAAAGTAAAAGTGCAATATGTGCCATGTAAAAAAGCTAATGTTTAAGTTCCTTGCCCAGAACATGAGAACATATGAAAGCTGGTGGTTCAGTATTCCCAGTTCTTCAATATTCCCAGTTAAGAAGTTTTAGGTTGTATTTATTATAGGAATTATGACACGTCGACTATTTCTCTCTATACGGTTTGTATTTCATATACCTTTGACTATTGGCACTTTAGTATTGCCAGCCTATCTCGAGAGCTGATAGGCTTAAAGTCATAAACAGCGCTGTGCTTCAAGCATTGCTAAGAGCTGCTGGCAAATGCAGTAAAGTCCTGTTTGAATGAATGCTTACGAGCCTGCTGCTGCCTACCACCGCTCAGTCAGACTGCTCTATCAAATCATAGACTAAATTATAATATAATAAACACAGAAATACGAGCCTTTGGTCATTAAAACCTGTTTGGGATAGGGGGCAGCATTTTCACGTTTGGATCAAAAGCGTGCCCAGAGTAAACTGCCTGCTACTCAGTCCCAGTTGCTAATATATGCATATTATTAGTAGATTTGGATAGAAAACACTCTGAAGTTTCTAAAACTGTTTGAATGATGTCGGTGAGTAACAGAATAGGCGAAAACCTGAGAAAAATCTAACCAGGAAGTGGGAAATCTAAGGTTTGTAGTTTTTCAAATCTTGGCCTATCGAAAACAGTGTCTATTGGGTCAAATTGCACTTTCTAAGGCTTCCACTAGATGTCAACAGTCTTTAGAACCTTGTTTGATGCTTCTACTGGGAAGTGGGGGCTCATAAAGGCTCTTTGAGTCAGTGTTCTCGAAGAGTGCCACAAGCTCGTGACGCTCGTTCACGTGAGAGTTAGTTCGCGTTCCATTGCATTTCTGAAGACAAAGGAATTCTCCGGTTGGAACATTATTGAAGATTTATGTTAAAAACATCCTAAAGATTGATTCTATACTTCGGTTGACATGTTTCTACGGACTGTAACGGAACTTTTGAACTTTTCGTCTGCTCATGCGTCATGATGTTGGATTACTGGGATGAACGCGCTAACAACAAGGAGGAATTTGGACATAAATTATGAACTTTATCGAACAAATCAAACATTTATTGTGGAACTGGGATTCCTGGGAGTGCATCAAAGGTAAGTGAGTATTTATAATGCTATTTCTTACTTCTGTTGACTCCAACATGGCGGATATCTCTTTGGCTTGTTTTGTCCTCTGAGCGCCGTACTCAGATTATTGCATGGTGTGCTTTTTCCATAAAGTTTTTTAAAAATCCGACACAGTGGTTGCATTAAGAAGAAGTCTATCTTTAATTCTGTGAATAACACTTGTATGTTTTATCAATGTTTATTATGAGTATTTCTGTAAATTGATGTGGCTCTCTGCAAAATCACCAGATGTTTTGGAAGCAAAACATTACTGAACGTAACGCGCCAAAATAAACTGAGATTTTTGGATATAAATATGCACTTTATCGAACAACACGTATTGTGTAACATGATGTCCTATGAGTGTCATCTGATGAAGATCATCAAAGGTTGTGATTCATTTTATCTATATTTCTGCTTTTTGTGACTCCTAACTTTGGCTTGATAAATGGCTGTTTTTGTTGCTTGGCTCTGACCTAACATAATCATATGTTGTGCTTTCACTGTAAAGCCTTTTTGAAAACACAATGGGTAGATTAACAAGAAGTTTATCTTTCATTTGGTGTATTGCACTTGTTAATGTTATATTATTTCTAAAAATAAATTCAAAAAAATATTTTTAAATTTCGCTCGCTGCCTTTTCAGCGGAATGTTGTCGAGTGGCGTAAGAAGGTCATTAATATGGTCAAATCCAGAAACTATACTTTCGAAAACAAAACGTTTATTCTTTCAGTGAAATACGGAACAATTAGGTATTTTAGACTAGGTCAAGGAGAGGTTGAAAATGTCAGTGAAGACACTTGCCAGCTGGTCAGTGCATGCTCTGAGTATGCGTCCTGGTAAATCCGTCTGGAGCTACGGCCTTGTGAATGTTAAGTTGTTTACAGGTCTTACTCACATCGGCTACGGAGAGCGTGATCACACAGTTATCTGGAACAGCTGGTGCTCTCATGTATGGTTATATGTCGAACGAGTGCAAGATGGCGCTCGCGAGCAAGATGAAACATTATTGCGCGAGCAAACGCTTGAGTCAAGAGAGAGAGAATAAATGTGGTCAAACGAGCAGAGGACAGGCCCCGCGAGTGCAGGCCAGCGTGGTGCGCGCAAATGAAGCTTGAGTGCTTGCGAGTGTGACTTTGAGCGAGCAGAACTGCATTTAAATCGAGAGCAGAGACTTTTGTTCGCCTGAAGAAATACTTACTATATGCCAAGACTCAGAAATTAAATACGCCTCCCCCCATGCAACAATGTTGATGACAACAATGCTGTTTTCACTTTGCTTCTTAATATAAATCCATGAGCGTTCTATAATTACACTATTAGTTTGTTTCTTACATCAGCAAACAGCTAGTTTGTCTTTTCTTAGCAAGTTGTCCTAAATCTTGTGAGACGCTAATTGTTAGCCGCTAATACATGTACGGGGTAAGAGCAAACCTAGCTAGCTAATACAGCCTGATTAATACCAGTGATGGTGTAGACCTAAATCAGCATGTTGTTTGTGCAACAGTATCTTCTAAATCAAAGAGGAATATGCAAAGCAAGAATATGTTAGCGACATGAAGTAGTTAAGAGAGAACATGCAATGTAGCCAAAGCTTATAGGGTCCCCTAGGAAACACTTATCAACACTTTAGTTCTTATCCTGTCACAATAACTCCTTCCTGGCATTTTAATTTGTTGTCATCTCAAACAACACTGTGTTCAAAGTTCCCACTATTATACTCTAACTATATAATTAGAATAGTCATCCTATTTCCATGATTCCAACATTTTTGCTCTAATTCGCAAGCCAAATCGCAATTGCAACATTTGGTTAAAAATAAGTCCTAGATTATTTACCCATATCGTGCAGCCCTACGTGGCAGTGTGGAAATGATCTCAATTGAGCAGTGGTGTATTTAAGTAAACATACTTTCAAGTACTACTTACGTCTTTTACTTTTTTATTTTTGCAACTTTTACTTCTACATTCTTAAAGAAGATATTGTACTTTTTACTCCAAACATTTTCCCTGACACATAAAAGTACTCATTACATTTTGAATGCTTAGCAGGTCCAATTCACGCACTTGTCAAGAGAACATCCCTGGTCATCTACTGCCTCTAATCTGGAGGACTCACTAAACACATTCTTTGTTTGTAAATTACAGTGCCTTGTGAAAGTATTCGCCCCCCTTGAACTTTGACCTTTTGCCACATTTCAGGCTTCAAACATAAAGGTATAAAACTGTATTTTTTTGTGAAGAATCAACAACAAGTGGGACACAATCATGAAGTGGAACGACATTTATTGGATATTTCAAACTTTTTTAACAAATCAAAAACTGAAAAATTGGGCGTGCAAAATTATTCAGCCCCCTTAAGTTAATACTTTGTAGCTCCACCTTTTGCTGCGATTACAGCTGTAAGTCACTTGGGGTATGTCTCTATCAGTTTTGCACATCGAGAGACTGAAATTCTTTCCCATTCCTCCTTGCAAAACAGCTCGAGCTCTGAGGTTGGATGGAGAGCATTTGTGAACAGCAGTTTTCAGTTCTTTCCACAGATTCTCGATTGGATTCAGGTCTGGACTTTGACTTGGCCATTCTAACACCGGGATATGTTTTTTTTAACCATTCCATTGTAGATTTTGCTTTATGTTTTGGATCATTGTCTTGTTGGAAGACAAATCTCCGTCCCAGTCTCAGGTCTTTTGCAGACTCCATCAGGTTTTCTTCCAGAATGGTCCTGTATTTGGCTCCATCCATCTCCCCATCAATTTTAACCATCTTCCCTGTCCCTGCTGAAGAAAAGCAGGCCCAAACCATGATGCTGCCACCACCATGTTTGACAGTGGGGATGATGTGGTCAGGGTGATGAGCTGTGTTGCTTTTACGCCAAACATAACGTTTTGCATTGTTGCCAAAAAGTTCAATTTTGGTTTCATCTGACCAGAGCACCTTCTTCCACATGTTTGGTGTGTCTCCCAGGTGGCTTGTGGCAAACTTTAAACAACACATTTTATGGATATCTTTAAGAAATGGCTTTCTTCTTGCCACTCTTCCATAAAGGCCAGATTTGTGCAATATACGACTGATTTGTTGTCCTATGGACAGAGTCTCCCACCTCAGCTGTAGATCTCTGCAGTTCATCCAGAGTGATCATGGGCCTCTTGGCTGCATCTCTGATCAGTCTTCTCCTTGTATGAGCTGAAAGTTTAGAGGGACGGCCAGGTCTTGGTAGATTTGCAGTGGTCTGATACTCCTTCCATTTCAATATTATCACTTGCACAGTGCTCCTTGGGATGTTTAAAGCTTGGGAAATCTTTTTGTATCCAAATCCGGCTTTAAACTTCTTCACAACAGTATCTCGGACCTGCCTGGTGTGTTCCTTGTTCTTCATGATGCTCTCTGCGCTTTTAACGGACCTCTGAGACTATCACAGTGCAGGTGCATTTATACGGAGACTTGATTACACACAGGTGGATTGTATTTATCATCATTAGTCATTTAGGTCAACATTGGATCATTCAGAGATCCTCACTGAACTTCTGGAGAGAGTTTGCTGCACTGAAAGTAAAGGGGCTGAATAATTTTGCACGCCCAATTATTCAATTTTTGATTTGTTAATCTTGAAACTCCCCATCCCGGATCCGGGATCGTGACTAAAGCCTCAGGCTCATTAGGATAACGCAACGTTAACGATTTCTGAAAATCGCAAATAAAATGAAAATAATGCGCCTACTCTCAAGCTTAGCCTTTTCTTAACAACACTGTCATCTCAGATTTTCAAAATATGCTTTTGAACCATAGCAATTCACTAATTTGTGTAAGAGTAAGCTAGCTAGCATTTTGAGTAGCATTTAGCACGCAACATTTTCACAAAAACCAGATAACCAAATAAATAAAATCATTTACCTTTGAAGAGCTTCGGATGTTTTCAATGAGGAGACTCTCAGTTACATAGCAAATGTGCAGTTTTTCCTGAAAGCGTCTTTGTGTAGGAGAAATCGCTCCGTTTTGTACATCACATTTGGCTACCGAAACGAACCGAAAATTCAGTCACCTACAACGTCAAACTTTTTCCGAATTAACTCCATAATATCGACCGAAACATGGCAAACGTTGTTTGGAATCAATCCTCAAGGTGTTTTTTCACATATCTCTTCATTGATATATCGTTCGTGGAAGCCTGCATTCTTCTCTGAATTCCATGGAAAAATACTTGCAGCTGACTTTTGCGCCCCAGTTTCGGCGCAGGACACCGGGCGGACACCTGGTAAATGTGGTCTCTTATGGTCAATCTTCCAATGATATGCCTACAAATACGTCACAATGCTGCAGACACCTTGGGGAAACGACAGAAAGGGCTGACTCACTCCTCTCGCATTCACAGCCATATAAGGAGACAATGGAAAACGGAGCCTCAAAAATCCTGCTCATTTCCTGGATGCCGTGTCATCTTGGTTTTGCCTGTAGCTCACGTTCTAGGGCACGCACAGAGAATATCTTTGCAGTTCTGGACACGTCAGAGTGTTTTCTTTCCAAAGCTACCAATTATATGCATAGTCGAGCATCTTTTTGTGACAAAATATCTTGTTTAAAACGGGAACGTTTTTCATCCAAAAATGAAATAGCGCCCCCAGAGTTTCAAGAGGTTAAAAAGGTTTGAAATATCCAATAAATGTCGTTTCACTTCATGATTGTGTCCCACTTGTTGTTGATTCTTCACAAAAAATACAGTTTTATATCTTTATGTTTGAAGCCTGAAATATGGCAAAAGGTCGCAAAGTTCAAGGGGGCCGAATACTTTCGCAAGGCACTGTATGTGTGAGTGTTGGAGTGTGCCCCTGGCTATCCGTAAATAAATGAAAATTAAAAAAAATGGTGCCCTCTGGTTTTCTTAATTCAAGGAATTTGCCGTTTTACTTTTGATACTTATGTACATTTTATCAATTCCATTTACTTTTGACACTTGAGTAGAAGTATACAATTATTTGGTTTTAAATATACTTAAGTAGTATTTTACTGGGTGACTTTCACTTTTACTTGAGTATGATAATTTGGGACTTTTTCCACCACTGCAATTGAGTGCAGGAAATGCTGAAATTATAAAAGTGCTCATTAAAATCACTTACAATGTGTTGCCACTCTAGGACCACTCACTACTCATTAAGCAAATGTAGAACACTTATTATTCAAAACCCCAAAATACCGTCTTATTTAAAAATTTATAAAAAATATCGTTCTATAATATTTTGGCCATTTCGTCCAGCCCTAGTCTCACACCAAATTTTCAGTTTGTGCTCCAAAATCCATTTTGCTCTCGCAACTGTTTACTATCATTTTATAACCAGTGGAAATTCTAGCCTGTAGCAGTCTACTGAAACGCAATTGATCTGGTTTTTGGACAAATCACGGCTTGACTGCTCTCTAACCAGATGTTTTACCATAGAGATGAAACGAAGGCTGACCATCATGAAAATGTAAGTATGATAGTTTTTCAGTAGAGAATTAGCTTATCAACTAGCTCGCTAATCAACTATGATTTCAAAATTGAAATAGTAAGTAGTTATTTATTCTCTTATAAAAGCAGGCTATTGACGAGGCAAGCTAGGTTAACGTCAGCTAGCTAGGAAGCTAACTAGCCAAAGTTATCAAGCCAGCTAACATAACTAATGCCAATGTGGTTTTGTTTTCTATACCATCTCTGGCTAAGTCAAGGAGGGGTTTAGAAGGGAGGAAGACTTGGAAGACCAGCATGGGTGGCAGAAGAGGGAGGAGAGGCAGGGTGAGAACAGACAGGGACGACCTTCACTGGGGAAGAGGTCAGTGATTGAGGAGAGGGAGCCAAGAGATGTCAGACTTTGAACCAAATAATAGCCAATATTGTAAACCGCTAATTACATACTTTGAGATACAATCTGATTAAAAAAAGATTTAACTTTTACTCTGTCAGTTTTTGCGCAGTTAACCTCAAACTGTTTCTCTCATTGCTCTTTCCATCCATCTGCAACAAGTCAGTTCGGTGGGAAAATGCCCATATTTTTTTATATTCTCATAACTCTTTTGCCAATTGGATGGAAACCAAGCTACTGCTGAACAGTATGAGAAGTGTAGGTAAGGGGTGAATTGAAAACCTATATAGGAGGATAGCTCTCCTCGAGGTGTGTTGGGCATGAAATGACAGCAGGCTGTCATAGGGTCTGACAAGTGGCGTGGATTGGTACAGGGCAATTCCACATTATTAAGAGTGACGCTGAGACTCAGATTAATTACTTTAAAATGTATGTCATACAAACCAATGATTGCAAGTTGTTCAAAATAGTCCTTGTGCATAGAGTTGTGTGGCTTGTTTCACTTTGAAATCATTTGTTTTTGTTTGACATACATTATAAAGTGAGCTGCCCTACAGCTTGGCTCAGCCCCACATCGTGTTTTATCACTTATTTGGCTAAATGATTATCCACAGTTGCCTCTTGTGATTCAGCCACAGCAGTCTTAACAGTCTTAAAATAGACTGTTACCTTGAATGCAATATTAAGATGTCAAAACATTTTAAACTCCAATATAACTTTTTTTACATCTTATTTTCCTCTCTCACTCGTTCTCTGGACACAGGTCGTGTGTGTGTGTGTGTGTGTGTGTGTGTGTGTGTGTGTGTAGAGAGAGAACACATTTGACCAGGTGGAGTCTGGCTTCTACTTCATCGCCCTGGACTACTACACAACTCAGCACATGTGTTGCTCCACCTTCCCCAGTGCCCTACTTTTGTTTACTTTTTAACAATGTCTATGGATCATAACATTTATGTTGGGACTTCAAATCCACACTAAATGTAATTCTATATCCTGTATTGTTCTGCACTCTAAAGATTATGCTAATGCCTCACTGTAAGAACCTGGAGAAACTGGTTCTGAGGGAGGTGACATGGTCACAAAGAGTGCCTGGGGCACTTTCCAGCTCTACGGCTGTCTGGACAACAGCCAGAGGGTGGTCAGCTCTGCTGCACCTGAGAGCTAAAGGTATGTCACCACACTCCTAACAGTGATGTATGCTCATTTGTGTTTCTTAAAGTGGCGATCAGCAGTTGAAACAATAAAACAATGTACTCCCTACCCATTTTGGCAAAAAGCTGAGGAATGGACCTGGAGAAATTTGACCACTCTCAAATTCATAAACAGAGTTATGGATGCAAGGACTGACCATCACGCCTCCTTCTAAAACCCTATTAGAGGAGACAACCCAAGGTTCCTCGCCTCAGATCCCCTCCAATGGGTTTTGACAAGGATGTGAGTAGAGAGGAAGTTGAGCAGAGATGAATTGGGACAGAGCTCGTCATTGTTTTAGGTGGAAACTTATATTGAATGATATGTTTATTCTGTTTGCACTTATCTTTGTTCTACTTGTGCTCTTTGCTCTGGCTCTGGCTTGCTTATAACATCTGATCTGACTCCCTATGCAATTTTTCTCCTGTATTACTGACTGTGTTCAATACAACTGCAAATGTCATATTGAAATAATTTTAGATTCTGTAATTAATAGACAATGGTAGATCCCAATCAGAAAATGACGGTCTGCTGAGAGGGTCATTGGCTGCAACCTCAAGGTCCTGCACGACTCCAGGGAAAGGAAGGCTGGGGTAAAGATCATTTCCAAAGTTTCCCCTCTGGCAAACGGTTCAGGTCAATCACGACCAAAACCTCCTGAACAGTTTCTTCCCCCGTGCTGTGGGCCTCACTAACCGGTCACCTATTTTTTTTTTTTTACCTTTATTTAACCAGGCAAGTCAGTTAACAAGAAATTCTTATTTTCAATGAACAGTGGGAACAGTGGGTTAACTGCCTGTTCAGGGGCAGAACGACAGATTTGTACCTTGTCAGCTCGGGGGGTTGAACTCACAACCTTTCGTTTACGAGTCCAATGCTCTAACCGCTAGGCTACCCTGCCGCCCCTAGTCCATGATGATCTTCTCATCCATGGATGTCTCACTCTGCACTATTCATTCAGTGACTATGCACCCTGCACTATCATTCCAGAACTGCACATTGCTCTTTGTACTCTGCACATTTCTTACATGCATCATTTATAATGTAGCATATAGTGTTCATAGTGTACATACTGTATGTGGATCTTTGGAAATTCTGCATCTATATATATTTTGTTCTGTATATTCTGTTTATTGTTGCATTTTGTTCTGTATATTCTGTTTATTGTTGCAGCACCATTTCACAGTCAAATTCCTCTACATGCAAATGTATTCTGACATGTTAACCTGAGTTTAGTTGGTTTATCATGTCAGTTGGAGTTTACATTATATTATTTGGGACTGGTTATGTACTGTAGCAGGTAACAGATTATACCCTTTGTCTTCATATAATAAAAAAATCCCGTGTGTGTGTGTGTGTGTCCCCGTGTCCCCTTGGGCTTAATACCCTAAATATTGTCTCTTTCCTGCAAGTAGTGGACTCGTTTTATGGTGTCTGCTAGAACTGTCTGCTTTTTGTTTTACATACAAAGGTTGCTGGCTAACAAATAAGCTAGATAACTTTAGCAAGTATACTGAACAAAAATATAAACGCAACATGCCACAAAGATTTTACTTAGTTACAGTTCATATAAGGAAATCAGTCAATTTAAACAAATTCCTTAGGCCCTAATCTATGGATTTCACATGACTGGGCAAGGGTGCAGCCATGGGATGGCATAGGCACACCAAATGCATTTCTCCCCACAAAAGGCTTTAGTCCATGGATTATCTTGGCACCTGCTTGGCAGCAATCAATCAAATGCATTTCTCCCCACAAAAGGGGCTTTATTACCTGTCAAGCGGATGGATTATCTTGGCACCTGCTTGGCAGCCAGGTACAGCCAATCAAATGTATTTTCCCCCACAAAAGGGGCTTTATTACCTGTCAAGTGGATGGATGATCTTGGCACCTGCTTGGCAGCCAGGTACAGCCAATCAAATGCATTTTCCCCCACAAAAGGGGCTTTATTACCTGTCAAGTGGATGGATTATCTTGGCAAAGGAGAAATGCTCACTATTAAGGATATTAACACATTTGTGCCAAAATTTGAGAAAAATTCACTGCGTATGGAAAATGTTTGGGATTTTATTTTTTTTCCCAGCTCTGGAAACATGGGACCAACACTTCATGTTGCGTGTATTTTTTTGTTCAGTGTAAAGTCTACTCAACTCAAGGTATAGTATACATATTAGAATTAATTTCCCAATTAATTTGGTTGTCAAGCTGCTGGGTTTCTGGCTCAAACCGCTAAACAGACGGCTCGCAATAGCCAATCACAACACTGGACTGGCCAATGGCAGGAATTTGTTAGTTCTTCCTTCACTCCAGTGAAATTTACCAATCTAAGGTTTCTAGACACACACCCGCCCCCATCTCCCTGAAATCCAAACCTAAAAAGGTGCCAAGACATGAGCAATTTGAGAAATATAAATATTCACAAATTCATACAAAATGAAGAGCTGAAATGTCTTGAGTCACTAAGTATTCAACCCCATTATTATGGCAAGCCTAAATAAGTTCAGGAGTAAAACTTAGCTTGACAAGTTGCATGGACTCACTGCAATAATAGTGTTTCACATGTATTTAATTTTTTATCGCTACCTCATCTCTGTAAGGTCTCTCATTCGACCAGAAAGACCAGGGAGGTTCGCAAAGAAAAAGCAGACATTGAATATCCCTTTGAGCATTTTTCCAAAACATGCATCCTGTTTGCAACAAGGCACTAATGTAATACTGCAAAAAAATGTATCAAAGCAATTAACTTTTTGGCCTGAATACAAAAATGTTAATAATAAGTAATACAACATATTACTGAGTACCACTCCATATTTTCAAGCATGGTGGTGTCTGTCATGTTATGGGTATGCTTGTAATCGTTAAGGACAGGTTCAGTCTGCTTTCCACTTAACATTAGAAGATTAATTCACCTTTCAGCAGAACAATAATCTAAAACACAAGCCCAAGCTACAGTTTTGATGTAAATCTACTTGAAAATCTAGGGCAAGGCCTGAAAATGGTTATCTAGCAATGATCAACAACCAATTTGACAGAGCTTGAATCATTTTGAAAAGAATAATGGGCAAATGTTGCACAATCCAGGTGTGGAAAGCTCTTAGAGACTTACCTGCAAAGACAGCTGTAATTGCTTCCGAAGGTGCTTCTACAAAGTATTTACTCATTTTTTAATAAATTTGCATACATTTCTAAAAGCTGTTTTTACTTTGTCATTATGGGGTACTGGCTTCGCCAAAAAATTGACAAAGACTTATTTTGCCAATCAGAGTTGAGCTAAACTGACTTGAGCTCAACTGTTAATGGTCCTGGCGCACCAAAAAAAGTGTCAAGGTAAGCCAGCTTGAATTTGGCTTCACTCCCATCACATCGCTTCAAGATAAATAACTAATTGACAGAAACAACTTGAATTGTGGCATCTCGTTTTGTTGTACTCCGCTGGCTAGATAATATTTGGATTTTATTCTCCATACAGGCCAATGATTATAAAGGTGATTCTGATCCAATCATAAATTCATAGATTGTGCTCATGGATTGAGAGGAGGGGAGTTCAATAGCTAGATGTAGAAGGCTAATGTTAACCAGCTAATGTTGCCCATGAAAGGATGTATGTATGTATTTAAATAGCCCTTCGTACATCAGCTGATATCTCAAAGTGCTATACAGAAACCCAGCCGAAAACCCCAAACAGCAAGCAATGCAGGTGTTGAAGCACGTTGGCTAGGAAAAACTCCCTAGAAAGGCCAAAACCTAGGAAGAAACCTAGAGAGGAAAAAGGCTATGAGGGGTGGCCAGTCCTCTTCTGGCTGTGCCGGGTGGAGATTATAAAAGAACATGGCCAAGATGTTCATGAATGACCAGCATGGTCAAATAATAGGTCTGGGACAGGTAGCACGTCCGGTGAACAGGTCAGGATTCCATAGCCACAGGCAGAACAGTTGAAACTGGAGCAGCATCACGGCCAGGTGGACTGGGGACAGCAAGGAGTCATCATGCGAGGTAGTCCTATGGCTCAGGTCCTCCGAGAGAGAGAAAAAGAGAAAGCATACTTAAATTCACACAGGACACCGGATAAGACAGGAGAAATACTCCAGATATAACAGACTGACCCAAGCCCCCCGACAAACTACTGCAACATAAATACTGGAGGCTGAGACAGGAAGGGTCAGGAGACACATAAAGAGAGCATGGTTTATGTTGTCATTGTTTCACTGTCATGTCCTCTCTCTCTCCAGTATAAGGGACAGGTTAATCTCCATATCTTTGAGGACTGGTGTGGCAGCTCTACAGCTCAGCTCCGCAAGAACCTGCACTACCCACTCTACCCACACGTGAGTCACTCACACACACACTACATGCCCATGTGATTCCCCCAGCAACATATACACGACATGCCATACCTCTGTCTCTCTATCTCTCTCTTTAGTCTAGAACCACTGTAAAGAAGCTGGCTGTTTCTCCTAGATGGACCAACTATGGCCTCAGGATCTTTGGCTATCTCCACCCCTATACTGACGGTACCCTTCCATCCATCCTGGAGTACAAGTTGAAATTCATGTAGGGCATCGAGACAGTTCGGTGGGTGGTAACACCAAGGCTTTTAACAACTGTGTTTGGTGCAGTAAGACAGCCATTCAACTTTACATGCCACAAGGCGACTAAACCACAGAGGTCCAAACACTGAACCCAGAGGAACAACTAATTCAATTCAAAGAATGCTCTGACAAATATTTGTCATCTAACTGTGTGTGTGTGCTCCAGGTGAGTTTGTGTTTGCGGTGAGCTCTGATGATAACTCTGAGTTCTGGCTGAGCCGGGATGACTCTCCACTCAACCTGCAGCTACTGACCTGGATCGGCAAGGTGGGCTCTGTGTGTGTGTGTGTTGGTGTGTACCTGAATACCTGAGATAGCTACAGGGACAGGCATGAGTGTGTTTATTTGGGATTATGGCAGCTCTCTTCCTGTCTTTAAGTACGATGAGCTGTCAAGTGTGGTGTGTTTTTCAGACTGGCATGGAGTGGACGGCACCTGGTGAGTTTGGGAAGTACGCCAGTCAGACATCCAGACCGGTTAGGTGAGTCGACTAAACACTGGGTGCTTTTGTATTAGTGAAGGCTATGATTGGCGGGGGGGGGGAATGAATCTATGTCTAAACACAGGGCTGAGAGTTATTTTAAGCACAGGTTGTTTTTTCTTATTTGTTTTGTGGTGTATTGGAGCTATGGCACTGAGCCAGGATGCACACACAGACCTACCTCTGAGGTGAAGTGTGTGTGTACCTGTGTGTGTGTGTGTCTGTGTGTGTGTACGATGATGGATGGTGCAGGGAGATGTGGGTTTGATCCTGACAAAGGACGCTGTCACAAAAACCATAATCAAGCATGGACCGCAGGCTAGAGAGAGGTTAAATGAAAGAGGGAGGGGAACAGGAAGAGAGGTTAAATGAGGTGATAAGAGGGAAGGAGGTGATAGTCATGAGATGGTAGGCATCTACAACCACCTATCAGAAACTAGCAAGTGTGTGTGTGTGTGTGTGTTCTGCAGGCTGTCAGTTCAGAGGATGTACTTCTTTGAGATCGTCCATAAACAGAACGACAGAGGAACAGACCACATGGAGGTGGCGGTGAGTTTCCCTTCTCTACTCTTTATTCTCTGTGTGTGCATGCAGGCGGTAGTATTAAGTGTGTGTGTGTAATTGTTTTGATACAGTGGCAGCTGAACCAGGAGGGTCTAAGCTTTACAGTCATCAGCTCCAAGTACATATCCCTCTATACCAGTGAGTACACACACACACACACACACACGGACACACACTTCTAACTACCTAACCGTTATCTCAGACGTGTGTATGTGTGTGTGTGTGTACAGATGAGTCCGCTCTGCGAATGAGTGACACCACTCACATACCCCAAACGGCCGCCAGTCACACCCGCACGCCTAGCAACCAGCCTGACAACCAGCTGAGCAGCCAGCCTGTGGCCGACATGCAGAGAGTTGACCCACGGGACACCCTCTACCAGAGTAAGACCTCTCACTCACACACTACAGTCGTTAGATAGAAGAAAAAAAACAACTCTGTGTGTGTAGTCCCTGTCCTAGACAGTAGGTACCTCGGTGGTGTGTTACCTGACTGCTCCTATAAACCAAGCTACATCATCAAAGGCTTCCCTCTGCTGCGATACCAGGGTCTGCAGTTTGTAAGTACTGTAACTACTACAATCCCTATAGTTTACAGAAATGAGTTTGTTTAGTGGGTTGATGTGTTGTTAGCTGGCTATGAGCGGGTCTTTACCATGTTGTTTGTGTGTCTCCAGGTCCACATGTCCTACATCTACCCAAATGACTACACACGGCTCACACAGATGGAGACAGAAAACACCTGCTTCTACCACTACAGTCCCCTACACCTGGACAGGTGAGAAGGGGAGGGAGAGGGAAAGGGAGAGTGATTTTTTTTAATGAAGTAGAGCCGACAGTGAAATGTATGACCTCTATGGGAGAATCTCATCTGCATACTCCTTGCGTCCTCTCTTCTCACCTCCTTAAAACCCATTGGAGGAGAAGGTCAGAGGGGTGGGACCTCTGGCTTTCTCATCCAAGGGGTTTTGAGAAGCAGGCGAGGAGAGAGGATGTGAATTGTATGCAATTGAGATTTTCCCTATGGCTCTGAGGACAGTTTCCCAAAAGCATTTTATGGCTAAATTTATCATAAGAACCTTCGTAGGGGCATCTTTAAATCCGTGAGCTGTTTGCCAAAACCACTGTTACTAAAGTTGCACTAGAAAACGCTTGTTATTTACCAACTGCTTCAGACCAGTCTTAGAACAGCTAAGTGTGTCTTTAGATGTGTTTTTTCCCTACCATGTCACTTTATACACAGAAGATCTCTGCTAGACATAGAATCAAGATGTTTATCTGTCTCTCTGTGACCACTGATAGCTTCACAATGAAGTTGACTTACAAATACAACGTTGTCAATGTCTTTGCAATTGTTACAAACAAGTGAAGGATTAAAAGACGCTTCCAATGAAAACAGAGATGACTGCAGAAAAAGATGAATAGCCTACACAGTATTAGGGATTAACACGGGTAACCGAGATCCCTGGACTGTCCAGGGATCACTTCACATTTCCCTAAACATTTCCCCCCAATGTCACACTAATGCAATTCAACAAAATACACAACATGCGGAGCAGCAGATTGGATAATGTGCTATTACATTTTTTGCCAAATAGGTTGTGGCATGAAAACCTTTAGCCTAACAAGTCGCCATAAATTCGAAGCGGACACATAATTGGCACTACTGGACTGCACACGAGACCCGAATGCAGTATAGAGTTCATCAGAAAATTAGACCCAAGGCCGGTGATCTAGAGCCTAGGCCTAGTCCGACATCACAGAAATTAAATGAGCCCAAACCCGCATTTATCTAGAAAGCAGTAAGCTAAATTTATTTAAACGGGTGTTGAGAACAACGCTGTGGATATGGGCAGCAATGGAGTGAGGAGATGAGGAAACAGCCATTCGGCCTAGAAAAAGCCCAGAGAGAGGAAACCTCACCTTAGCTATGATCAACTGAATGTTGAAAATATTGGAATAAAGTAGGCTAATGCAATTAAAGGCATATATCAAATTCTCTCTTTTACTGAAACTCCCAAAGTCATATACAACCTCTATACTAATTTAAAGCAATAGTCGTGTGTTGTCACCTAGATTATCATTTCAACACCGTTATGATTGGGACAGTGCCATCGCACTGATTTGAGACAAGCGTGGGGGACTCGTCTAGATAAAGCAATCAATGTCAGATCTTTGTTTTCACTGAATCTCTGTTAGGATAATTGGTAGCAGGCTGATTAGGCTGATGAAATGTTAACTAAATTGAGATGAGTGATAATGATCATCTTTATTCTAGTTTGCTCATATATTAGCTGATCATTTTGCTAGCATGTTATACTCACGTAGTAGCTTGTCCTACTCCCTACCAAAAGCCTGTGACTTGTCTGAAAGTCAATCAATAGGATTTTGTTCACAGTCCATTTGAAAGTATTCAGACCCCTTGACTTTTTCCACTTTGTTACTTTACAATCTTATTCTAAAGTGGTTTAAAAAATACCCCTCAACAATCTACACACAATACCCCATAATGACAAACCAAAAACAGGTTTTTAGATATTTTAGCAAATGTAAAAATAAACTGAAATATCACATTTAAATAAGTATTCAGACCCTTTGCTCAGTACTTTGTTGAAGCACCTTTGGGAGTGATATCAGCCTCGAATCTTCTTGGGTATGACGCTACAAGCTTGGCACACCTGTTTTAGGTGAGTTTCTCCCATTCTTCTCTGCAGATCCTCTCAAGCTCTGTCAGGTTGTATGGGGAGTGTCACTGCACAGCTATTTTCAGGTCTCTCCAAAGATGTTCGATCGGCTTTAAGTCCGGGCTCTGACTGGGCCACTCAAGGACATTCAGAGACTTGTCCCGAAGCTATTTTTGCATTGTCTTGGCTGTGTGCTTAGCGTCATTGTCCTGTTGAACGGTGAACCTTCACCCCAGTCTGAGGTCCTGAGCGCTCTGGAGCAGGTTTTCATCAATGTTCTCTCTGTACTTTCCTCTGTTCATCTTTCCCTCGATCCTGACTAGTCTCCCAGTCCCTGACACTGAAAAACATCCCCACAGCATGATGCTGCCACCACCATGCTTCATCGTAGGGATGGTGGCAGGTTTCCTCCAGATGTGACACTTGGAAGTCAGGCCAAAGTGTTCAATCTTGGTTTCATCAGACTAGAGAATTGTGTTGTTTTGGCAAACTCGAAGCAGGCTGTCATGTGCCTTTTATTGAAGAGTGACTTCTGTCTGGCCACTACCATAAAGGCTTAATTGGTGGAGTGCTGCAGAGATGGTTGTTCTTCTGGAAGGTTCTCTCATCTCCAAAGAGGTGCTCTGGAGCTCTGTCAGAATGACCATTGGGTTCTTGGTCACCTCTTTGATCAATAACCGTTTTCCCCGATTGCTCAGTTTGGCCGGGCGGCCATCTCTAGGAAGAGTCTGGGTGGTTCCAATCTTCTTCCATTTAAGAATGATGGAAGCCACTGTGTTTTTGGGGCCCTTCAATGCTGTAGACATTTTTGGTATCCTTCCCCACATCTGTGCCTCGACTCAATCCTGTCTCAGAGACCTAAGGACAATTCCTTTGACCTCATGGCTTGGTTTTTCCTCTGACATGCACTGTCAACTGTGAGACCTTATATAGACAGGTGTGTGCCTTTCCAAATCATGTCCAATCAATTGAATTTACCACAGGTGGACTCCAATCAAGTTGTAGAAACATCTCAAGGAGGATCAATGGAAACAGGATGCAGCTTATTTTCGAGTCTCATAGCAAAAGGGTTTGAATACTTTTGTAAATAAGTTATTTCATTTTTTTGTGCTTTTTTTATATGCAAACATTTCTGAAAAGCAGTTTTGTCATATGGGGTATTTTGTGTAGATTGATGTTTAAAAAATATAATTTTTAAATCAATTTTAGAATAAGGCTGTAACATAACTAAATGTGAAAGAAATCAAGGTGGGTCTGAATACTTTCCGAATGCACTGTATACTTAATAAGCAATAAGGCCCGGGTGGGTGTGGTATACGGCAGATATACCATGACTAAAAGGGCTGTTCTTAGCACAACACAATGCGGAGTGCTTGGACACAGCCCTTAGCCGTTTACACAACGGGTGAGTCTAATCCAGAATGCTGATTGGTTGAAAACGCATTCCAGCCGGTGTCTATTCCACAAATTACCACCGGCTAAATCTATGACATTAAAATGCCTATTTTCTCTGCTCCATCTGACTGTGCAATCCACTGTCTCATCAGCCCAGACAGGGAAGTTATAAACTTGATCTCCACTATAAAAAACTTCTCACATTACTTTTTGCTGTCTGTCTATCCGACATTGGCAACATTGTTTCAATATTCAAATTCGATCTCCAACTGTCCCATAGTAATGAACGTGTTGGGGTCGGGAGTCGGAACGAGAGAAAGGCAGCGTTTTCAGCCAGTCGAAGTCATGAATCAGCTGGCATCATTTTTTATGGATATACATACAAAGAAATGTCAATTGAAAAGGGTAAAACGAAACGAAGTGCAGCTAATTTGCAGTCTTTCCAGCTTCAGTTTGAAGTTATTGTGTTAACTGTGCTGTTGGTTAGCTCCTCTGAATAACGTTAGTGTCCTAACAGAGAGTACATTTTCTATGCCATTTGAAATCGCGCCTCGTTAGTTCATTGTTATGGATGTATCCAAATAAATGTCACTAGAAAACAGCTTAAACAAATGGATCTACTGTTGTCTGCACTGTTTGACGTGACTGGAAGTTAGTTGTAGTTGGCTCGCTAGCAAGTAAGGGATAAGAACGCTGTCAGCCAGTTTTGCAATGGAACATTTGGAACGAACAGCTGGGTCGCGTCTCTGGCAACCGAACCAATAGAACGACCGACCAGCCGGCTTGGGTAGCAACCCTAGATTTGTTTCGGGACTATATCTTCTGGAAGGATGAAATAGTATGAATAAAATCATCAAAATAAAGTTTCAACGCCATACAACACTCCTCCCGTGGCCTCCCAACGGCTCTTAAATGCTAGTAAAACGAAATGGATGCTTTTCAACCGATTGCTGCCCGCACCCGCCCGCCTGGAGAAATGTAACCACTCTCAGATGAATAGACAGAGCTATGGATGCAAGGACTGACTATCCATGATATGAAAGTTATTGTTTTAACCATGTTATGAGGCTGTACAGTGTGTGTTTACATTCGCAATGTTCACAAACATTGGAGTAAAACAAGCTTATATTTTGGGTTCCCATGGAGTGTGACAGTTGAACTAAACTCATGAGGAATTTAAGTTATATTCTTCAAGAATCAATATATATATATATATATATACACAGTTGAAGTCGGAAGTTTACATACAACTCATCCAAATACATTTATACTCAGTTTTTCACAATTCCTGACATTTAATCCTCGTAAAAATTCCCTGTCAGATAGGATCACCACTTTATTTTAAGAATGTGAAATGTCAGAATAATAGTGGAGAATTTTTTTTTTTTAAGCTTTTATTTCTTTCATCACATTCTCAGTGAGTCAGAAGTTTAGGAGACAGAACTCCTCTCCTTCCTGAGCGGTATGACGGCTGTGCTGTCCCATGGTGTTTGTAAAAAATTAACGTGGTACATTCAGGTGTTTGGAAATTGCTCCCAAGGATGAACCAGACTTGTGGAGGTCCACAATTTTTTTTATGAGGTCTTTGCTTATTTCTTTTGATTTTCCCATGATGTCAAGCAAAGAGGCACTGAGTTTGAAGGTCGGCCTTGAAATACATCCACCTCCAATTGACTCAAATGATGTCAATTAGCCTATCCGAAGCTTCTAAAGCCATGACATAATTTTCTGGAATTTTCCAAGCTGTTTTAAGGCACAGTCAATTTAGTGTATGTTAACTTCTGTCCATTGGAATTGTGATACAGTGAATTATAAGGGAAATAATCTGTCTCTAAACAATTGTTGGAAAAGTGACTTGTGTCATGCACCAAGTAGATGTCCTAACCGACTTGCCAAAACTATAGTTTGTTAACAAGAAATTTGTGGAGTGGTTGAAAAACAAGTTATGATTCCAACCTAAGTGTATCTAAACTTCCAACTTCAACTGTATATAACTTATTAATCAAAAGATGGTTGTAGCAACTACAGATTGCCCCTTTTGAGTCTATCAAAAGTGTGCGAGCTTGAGCATGTGTCCATTAGGCCTACGGATATATCTTTTTTTATCAGCATGAATCAGATTGAACAATAAAAGCCCCACTTTTATTCCATAGGCTGTAATCCGCACTATGCAGCTGTTGCAAGAGCACGTTTTTCACTGACTCTCCACTGGTTTCAAAACCAATGATTGATAGGCAGCTTAAACTTCTTGAATTCAACCATTATTGGGTCCACAATAAGAAGACCGATATTAAAGCAGCACAGCCTTTCTTTCGATCCTATCAGTATCAACACTATGCCTTAACGACGAATTTAACATTCTCTCTGCGTGGTTATTTGGGAAACTAATGTTACATCTTTGGCCGTTGTAGGAAAGATGCATCTTTAAAATGCTCGTTAGCCTAAATTCCATCGCTATTGGGAAACCGGGCCCTGGTCTGAGCAGAGGCTTATCCTGAGCAAAGGTCATTACCATTACCAACCAGCAGAGGGCAGGGTGTTATCACTGATGTTATGGATAATGGCGTCTGAGAGAGACAGACAAGAGTGCAATGATGAAATTCTCTCCCTTTCTACTCCCTTCCTTATCTCCACTCTCTAGGTATGGCTTTTCCAGGTACATGCGGCTGGATGAGCCAGAGGGGCAGGAGGGAGAGAACAGAGCCAGAGGTAGGGGAGACACACATACATTTTTCTGCTGTTAAAAAGTATATGAAATGTCATCGGTCAGCGTTAGTTTTATATGAACACTCTTCTCCATCTGTGTGTTGACTGGTAGATATTGGCATCTCGATGAGGAGAAAGATGGTCCCAGAGGAGGGGTTAGATGGCGAGGCTCCTCCAAATGTGGGAGGGGCTAGTGAGACAGACCACACCCCTCCTGACTATGGAGACGATTATGACGATTACGCCAAGAGACGACGACGCAAACTCTTCTCCCTGCCACAGGCCGACAGGGCACCTACACATAGAAACATGTCTGATACTCTCACATACAAGAAGAGGAGTAGGAAGAGGAGAGGATCTAATGCAGCAGCTGTAGTCCAGACCAGAGCAACAGAACTGGATGGGTTAGAGATCCCTCATGGTCCTGGGTCACATAAACCTATACAGAATACACCAGAAGAAAAGCTGAGACCAGCAGACAGACCAGCAGATAGACCAGTTGAACAGCTCAGACCAGCACAAAAAAAAAAGTCCCGAACAGGGGAACAGAAACCAGGAGGGAATCCAGCAGACAGAGAAGATCTGGGTCCAGCAGACCAAAATCAACCCAGACCAAGAGAGGGACCAGCAGAACAGAACTCAACCGGGTTACATTTTTTACCTTCACCACAAAAACTAGACCAGAACATGCCAACAGAGAGAGGCAGACCAGCAGACAGAGAAAAGCTAGCAGACAGACCAGCAGATGGACCAGCAGACAGAGACGGACTAGCAGACAGATCAGCAGACAGAGACAGACCACAAGTTCGGCTACCCCAGCTGCAAGGGAGGCGCCGGCACGTTCAACAGCCTGGTCAGAGGGGTGGGACTAAGATTAAATCACCCCTAGTGAAGTTGTACCGCAAAGCAACTGTGACCAGGAAGAGAGTCCAGGACCTAGAGACAGATATCATCCTCCGAGCACAAACACATATAAAGTCACGACCGCAACCTGACTATGACAACACAGTCCACAGGGCTCTGCCCCCTGGCGAGGTCAGAGAAAGGAACCATCTGGTTGAAGTGATTGACAGAGGGGGGGAGGGTGAGAGAAAGGGGGAGGAGATGGGTGTGAGTGAGTCTTTATGGAGTCTGGGGGAGACTCTGAAGAGGAGGAGGGGCTGGCTTATGACTCCACGCCTCCACTGGTGTTTGACCCTGAGGTGAACTGGGCTCAGACATTCCAGGTGACCCCTGTTAACCTCCAGGCGATGCGTTCTGATTGGATAGACCTAAGCTGTAACGTGTCTGGTAACCTGCTGCTCCGCCCTAGTGATGCTCTGCCTGTCGTCAAGGCCTTCATGGACAAACTAAACCACAGACACAACAGGTCAGTGTGTGTGTGCGTGTGTGTACAGTATGTGTGTGTGGAAGTTTGTGTTAACCCTGTCCCTCTGTCCCTCCCTAGGCAGTTCTCCCTGGTGCGTGTGCTGAATGTTGAGAGGAAAGTGGATGGGGTTCAGGGCAGCAGGTACTTCCTGGAGCTGGAGCTAAGGGACATGACTGGCCAACACCTTCGTCTGTCACACTACATATATGCTCTGATTCGCCATAATCGATCTCGCCCCAGGGGAGTCCTTCGCCCTGCCCCTGAGACGTTGCTATGCAAGCCTCTAGGCTTCCACTGGAACCCGACTGCCACTGTACACTTCATAGTACCAGGTACCACACACACACACACTGTTACTCTCCTAATGTTGTATGGTGACATAAGGATGTATTACTGTGTACGTGCTTGTGTGTTTCAGTAAAGAACCAGGCCCGCTGGGTGCAGCAGCTGATAGTTGACATGGAGGGTCTGTACCAGACCACTGGAGACCCCCACTTCAACCTCATCATCACTGACTACAACAGCACTGACATGGATATAGAGGCAGCACTAAAGGCATCCACGCTGCACAGGTATGCAGAGTGTGCCATAAGCACAAGTCATAAAATGTTAATAACATTGTCAAACAAATCACCTCAAAGGCTCCCGTAGACTACCTGGGCACATTCCTCCACTCTAAAATAACTTCAGCATCCAAACAGTGATGGAAAGAAATCTGTTACAAATCACAAAAAAAGTGGAATGACATTTTGGAATTGAGACACATGGAGCCTAGATTGAGTTTAGGTTGATGCATTCCACTGTTGCCTGTGTCTCGGACATTCATCTATGCCTTGGCAAAATGTCACAACATTCTCATCGCAGAGACAAAACCACACCAGATTTTGTAGCATGTACTACCCCGTTTTCAACTCAATTTACACATTTTTCAAGTGGCTGAGATGCGGTAATGGTAGATGATGGTGTTATAGCCTACAGTTTTGTTGGCATCTTTATTTGATTTATTGTGATAGGCTAATGTTTTAATCGTATGGCTTACTTTTACCCCTGATTCGTGCCTCTGTGTACTAGGTACCAGTACGTGAAGCTGAGTGGAAACTTTGAGCGTTCCGCTGGTCTACAGGCTGGCATCGACCTCATCAATGTGAGTATAACATCCTCAGTGACACCATCACTATGTGATAGACTGGGTGTGTCCAGTTTTGTGTCCTTAGTTTCATGAAATGGGCATGAATATTCTCTCTTCCTCCCCAGGATGAGCACAGTATAGCGTTTCTGTGTGACCTTCACATCCACTTCCCCCCCTCCATCATCGACTCAGTCAGGAAACACTGTGTGGAGGGACACATGGCCTTCGCCCCCATCGTCATGAGACTGGACTGTGGGGCTACGCCCAAGGAGCCCAGAGGTATACGCACACACACATACACATCAGAGGAGGCTGGTGGGAGAAGCTATAGGAGCACAGGCTCATTTTAATGGCTGGTATGGAATAAAAGTAATGGTTATCAAACACATCAAACATATGGAAACCACATGATTGACTCCATTCGATATATTCTATTCTAGCCATTGCAATGAGGCCGTCCTCCTATAGATTCTCTCACCAGCCTCCACTGATATATACACACACACACACACACCTCCACCTCTCTTTATTTCTCTCTCGTCTCTCGCTGTGTTCCAGGTTACTGGGAGGTAAATGGGTTTGGTCTGCTGGGGATCTATAAGTCTGACCTGGATGCAGCAGGAGGCATGAACACACACGACTTCACTGACCGCTGGGGCGGAGAGGACTGGGAGCTGCTGGACAGGTGTGTGTGTGTGTTTGTTTGTTTGTCTGTGTTGGGTTGTTTGGTGCATGTCTGTGTGTGTTTTATTGCTCATGCCTGTCCTAACAATCTGATCATTAATAGCATTTTGTTGCTCTCCCCTGCTCTGTGTCAGGATTCTGCAGTCGGGTCTGGAGGTGGAGCGTATCTACCTGAGGAACTTCCTGCATCACTACCATTCTAAACGTGGCATGTGGAACCGGCGCACTCAACGCAGTGGCACGTAACCCACAACCACACAGCCAAATTGTACAATGATGCAGCCATAACCCACTACGACGCAGCTGTAACTCACGACGACACATCCGTGGCCACAAGGAAATCAAGGAAACTGGCGCACTTTAATGTCCCCACTCCTCGCATCAGCCATTTACAGCTGTCAACTGGTTAACGAGAGGGCAGGACAGAGGAGATTCCTGACATACCATTGGGTGATATCTCCTGTCATTCAAACTGTTTGAGGGTGTGGTGATTATGAAATACAGAACATAGTACTAACTGTCCTGGAAGAAGACACTCCTGAACTAGAGCAGAGGTACTTAAATCTTAACATGGAGGTCCACAGTACTACTGGTTAGCCAGAGAGTCCACTCACCCAAGTCTGAATCAGTACACACACACACACACACACACACACACACACACACACACACACACACACACACACACACACACACACACACACACACACACACACACACACACACATCTTGTTAAATATCAGTGATCATACAGTATTTGTATGTAATCAGGACCGTGCTTATTTATTGACAATGACAGGATGCACCAATGTTACACTTTATTCTACCAGTGTAATACTTTATTTCAGTTTAAAACATGGTTTTATTAATATAATGAATTAAGATGGGGAAAAAGGGATGACTTCTGATGGAAGAGACTATTATTGAGGCATGGGGGGGTTTACTGTACTGGATGGGGATATTTCCCTTAAAGCAATGTGCATCACGAAGCCCTGAATTCACCCGAGTGCTTGCTGTATAGCTCTACTACCTCAGAGCTCTACTACTGACTCTTGGATGTGACATTGTGCCTATTGAATGTGTCCTTCAAAGCGCTGTCCATTTCATTTTTTATGGATTATACTTAAGAGGATCCCGCACCCAAAGGCTGTTGGAGATATTTTAAGCAAGTTAACAATTTTTTATGCAACACTGCACCTTCTCTACAGCTCCTCTAAAATGAGAAAACTTTTGGAATTGGGAAGTACAACCTGAACATGTCAGTTAAATGCAAAATGTTGTTTTCTATTTCACAATAAGATTAGGAGTATCACAGGACCTTGTATATACAGTTGAAGTCGGAAGTTTACATGCACTTAGGTTGGAGTCATTAAAACTAGTTTTTCAACCACTCCACAAATTTCTTGTTAACAAACTATAGTTTTAGCAAGTCGGTTAGGACATCTACTTTGTGCATGACACAAGTAATTTTGCCAACAATTGTTAACAGACAGATTATTTCCCTTATAATTCACTGTATCACAATTCCAGTGGGTCAGAAGTTCACATACACTAAGTTGACTGTGCCTTTAAACAGCTTGGAAAATTCCAAAAAAGGATGTCATGGTTTAGAAGCTTCTGATAAGCTAATTGACATCATTTGAGTTAATTGGAGGTGTTCCTGTGGATGTATTTCAAGGCCTACCTTCAAACTCAGTGCCTCTTTGCTTGACATCATGGGAAAATCAAAAGAAATCAGCCAAGACCTCAGAAAAGACCTGTCACGGTGCTGACTTTTGCCCAATACCTGCAGCAAAAGCCTCTACCCCGTCCTCTGGCTGGACAGAGTACTTTGGGACTTGAGTTACTTCGGTGTAACAAGGGCCTAGCCGTGCGGCCCTACCAACCCTTCTATTTATTCGTAATGGCCCTTCGCGTGAGTTGGGTTTGTTCCTTCGTTCACACTGTCACTGTCATTATCCGGTCTAGTATGAGGCCTCGGATAGATATACTCCTATTTAAATATTCTTAAGCATTATGGATTCCTCCTATATTTCCTTACTTTCAAGTTATCTTTACCTATGTATATATCAATACCTAATAACAACTCCTAGTAGTTATTATGCTCGTCAGCTAGTAGTCACTTGGAAACTAGTATTGGTATATGTTTTGACTCTTAAAAAATATATTATTGTCCACACAATGAAATATTCTTTAGTGCAATCACTTTAACCTATAACCAGGGTCACTTTCTGTTCAGTGAGAGTGTAATAATAATAATAATATATCCCATTTAGCAGACGCTTTTGTCCAAAGCGACTTACAAGTCGGCTGGGGCCACTACTTTTACATATGGGTGGTCCCAGCGGGAATCGAACCCACGACGCTTGGCGTTGCAAGCGCCATGCTCTACCGACTGAGCCACACAGGACCCCAAAGGTGTTTGCTCTCCAGATCGTTAATCTGGCTTAGTTGTCAAAGTTTCAAGCTTTTATTAAGTCACTCTGTTTTTTGTCTTATACACATCATTACAATTCAATGGTTATACAGTTTCTCAATACAACAATAATGCTCAATCAATCCTTAATGCTTTAAGCTATGCCGGATAATATTGCAAAACTTTAAATGCGTTAACACTTCTAACAATATTGACTAAATAGCAAAAATAGTTCAATTACCTTAAATGCTCAGCTCCTTGGTCACTTTCCTGTAATTGGTATTCTCACAGCTATGACGCCAGATTCCGAATTCCAATATCTTAATACACTTACAACTCTGTGTATAGACTCAATATATTGTAACTGGTACTTTGCTGTTTCCTTGTATTGCCAATCACATCTGTACCTGATGTCTCACTGAGTGACTGCCACTTCGTCTGTATTCAAGAGGCGTTTAGACCTCTGTGTTTCGTCAACTCAGTCTCGGGGTCACTAAATTCAACCAAGTATATTCAGATAGTGATCCAATAAGTACTTAGGCACAATAATCCAATTCTCTAATATTGTTCTAGTCTAACAAAAAGCGTATAGTGCAATAGTAAATTTACCTGTGATGATTCTCCATATGAAGTCTGTCTCATATGTTAACGAGGATCATACTGTCTTATGATCTCTGTTCTCTTCATATACCTTTTTACAGGGGAAGTTCCCACTGGGGCTGTAGACCTACGTAACCTTAGGCCTGTGTGTTAAACGGAAGCTTCCTATTATTACCATTTAAGGTCTTGCACTACTGACTCTCACATTGCTGCTTCCGTGTTACTGTTGGCTGATTCTACTTAATCATACCAGCTGGTTGTTTCTACCACTGGAGGTGGCTTAGGTGGTTTGTCAATTGTCAGCTGGGAGAAGTCTATGATAGGTATCTCCTCTGCTTCCCCCTGTTGTCCAGTTTCTGCAGGTGCGGTCCATGGTTCCATGAGGTCCCGTGAATGCCCTGTGTTGTTGTCCCCATTGTTTGATGGAGTGGGCAGATTCTTTTCATCTCTTGTCACAGACCTCCACCATTATGGTTCATCCTTGGGAGAAATTTCCAAACACCTGAAGGTACCACGTTCATCTGTACAAACAATAGTACGCAAGTATAAACACCATGGAACCACACAGCCGTCATACCGCTCAGGAAGGAGACGTGTTCTGTCTCCTAGAGATGAACGTACTTTGGTGCGAGAAGAGCAAATTAATCCCAGAACAACAGCAAAGGACCTTGTGAAGATGCTGGAGGAAACAGGTACAAAAGTATCTATATCCATAGTAAAACAAGTCCTGTATCAACATAACCTGAAAGGCCACTCAGCAAGGAAGAAGTCACTGCTCCAAAACCGCCATAAAAAAGCCAGACTACAGTTTGCAACTGCACATGGGGACAAAGATTGTACTTTTTGGAGAAATGTCCACTGGTCTGATGAAATAAAAATAGAACTGTTGGCCATAATGATCATCGTTATGTTTGGAGGGAAAAGGAGGATGCTTGCAAGCTGAAGAACACCATCACAACCGTGAAGCACGGGGGTGGCAGCACCATGTTGTGGGGGTGCTTTGCTGCAGGATGAACTGGTGCACTTCACAAAATAGATGGCATCATGAGGTTGGAAAATTATGTGGATATATTGAAGCAACATCTCAAGACATCAGTCAGGAAGTTAAAGCTTGGTCGCAAATAGGTCTTCCAAATGGACAATGACCAAAAGCATACTTCCAAAGTTGTAGCAAAATGGCTTAAGGACAACAAAGTCAAGGTATTGGAGTGGCCATCACAAAGCCCTTACCTCAATCCTATAGAAAATTTGTGTGCAGGACTACAAAGGCGTGTGCGAGCAAGACTCAGTTATACCAGCTCTGTCAGGAGGAATGGGCCAAAATTCACCCAATTTATTGTGGGAAGCTCGTGGAAGGCTACCTGAAACGTTTGACCCAAGTTAAACAATTGAAGGCAATGCTACCAAATACTAATTGAGTGTATGTAAACTTCTGAACCACTGGGAATGTGATTAAAGAAATAAAAGCTGAAATAAATAATTCTCTATGGTGTTAATGTCTGTCTGATTGCAACAGGGCCTACACAACAGGGCCTACACACACTCGGCAACGTAACAAAGAACACACAGAGAGGGCGGGACTGAGACAGGTAATGGCGGACTGAACGTTGTTATGTCGAGCACCTCAAGACAAAAACGTAATATTCAATATCGGCAAGTTAGACTAAATATTAGCACTACACAATCTGGTGGGTGATATCCTTCAATCTGGATAATAACACAAAACACGTCTGAAGACGAGAGATGTTTATCGACAAATATTACGAAAACAAGCAACACCCAAACATGATGGAGAGTAAAACAGGGGAACCGATTTCAAAACAAAAATGTGACTCTTCTACAGACACAGATGATTTAATATTTTCACCACCGGTAAAGGTGGAATGGTAAAGGTCGAAACGGATCTGTTAAAATCAATAAATGACAAACTGGGTATACTTGAATTAGTCAGTAAGGATATAAAAGAGTTGAAGGCAAGTCTCGAGATGAGTGACGAAATATCTGCGACATTGGAGAAGGAAACAAATAAGCTACAAGGGACAGTCTATACGATTGAACCCGAAGTGAATGAACTTAAAAAGGAGAACATTGTTCTGACAGAAACCTTGCGAAACATACAGACTAGATCCATGAGAGAATCTGGTACTTACAGGTATGCAAGACAAAGAAGGAGAAGTTCCTGAATCTGTAGTTAGAGAGTTCCTCCTTACAGTGCTTCAGATTCCACGCGGAGCTATCGACAAAATCCAACTGGAACATGTACACCGCTTTGGACAGAGAGGGCAAAGGTATGAACGCCCAATCATTGCCAAATTTGCTTCCTTTAAGGATAAAATAATGGTTAAAGACTTGCTGGGACCAAAATTTGCATGAATGACCAGTTCCCAAAGGAAATTGCAGAACGGAGTAAAGTTCTGTATCCAATTTTCAAGGAAAATAGATTAAAAGGGAAACAAGTTGCTCTCATCGTCGATAAACTATATATTGATAACCAGTTGTTCAGAAACACAAAGACTACTCCATGGCTATTTTAAAAAATGACAAAGTTCTTATAGACGAGGAAAATAATGAAACAATTCTAGCCCGGTTATGGATTGTAACAATACAATAAAAAAAATAGCATTTCTATACATCTTCAAATATAAGTAATTGGAACACACAAGCACTAATTCAACATGGTGAAGATACACTCAGTAAACAGAAGACACAGTATGTGTGGATGGTGTGGCATGTGTTTATTTATTATTATTTTTGTTATGTTTGGGAAAGTGTGGTGTTGAGTGAGAAAGGAAATGGTTGCATATCCCAGAGCCAATTTATTGCTGTGAGCAGGGGTGTGAGAGAGCTTTCAATGTTGTTCAGATGATGGATATACTTTTAATAATGAATTATACGTCTTATTTATTGTCCTATCATGGTTGAACTGTTTTAAAATAAATGATACATTTATTATTGATAAAGCCAGTAACTGATGTGGTGTACTCCTCAATGCCATCGGAAGAATCCCGGAACATGTTTCAGTCTGTGATAGCAAAACAGTCCTGTAGTTTAGCATCGAGACTATTATGGTGGGAGGTTTTATTACGGTCTTAAATACCTCTATGGACCGGAAATGAAATCACACTGCAAACTATCTCCCTCAGGCACTTAAGGAAGTCATGAATGTCATGGATATATTGAAATTAGTGGATATATGGAGACTTAAATACCCTGAACTAGTGAGATATACATGGCGGAGGCTTAATCAAGGTTGTCGTCTTGACTACTTTCTTATGTCATTCACTCTGGCACCAAAAGATTTAAAAGTGTTGATAGGGGACAGAATGTGGTCGGATCATCACATAATTGGCATATATATTACTCTTACAGAATTTCCACGTGGGCGAGGATATTGGGAATTTAATCAAAGCCTACTAGATGATAACTTCTTTAGGACTTACAACAGAAGAATTTATAACTGACTTTTTCAGACATAACATAGGTACAGCCGATCCCCTTATTGTATGGGACACTTTTAAATGTGCCTTTAGAGGCCATGCAATTCAGTACTCCTCTATAAAACAAAAGATATTTAGATCAAAAGAGTCCATATTAACAAAGGAAATTGAAGGACTAACAGTACAGTTAGATAGCAATAAAAACGGTACGGGAAAATGCACCAAATTCTTTTTCAATCTTCAACATAGAAATGCCTCCAAAAATGTTTTATTGAAAGTTGCTATAAATGTTTTTGTTACAGTCCATCTCCACTAACTGAAACTAATTGTATGGATTTTTTTTCCTAATAACAATGTCAAATTAACATCTGTACAGAAAGACTCATGTGAAGGACAAATTGCAGAGGAGGAACTTCTTGATGCAATTAAAGCCTTTAAGTCTGGGAAAACTCTAGGGCTGGATGGCATACCTGTGGAAGTATACCATTTTTTTTGTATATACTGAGATGACCTTTATTAGCATGTTTTAACCACTCCTATATAAATGGTAGATTATCAGACACACAACAAGGTCTGATATCAGTATTACTGAAACAGGACCCAAGTGGTATATATAAAGTTAAAATTAAGAGACCTCTTACACTTCAGTGTTGTGATGCACAAATTCTAGCAAATGCTTGGTGCATAGAATTAAAAAAGTATTGTCAGATATGATTCATCCTAATCATACAGGTTTTTTACATGAACGATACATTGGAGATAATATAAGACAAGTACTGTAAACAATAGAACACTATGAAATGTCAGGGACACCAGGCCTGGTTTTCATAGCTGATTTTGAAAAGGCTTTTGATAAATTACACCTGGAGTTTATATAAATGCCTAGAATATTTCAATTTTGTGGAATCTCTTATAAAATGGGTTAACGTTATGTATAGTAACCCTAGGTGTAAAATAGTAAATAATAGCTACATATCAGAACGTTTTAAACTATCTAGAGGAGTAAAACAAGGTTGTCCACTATATTTATTATTGCCATTGAAATGTTAGCTGTTAAAATTAGATCAAACAATAATATTAAGGGATTAATATAAGCCAGACAAAATTAAAAGGGGCTATTTATATAACGAATATGAATTCGGAGGGCAGAAATGATTAAATATTAAAGCATTAGACCTCTCACTAAATGCATTAGTCATACAAAAGTTATATTTAAATTTACTAGAGAACCAGTTTGGATTTAAGTATATCTTTTGTTTAGTGAGAGGTCTAATGAGAGGTCTTGTTTTTTTGTGTGTTTTCTTTTCACCTTTATTTAACCAGGTAGGCTAGTTGAGAACAAGTTCTCATTTGCAACTGTGACCTGGCCAAAGTAAAGCGTAGCAATTCGACACACACAACATCAGAGTATAAACAAAACATACAGTCAATAATACAGTAGAACAAAAGAAAACAAAAAGTCTATATACAGTGAGTGCAAATGAGGTAAGTTAAGGAAATAAATAGGCCATGATGGCAAAGTAATTACAATATAGCAATTAAACACTGGAATGGTAGATCGGCAGAAGATGAATGTGTAGGTAGAGATACTGGGGTGCAAAGGAGCAAATAAAAAAATAAAAAATACCAGGATGAGGTAGATAGATGGGCTGTTTACAGATGGGCTATGTACAAGTGCAGTGATCTGTAAGCTGCTCTGACAGCTGGTGCTTGAAGCTAGTGAGGGAGATGTGAGTCTCCAGCTTCAGAGATTTTTGCAATTCGTTCCAGTCATGGGCAGCAGAGAACTGGAAGGAAAGACGACCAAAGGAGGAATTGGCTTTGGGGGTGACCAGTGAGATATACCTGCTGGAGCGCGTGCTACGAGTGGGTGCTCCTATGGTGACCAGTGAGCTGAGATAAGGTGGGGCTTTACCTAGCAGAGACTTGTAGATAACCTGTAGTCAGTGGATTTGGCGACGAGTATGAAGCGAGGGCCAACCAACGAGAGCGTACAGGTCGCAATGGTGGGTAGTGTATGGGGTTTTGGTGACAAAACGGATGGCACTGTGATAGACTGCATCCAGTTGGTTGAGTAGAGTGTTGGAGGCTATTTCATAGGATCGGTAGGAGGGTAAGTTTTACGAGGGTATGTTTGGCAGCATGAGTGAAGGATGCTTTGTTGCGATATAGGAAGCTGATTCTAGATTTAATTTTGGATTGGAGATGCTTAATGTGAGTCTGGAAGGAGAGTTTACAGTCTAACCAGACACCCAGGTAGATGTCCACGTAGATTGCAAAGCGGAGAAAGTATGGTGGGATTCGAAATGGCCAGTAATCTGTTTGTTAACTTGGCTTTCGAAGACCTTAGAAAGACAGGGTAGGATAGATATAGGTCTGTAGCTGTTTGGGTCTAGAGTGTCACTCCCTTTGAAGAGAGGGATGACTGCGGCAGCTTTCCAATCTTTGGGAATCTCAGACGATACAAAAGAGAGGTTGAACAGGCTAGTAATAGGGGTTGCAACAATTTCAGCAGATAATTTTAGAAAGAGAGGGTCCAGATTGTCTAGTCAGGCTGATTTGTAGGGGTCCAGATTTTGCAGCTCTTTCAGAACATCAGCCATCTGGATTTGGGTAAAGGAGAAATGGTGGGGGCTTTGGCAGGTTGCTGTGGGGGGTGCGGGGCAGTTGACCGGGGTAGGGGTAGCCAAGTGGAAACCATAGCCAGCCGTAGAGAAATGCTTATTGAAAATCTCAATTATAGTGGATTTATCGGTGGTGACAGTGTTTCCTAGTCTCAGAGCAGTGGGCAGCTTGGAGGAGGTGCTCTTATTCTCCATGGACTTTACAGTGTCCCAGAACGTTTTTGAGTTAGTACTATAGCATGTAAATTTCTGTTTGAAAAAGCTAGCCTTAGCTTTCCTAACTGCCTGTGTATATTTGTTCCTAACTTCCCTGAAAAGTTGCATATCACGGGGGCTATTCGATGCTAATGCAGAATGCCACAGGATGTTTTTGTGCTGGTCAAGGGCAGACAGGTCTGGGGTGAACCAAGGACTATTTATATTCCTAGTTCTACATTTTTTGAGAGGGGCATGCTTATTTAAGATGGTGAGGAAGGCACTTTTAAATAATAGCCAGGCATCATCTACTGACGGGATGAGGTCAATGTCATTCCAGGATACCCCGGCCAGGTCGATTAGAAAGGCCTGCTCACAGAAGTGTTTCAGGGAGCGTTTGACAGTGATGAGGGGTGGTCGTTTGGTCGCAGACCCATTACGGATGCAGACGTTGAGGCAGTGATCGCTGAGATCTTAATTGAAAACAACAGAGGTGTATTTGGAGGGTGAATTAGTTAGGATGACATCTATGAAGGGTGCCTGTGTTTACTGATTTGGGGTTGTACCTGGTAGGTTCATTGATAACTTGTGTGAGATTGAGGGCATCAAGCTTAGTTTGTAGGATGGCTTAGTTTCCAGGATCCAGTTGCAGAGGGAGGTATTTAGTCCCAGGGTTCTTAGCTTAGTGATGAGCTTTGAGGGCTCTATGGTGTTGAACGCTGAGCTGTCGTCAATGAATAGCATTCTCACATACTAGGTGTTCCTTTTGTCCAGGTGGGAAAGGGCAGTGTGGAGTGCAATAGAGATTGCATCATCTGTGGATCTGTTAGGACGGTATGCACATTGGAGTGGGTCTTGGGTTTCTGGGATAATGGTGTTGATGTGAGCCATGACCAGCCTTTCAAAGCACTTCATGACATCTATGAAGGGTGCCTGTGTTTACTGATTTGGGGTTGTACCTGGTAGGTTCATTTATCATTTGTGTGAGATTGAGGGCGTCAAGCTTAGTTTGTAGGATGGCCGGGGTGTTAAGTATGTCCCAGTTTATGTCACCGAGTAGCACGAGCTCAGAAGATAGATGGGGGGCAATCAATTCACATATGGTATCGAGGGCACAGCTGGGGGCAGAGGGAGGTCTATAGCAAGAGGCAACAGTGAGAGACTTGTTTCTGGAAAGGTGAATTTTTAGAAGTAGAAGCTCAAATTGTTTGGGTACAAACTTGGATAGTAATACAGAACTCTGCAGGCTATCTTTGCAGTAGATTGCAACACCGCCCCCTTTGGCAGTTCTATCTTGGCGGAAAACGTTATAGTTAGGAATGGAAATTTCAAGGTCTCTGGTGGTTTTCCTAAACCAGGATTCAGACACGGCTAAGACATCTGGGTTGGCAGAGTGTGCTAAAGCAGTTAGTAAAACAAACTTAGGGAGTAGGCTTCTAATGTTAACATGAGAGGTCTAATGTTCAATGAGAGGTCTAATGCTTTAATAGTTAATAATAGGAAAGTCTCATCCTATGTTCAAGAATGGCCTTTTCCCCTTTATTCAGATTACACCTGCTCACTTTCGGTTGTTTGAAAAGGAAATAATCTCCAAAATATCTTTTTTTTACAAGCCTTAGAAAGTTGGTTGGAATTTCAGTTTAATCCACCTGAAAAGACAGAACAAATAATACAACAAATATTGTGGTTAAACTCATTTACATTACATTTACATTTAAGTCATTTGGCAGACGCTCTTATCCAGAGCGACTTACAAATTGGTGAATTCACCTTATGACATCCAGTGGAACAGCCACTTTACAATAGTGCATCTAAATCATTTAAGGGGGGGTGAGAAGCATTACTTTATCCTATCCTAGGTATTCCTTAAAGAGGTGGGGTTTCAGGTGTCTCCGGAAGGTGGTGATTGACTCCGCTGTCCTGGCGTCGTGAGGGAGTTTGTTCCACCATTGGGGGACCAGAGCAGCGAACAGTTTTGACTGGGCTGAGCGGGAACTGTACTTCCTCAGTGGTAGGGAGGCGAGCAGGCCAGAGGTGGATGAACGCAGTGCCCTTGTTTGGGTGTAGGGCCTGATCAGAGCCTGGAGGTACTGCGTTGCCGTTCCCCTCACAGCTCCGTAGGCAAGCACCATGGTCTTGTAGCGGATGCGAGCTTCAACTGGAAGCCAGTGGAGAGAGCGGAGGAGCGGGGTGACGTGAGAGAACTTGGGAAGGTTGAACACCAGACGGGCTGCGGCGTTCTGGATGAGTTGTAGGGGTTTAATGGCACAGGCAGGGAGCCCAGCCAACAGCGAGTTGCAGTAATCCAGACGGGAGATGACAAGTGCCTGGATTAGGACCTGCGCCGCTTCCTGTGTGAGGCAGGGTCGTACTCTGCGGTTGTTGTAGAGCATGAACCTACAGGAATGGGCCACCGCCTTGATGTTAGTTGAGAACGACAGGGTGTTGTCCAGGATCACGCCAAGGTTCTTAGCGCTCTGGGAGGAGGACACAATGGAGTTGTCAACCGTGATTGAGAAAAAAACATGTTTTTCTACAGATTTGCCTGTTTGATGGTTTGTTGGAAGGCATAGCCATTCCGGGATGTTTCTTCAATGCCGTCGGAAGCATCCCGGAACATATTCCAGTCTGTGCTAGCAAAACAGTCCTGTAGCTTAGCATCTGCTTCATCTGACCACTTTTTTATTGACTATACATTTTTCATCCAAATTCCCTAAATTTATCACTTCTATGATAATAATCGTTAACATTTTTATGAGATAGACACTTTGAAATCCTTCATTCTAGGTTATACAATCTAATTAGTATGGTAATACTATCATCATAATACAGGTTATACTTCTATTAACGGGAGTGAATTCATAAAAAATACACAGCATGTTATTAACATAATTATGCAAACTAAGCAAAAAACACACGTTGCAGCCCATTTGGCAATTTGGGATCCCCAACTTCCAAACAGGGATTCCAACCAAGTTACAGGTGCCCACTCTAGTTGTGGGGAATTATTCTTAGCAACAGTGACAATGTATTTGGCAAGATCAGTCATATTAGAAGAGTGATCTGGGACAAAAGTTCAACATTCATCACCAATGATTGCGCGAGTGTCCCCTTGACCTGCCAAAAGATAGTCAAGAGCCTCTCTGTTTTGCAGAACCAATTTACGCAAATCTTTTAATTCCTCATTCAATTGTTTCAGGACATTTCGAGTAACATTTCCAATTTTCTCTGAGTGTCTAGAGATTTGGTCTAGGGCACATGAAACTCCATACCCAGGGAAAAACACACTAAAGAACCTGGAGGCAGTTGCCTGAGTGTGAGTAATGTCAGCTAGAGACAGGAGGTTCGTAGTCTCTTAAACAGAGCCATCAGATCCTTCTGATTGTTTGGAATGGTTCTCATAGCTATCACCACAAACCCAACAGTGCAAGCATTTGATTCATAGAACATTGTTGGTCATAGTCTTAAAAGGCATTTTTTGGGGCCTCCCGGGTGGCGCAGTGGTAAAGGGTGCCGTACCTGTTCACCAGATGTGCTACCTTGTCCCGGATCTGCTGTTTTCGACTCGCTCTCTCTCTACCGCACCTGCTGTCTCTATCTCTGAATGATCGGCCATGAAAAGCCAACTGACATTTACTCCTGAGGTGCTGACCCGTGGCCCCCTCTAGAACCACTGTGATTATTATTATTTGACCCTGCTGGTCATCTATGAACGTTTAAACATCTTGGCCATGTACTGTTATAATCCACCTGGCACAGCCAGAAGAGGACTGGCCACCCCTCAGAGCCTGGTTCCTCTCTAGGTTTCTTCCTAGGTTCCTGCCTTTCTAGGGAGTGTTTCCTAGCCACCATGCTTTTACATCTGCATTGCTTGCTGTTAGCGGTTTTAGGCTGAGCTTCTGTATAGCACTGGGACTTTGGCTGATGTAAAAAGGGCTTTATAAATACATTTGATTGATTGATTGAGGAGTGTATTGTGTGCTATAGGATGAGTGAGTGAGGGACAACGTTTTTGTGTGTGTGTGAGTGAGAATGTAGTCTACTGAGAAGTGCCTGGGGTATGTTTGGTCAACAGCAGATGTTCCACTGTGCTCTATTTATTCAGTAACCTTTCTGCTACTATGTCAGTTCTCAACACAATGCTGTTGCCTGTTCCTCTCCATGTCCGCCCCCCCCAGCCGCTGCTACACCATAGGTCATTCACATGACAGACTCAACACAACCGTGTGCTTTACCTAGCCTCAGTGCTCTCATTTCCTTATACCCCAACCTAACACAGCCCCAGCCTTCTCTCAAAGTCCTGTATCCCAGCCCAAACTAACCCAGTCACATCCCAGCCCCTACTACCAAGCCACAGTCTAACCCTGTCTAATCTCCAGTGCTTAGACTGACATGCAGATCTCTGGAAACAGAGAAGCATATCTCTGGAAACAGTAATTCATTCTCTCAACACAATGTTTTGACTTCTCTGATACTGTCATGATGTAGCCTCCCCGGTGATTTATCCTTTTCCAGCATCCACAGTGTTTACTGTTTACGGTCATAAATAAAGGCAGTCTCCACAAATGGCATGCAATGGCAGTCAAGTCTGTAACCAGAGGGCCAGTTGAAGCAGATGGGTGTTAAAACCTACACCAGTAGGTGATAACACTCATTCCTGACTAGCTGGACCCAGGTTTGAGTTAAAAGTACACTCTCTGAGTCTTGAGACATTAGCACTGGGGCCCCGAAGGGTTGTGTGAGTTCTCCCGTCTTTTTCACACTGTAAACAAATGAATGCACCAGCGGTAATCCTGATAATTACAATGTCAAGCTTTCAGAAGATACCAACGTTTTTGGTCAGATGTATCAAGATGCTGATACTACTGTGTACAGGTCAGAGATCCAAAAGTTTGTCAAGTGTTGTTATGAGCACCATCTCCTCGTTAATGTAGAGAAAATGGAAGAGATGGCGTTTGACCTCAAATCTGTCGGTGACCATGTGCTTGTGGTTGTCCGCAATGCCAACATAGCACAGGTTAGTTCATACAAGTACCTAGGTGTACATACATGTATGGACAATGTATTTAGCTGGAAGGTCCATGTATAGAGTGTCTGCTCCAGGGTCCTACAACACCTCTAATTCCTACATAGAGTTGAACAGAAAAAATGCCCCTGATCTGCCATGCAGTTACAGACTATCCTGAGATACGGCATCACAGTCTGGTTTGGTCATTTCAAATCAAATTTTATTTGTCACGTGCCGAATACAACTGGTGTAGTTTCTAATTAACAATAACAACAAAATAGTAACACAAGAGTAATAAAATGAAATACACAAGAACGGAGATATATACAGGGAGCACCAGTACCAGATCAATATGCAGAAGTACAAGGTTTTTGAGGTAGATATGTAATGTACATGAAGGCAGGATAAAGTGACTAGGTATCAGGATAGCTAAAAATAAGAGTAAAATAAAGAACAGAGTAGCAGCAGCAAATGATGAGTGTAAAAGTCTGTGAGTGTGTGTGCAATGTGTGTTTGTGTTGTGTGTGTGCTATGCATGTCTGTTATGCGTGTGTGTGCGTGTGTATGTGAATGTCTGAGGGTTTTGTGTGGGAGTGTTAATGTAGTGTGTGTGAGTGAGTGAGTGTGTATATATAGTCTAGTGAGTGTGCGTAAGGTCAGTGAGAGAGAGTCAGTGCAGATAGTTTGGTTACTATTAATTGACTATGTAGCAGTCTGGCTATTTAGAGGTCTTATGGCTTGTGGGTAAGAAGCTGTCTCTAAGCCTGGTACCGTTTGCAGGACGGTAGCATTGTGAACAGTCTATGGCTTGGGCGGCTGGAGTCTTTGGCAATTTTTCAGGCCTTCCTCTGACATCGCCTGATATAGAGGTCCTGGATGTACTGGGCTGTCCGCACCACCCTCTGTAGCGATTTGCGGTCAAGGGAGATGCATTTGCCATACCAAGCTGTGAGGCAGCCAGTCAAGATGCTCTCGATGGTGCAGCTGTATAACTTTTTGAGAATCCGAAGGCCCATGCAAACCTTTTCAGTTTCCTGAGGGGGTAGAGGCCCTGTCGTGCCCTTTCCACGACTATGCGGGTGTGTGTGGACCATTTTAATTCCTTAGTGATGTGGATGCCAAGGAACTTGAAGCTCTCGAACAGCTCCACAACATCTCCGTCGATGTGTATGGGCGTACACTCCCCTCTTTCTCCTATAGCCCACAATCAGCTCCTTTGTCTTAATGAGGTTGAGGGAGAGGTTGTTGTCCTTCTCCCTGTAGGCTGTCTCATCACCATCTGTGATCAGACCTACCACCGTTGTGTCGTCAGCAAACTTGATAATGGTGTTGGAGTCGTGAGTGACCACACAGTTGTGGGTGAACAAGGAGTACAGGAGGGGACTAAGCACACACCCCTGAGGGGCCCACATGTTGAGACTCAGCGTGGTGGATGTGTTGTTGCCTACTCTCACCACCTGGGGCCGGCCCATCAGGGAGTCCAGGTTCCAGTTGCAGAGGGGGGGATTCAGTCCCAGGGTCCCCAGTTGGTGATGAGTTTGGAGGGGACTAGGGTGTTAAATGCTGAGCTGCATACTCTGAACATCATTTTCCCATAGTTATTTCCCCTCTTGTCCAGGTGGGAGAGGGCAGTGTGAAGTTCAATTGACACTGTGTCATCTGTGGATCTGTTGGGGAGGTATGTGAATTGGATTGGGTCTAGGGTGTCTGAGATGATGTGGTTGATGTGTGTCATGCCCAGCCTAGGCTATAGTCTTGTAGGCAGGTTACCTTGGAGCTCTTGGGAACAGGAACAATAGTGATCAGCTTTGAACATGTTGAGATTACAGATTGGGACAAGGAGTACCGACAAGGAGTTCCGTCTGGCCCAGAATACCAAGTCCGACTGAAATCTCAAATTGTATGTATTATGTTGAGTGTGTAATGACCAGTGTCTATTTTTGTATACAGCAGTACTATGTGTCCAAGACAATTTTCCCATTGGGGATATTAAAGTTCATCCTACCTGGTTCCTATCCTATCCCAACCGGGGGGTCACCGGTTTGAATCCCAAGTGTTACATGGGGTAATCTAGTGGGATTTTCTGTATCCTAAATGCCTTGGCAGGAATGAGAAAATAGGTTCCTTGGATGCTATGGATATCTGTGTGCTGACAGAATATAATACCAGCCTATCTCATAACATCCCCCTGGAGACAAACTAACCAGGTGACAAGAACAAGGCTTTATGATTATATTCAGACAAATCCACCTAGCAAACAGTAGGGATACAGACACAGACAGATGCACACAAACACACACCCCATTCTGGGTGCGTTTCTTTGTTCAGGCGATGTGACGCAACAACCAATGGGCGAACTCTGTCGGTTCACACTGGGCTTATAGGCAAAAAGAGTGTCACAGCGGTAAAAGCAGAGGGCACCGCTGACGGAGGTAGAGTCACTGCCTGCATTGGTGAAATTGCTGCGAATTGCGCAGCACTGTCGTTGGTCTCCACCACCTAGCTCATAAGGCAACGCTGCTCAATAGACGGGTTGGTTGTTTAGCAACAAAACTGATACGTGCGCAACTATGGGGCAAAACAGATGGTGTTGGTTTAGATTGTTGACAACATGTAAACTATATTTCGTCTCCAATGCAATGTTTATAGAAAACAATATTTTATTGTATGGTGACCATGAGGTAGTCAGGTGAAGGTGCACAGGACAGTATACAGAATTGCCTGTTTAAAGAAATGTAGCCTATTTATTCATTACTACATTTAGCTAACATAATGGAGTTAATCCAGAGATTCTTACCTTTCCAGATTATCATGGCATTTGTAGTTATTTATGGTAGCCACATTAGCATCTAATTATCATTTCATTTTTGGGGGGTAAATACAGGCAAATTCAGTATATTGAGAAAAGTAATCTTGTCCTGGAGAGATATACACTGTTATCAAAACTTCATGCCAGGGTAAACCTACATGAAACACAGCCCTTATTTGAAGTGTTCTAAAGTCCACTATGGGAAAAATGAATGGTGGAAAAACGATTGGAAACATTTCCCTGTTTGACCTCTGTTTGGATTCATACTGTGGTACTATTTTCCCTTTCTTTACAAAAAAGATGCCTCAAATAGGAAACTCGACTCGAAAGTCAAGAAATAACTGAAAGGTTATGTTAGAAACTGCATGTTAAGGCAAATCCTAAATTGAGAAATAGAGACAAACAAACATTCCGAAACAATGTGATCGAGTAGCTGACAACTTGACTAAAGTGAGTTTAGAGACACTATTAACAGAAATGCGCACTGGCAATGAGAAACTGCCTAAGCAGATGAAGAACTGATATAACTGCTATGACTGACCTGTGCAAATGCGTGGAGTCAGAATCCGGCTTAACCCTGGAGAATATCACAGGAAGAGCTTCAGCAAACCATGGATGAACAAAAACCGCGGGGCTTACTGAAAGACTAAACAGGATGGAGGACTTCATCGCCATTTAAATCTTATGTCGTTCAAATCTTTGTATTGGCCATCAAAGCCAAAAAGTCGGGAGTCGGACCTTTGATGTTTGAGGGCCATCGAATCTACATCAACAATGACATGAGCAGAGAACTCTATAAAACGCAGAGAATTCGACCCCAATAAATAAAAAGCAATGTGGAAAAATGAATCCTGTTCACTTTGGGGTACCCCAGCGCACAACTACAGGTCAAATGGACACGGAAGGAAAGAGACATCACACTGAAATCAGCAAAAGAAGCTACGCAAATCCTGGATAACATGGACAAGGAGAATGGTTGAAATAACAATTATTTAAATGCATAGACTACAGGACAGCCTCTTAACAGATGATGTAGGACATGGGGTACGGGACTATTGAACTGTTTAGCCCACTGAAATGAGGTGAACGATGGACTATTACACCCCAACACATCAGACACAATAGAGAAAGGTACGTGTTGTTAATGCCTTCACTCACACGCTTATTGAAAAGACAATCACAGCACCACACAGAATAACACTTTAATGACCATTTCTGGAGCCTAAATGACAACCCATTAATTGATAGGTTATATCCATGATCTATTTGTTTAAATAAGGAACCGACAAGTGAACAAGACAACATGATGATTGCTATGACCAGGACAATTGTTTCTGAATGCTCCATAAGCTATAAAAGTCCTTCTTCTTCATCTTCTTCCTCCTTCTACGAAATCATGACGGTCCTCAAACAAACATTTAAAGTGCATGCCGCCACCTACTGTGCTGGAATGTACTGTACAATCAATCATGATCTGCTCAATTCTGTACTGCCATGAAAATTCAAAACCAAATAAATCCTGAAAAACTTCATGTTCCTCTCCACACTTGGCACATATTTTCTTTTAAAACACTGCAGTGCATATGGGACAGATTCTCTAACATTGATACTAAGAATTCCTATCTGTACTTTTCCCAGCAAAACTTTCTCAAACCTCAGCATCACTTATAAGCTTTCACTTCTTTGATCCTCTTTCCTACTGATGAACCTTTTGGCCTCCCTTCACATGTTCTTCAATATCACTCTGCCTCCCTTCACATGTTCTTCAATATCATCTGTGGACATAGATATTGGGACCCCAGTGATGGCTCCCATCAACCTTGCAAAAAGCACGAGGTATCTTCTTCCCATTAAGCTTTTCCGTTTGCAGAATCTTCCCTTGCTGATCCTGGCTACCACAAAATATGTGCAATCTACCATTTCTAATGACCCGGGCTAGTTTAACTTCACCTGTCTCTTTCTCTACGACATTAGTTAGTTGGATACGCCGTAAATGAGGCCCTGTGGTCTCATCAAACACCATCACAACATTCCACTACCAACACATTGTAACGTTCGTCGTTGGGAGAAAGAGAGGAGGACCAAGGTGCAGTGGTAAGTGTTCATCTTGTTTTAATACGAAATACTGAACAAAACATTCAATAACAAACGAACAGTGAAAGACAAAAAACACTAAACAGGAAATAAGCACCCACAACTCAAAAGTGAAACCAGGCTACCTAAGTATGGTTCTCAATCAGGGACAACGATTGACAGCTGCCTCTGATTGAGAACCATGCCAGGCCAAACACAGAAATCCCAAATCATAGAAAAACTAACATAGACAACCCACCCAACTCACGCCCTGACCATACTACAACAAAGACATTGCAAAAGAACTTAGGTCAGAACGTGACACACATCAATACTCTTGCTTTCTACTTTGACCCTCTTTTTGCTTTCTACACTTGATGCACCACTGCTTTCAGTATCATGATCTCTCTTCTCCCCATGTGTTTCCACTACAGACCATTCAGATCCTTGACCCTCATCCTCCCGCTCCATATCATCAGAACGGTCACCCATATTGATCACACTCCAGTACAGCTGTTGCTTCTCCAACCTTCTCTCCATTTCTTCCACACTACTTGCCGCCATCTTCGCTATTATGGCCTGAATGGGTGGGAAGAATATATATGACCCACATGTGGAAAAAGACTGGGAGAGATCAAATATCAATATGTGTTATCAATGTGGCAAACATGATATCATCACGTGTTGATGATCCTTTTCTTTTTATTCTCCCATAGAAAGTACAATGAATAATGTTAATGAATTGGTTGAATGAATGTTGAATAAACCTGGGCAATTGCCGAGTTTATAAAAAAGAGACAAACAAGCGGGCTATGTGCGCGAAGCTCATAATTATGCACCTTTTAATCATTATTTCCAATTATAATGAAATTAATTGATTAATTGAATCTCAAAGTGGAATGTACACTTCCTGGATGCCTAGATAATCACATTAATTGAATTCTCAATTAACACAGTGATGACAAGTGCTTTTAATGTTGTTTTTCTCTTGTTATTGACCCTGAAAGGGATAACCTATTCCTTTCCTTTGGTTTGAAAGAAAATAGAAGTAGGCCGATCACACTGGCCTTCACATCCCTTGACTTTTTCCACATTTTGTTGTGTTACAGCCTGAATATAAAATTGATTAAATGAAGATTTTGTGTCACTGATCTAAATATAATACCCCATAATGTCAAAGTGGAATCATGTTTTAATTTTTTTTTTTTTTACAAATGGATTAAAAATGAAAAGCTTAAATGTCTTCAGTCAATATGTATTCAATCACTTTGTTATGGCAAGCCTAAATAAGTTCAGGAGTAAACATTTGCTTAACGAATGGTAGACTATTCCATTCTTGTGGGCCGGCTAATAAGTATTGGCATCTCTGATGGGTCTTTGACCTGGTTTGCTAACTACCGCGCTCAAAGAGTGCAAGTCAGAACATCTGCTGTCTCAGCCACTGCCTGTCACCAACGGTGTACCCCAAGGCTCGATCCTAGGCCCCACTCTCTTCTCAATTTACATCAACAAAATAGCTAAGGCAGTAGGAAGCTCTCTCATCCATTTATATGCAGATGATACAGTCTTATACTCAGCTGGTCCCTCCCCGGATTTAGTGTAAAACGCTCTACAACAAAGCTTTCTTAGTGTCCAACAAGCTTTCTCTGCCCTTAACCTTGTCTGAACACCTCCAAAACAAAGGTCATGTGGTTTGGTAAGAAGAATGCCCATCTCCCCACAGGTGTGAATACTACCTCTAAGGGTTTAGAGCTTGAGGTAATCACCTCATACAAGTACTTTGGAGCATGGCTAGATGGTACACTGTCCTTCTCTCAGCACATATCAAAGCTGCAGGCTAAGGTTCAATCTTGACTTGGTTTCCTCTATCGTAATCACTCCTCTTTCACCTCAGCTGCCAAACCAACCCTGATTCAGCCTACTCACGCTAGATTACAGAGACATAATTTATAGTTTGGCAGGTAAGGGTGTTCTCGAGCGGCTAGATGTTCTTTACCATTCGGCCATCAGATTTGCCACCAATGCTACTTATAGGACACATCACTGCACTCTATATCCTCTGTAAACTGGTCATCTCTGCATACCCGTCACAAGACCCACTGGTTGATGCTTATTTATAAAGCCCTCTTAGGCCTCACTCCCCCCTATCTGAGATACCTACTGCAGCCCTCATTCTCCACATACAACACCCATTCTGCCAGTCACCTTCTGTTAAAGGTCCCCAAAGCACACACATCCCTGGGTCGCTCCTCTTTTCAGTTCGCTGCAGCTAGCGACTGGAACGAGCTGCAACAAACACTCAAACTGGACAGTTTTATCTCCATCTCGTCATTCAAAGACTCAATCATGGACACTCTTACTGACAGTTGTGGCTGCTTCACGTGAGGTACTGTTGTCTCTACCTTCTTGCCATTTGTGCTGTTGTCTGAGCCCAATAATGTTTGTACCATGTTTTGTGCTGCTACCATGTTGTGCTGCTGCCATGTTATGTTGCTACCATGTTGTTGTCATGTTGTGTTGCTTCCATGCTGTGTTGTCATGTTTTGCTGCCATGCGTTGTCATGTTGTTGTCGTACGTCTCCCCTTATGTAGTGTTGTGGTGTCTCTCTTGTCGTGATGTGTGTTTTATCCTATATGTTTATAATTTATTTTTAATCCCAGCTCCCGTCCCCGCTGGAGGCCTTTTGCCTTTTGGTAGGCCGTCATTGTAAATAAGAATTTGTTCTTAACTGACTTGCCTAGTTAAATAAAATTTTAATTAAAATAAAATAAATAAACAAGTCACAATAAGTTGCATGTACTCACTCTGTGTGCAAAAATATTTCTGAACAAGAATTTTGAATGACTATCTCATCTCTGTACCCCACTCATACAATTATCTATAAGGTTCCTCAGTCGAGCAGTGAATTTCAAACACAGATTCAATCAGAAAGACAAGGGAGGTTTTCCAATACCTGGCAAAGAAGGGCACCTATTGGTAGATTGGTAAAAATAAAAAAGCGGACATTGAATAATTAATTTGAGCATGGACAATAACCTAAGACACAAGGCCAAATATACACTGGAGTTGCTTACCAAGAAGACATAGAATGTTCCTGAGTGGCCTCGTTACAATTTTGACTTGAATGTGCTTGAAAATCTATGGCAAGACTTAAAAATGGGTGTCAAGCAATGATCAACAAACAACCTTACAGAGCTTGAAGAATTTTCAAAAGAATAATGTGCAAATATTGTACAATAAAGGTGTGAAAAAGTCTTAGATACTTACCCAGAAAGACTCACAGCTGTAATCGCTGCCAAAGGTGATTATAACATGTATTGATTCAGGAGGTTGAATACTTTTGTAATCAATATATATTACGATTTGTTTTCTTTTAAAATTATTATTATTATTATTATTTTTTTTTTACCAATGTCAGAATTGACATGAAAAGTATTTTGTGTAAATTGTTGCGGGGGAAAAGTAGATTAAATCTATTTAAATCCCACCTTGTAACACAACAAAATGTGGAAAAGGTTAAGGGGTGTGAATACTTTCTGAGGGCACGTGGTGTTATTGCATGGGGTACTCTGGCCCATATACCTAGCAACACTTTCTACTACACCTACTTCATTGGTCCCAATGCAGTACACTGTAGGTCTATAAATTACATACTGGCTTATAGAGGAAAAAGCTTCTATATGCCGAAGTAAAAGTGGGGTTGGGATTACTCAGTAGGGTCTGTAGAATCAAAATATGTTGTTTTTTCATGGGTAACTGGGGTCTAAAAATCCAGCAACACTTTATACTCAACCCATTCCATTCACTGCAATGCAATACACTGTAAGCTTGAATTGTAAATTCATGGGTTGGCATATAGAGAAAAAACTATTCTATGTGCATAGGTAAAAGCGTGGTTGGGAATATTCAGTACTGTCTGTAGAAACCACCTTCAAATGACCTGGTATATATATATATATACATACACTAATTATCAAAGACTCAAAAAACAAACATAAAAAGGCAAACCTTTGAGTCTAAACAAAAATATACTTTATTTAAAATTTTAGTAAGTAATCACTATCAACCAGGCTATAGGTACACAGTCACTACAGTCACCGATTTTATCAAACGTGTCAGTTAAAATTAATGGACAAACACTCTAGGATATGTTCATTAATTTCAGTCCCACATTTGATAAAACACAATCTATGATACATTCATTTGTTTCAAATCACCCATTTGAATAAATGTGTCAGTAAAAAATTAATGGTATGACACACTATGATACATTCAGTCATTTAAATCCCTCATCGAATAAATCCATTAAATTAGTGATGGGCACCTACAGTTGAAGTCAGAATTTTACATACACCTTAGCCAAATACATTTAAACTCTGTTTTCACAATTCCTGACATATAATTCCCTGTCTTAGGTCAGATAGGATCAGCACTTTATTTTAAGAATGTGAAATGTCAGAATAATAGTAGAGAGAATTATTTATTTCAGCTTTTATTTCTTTCATCACATTCCCAGTAGGTCAGAAGTGTACATACACTCAATTAGTATTTGGTAGCATTGCCTTTAATTGTTTAACTTTGGTCAAATTTTTCGGGCAGCCTTCCACAAGCTTCCCACAATAAGTTGGAAGAAGTTTGGCCCATTCCTCCTGACAGAGCTGGTGTAACTGAGTCAGGTTTGTAGGCCTCCTTGCTCGCACACGTTTTTTCAGTTCTGCCCACACATTTTCTATAGGGTTGAGGTCAGGGCTTTGTGATGGCCACTCCAATAAGGACTATGTTGTCCTTAAGCCATTTTGCCACAACTTTGGAAGTATGCTTTGGGTCATTGTCCATTTGGAAGACCCATCAGCGACCAAGCTTTAAATTCCTGACTGATGTCTTGATATGTTGCTTCAATATATCCAGATAATTTTCCATCCTCATGTTGCCATCTATTTTGTGAAGTGCACCAGTCCCTCCTGCAGCAAAGCACCCCCACAACATGATTCTGCCACCCCGTGCTTCACGGTTGGGATGGTGTTCTTCGGCTTGCAAGCCTCCCCCTTTTTCCTCCAAACACAACGATGATCATTATGGCCAACAGTTCTATTTTTGTTTCATCAGACCAGAGGACATTTCTCCAAAAAGTATGATCTTTGTCCTAAGGTGCATTTGCAAACCGTAGTCTGGCTTTTTATTGGCGGTTTTGGAGCAGTGACTTCTTCCTTGCTGAGTGGCCTTTCAGATTATGTCAATATAGGACTTGTTTTACTGTGGATATAGATACTTTTGTACCCGTTTCCACCAGCATCTTAACAAGGTCCATTGCTGTGGTTCTGGGATTGATTTGCACTTCTCGCATCAAAGTACGTTCATCTCTAGGAGACAGAACGCGTCTCCTTCCTGACCGGTATGACAGCTATGTGGTCCCATGGTGTTGTACTTGCGTACTATTGTTTGTATAGATGAATGTTTCACCTTGTACCTTGAAATTGCTCCCAATGATGAACAAGTCTTGTGGAGGTCTACAATTTTTTGTCTGAGGTATTGCCAGATTTCTTTGGATTTCAGGCCTTGAAATACATCCACTTGTACACCTCCAATTGACTCAAATGATGTCAATTAGCCTATCAGAAGCTTCTAAAGTCATGACATAATGTTCTGGAATTTTCCAAGCTCTTTAAAGGCACAGTCAACTTAATGTATGTAAACTTCTGACTCACTGGAATTGTGATGCAGTGAAATGATCTGTCTGTAAACAATTGTTGGAAAAATTACTTGTGTTATGCACAAAGTAGATGTCCTAACCGAATTGCCAAAACTATAGTTTGTTAACAAGACATTTGTGGAGTGGTTGAAAAATGAGTTTTAATGACTCCAACCTAAGTGTATGTAATCTTCCAACTTCAACTGTACATGCAAATATTATTACATTATTAGCAGCTATTACATTATTGGCATTTAATTGCATTATCAGTTGCTACAGGGACCAATTGCGTAGGTGAAGTAGAATGTGTTGCAGAACATATAGACCTCAGTTCCTCATGAAATAACACCATTATATACGGTACACTGAACAAAAATATAAACGCAACATGCAAAGTGTTTCTCCCATGTTTCATGAGCTGAAATAAAAGATCCCAGAAATGTTCCATACGCACAAAAAGCTTATTTCTCTCAAATTTTGTGGAAAATGTGTTTACATACCTGTTAGTGAGAATTTCTCCTTTGCCAAGATAATCAATCCACCTGACAGGTGTGGCATATCAAGAAGCAGACTAAACGGCATGATCATTACACAGGTGCACCTTCTGCTGGGAACAATAAAAGGCCACTCTAAAATGTGCAGTTTTATCACACAACACAATTCCACAGATGTCGCAAGTTGAGTGAATGTGCAATAGGCATGCTGAATGCAGGAATGTGCACCAGAATTCATGTTAATTTCTCTACCATAAGTCGCCTCCAAAGTCGTTTTAGAGAATTTGGCAGTACTTCCAACCGGCCTCATAACAGCAGACCGCACGTAACCACGCCAGCCCAGGACCTCCACATCTGGCTTCTTCACCTGCAGGATCATCTGAGGTCAGCCACCAGGACAGCTGATGAAATTGTGGGTTTGCACAACCAAAGGATTTCTGAACAAACTGTCAAAAACCGTCTTAGGGAAACTCATCTGTGTGCTCGTAGTCCTCACCAGGGTCTTGACCTGAGCACAGTTTGGCGTCGTAAAAGACTCGATGGCCACTGGCGTGCTGGAGAAGTGTGATTTTCATAGATGAATCCTGGTTTCAACTGTACCGAGCAGATGGCAGACAGCGCGTATGGCATCGAACACAATTGCATTTGTGATCTATGGCAATTTCAATGCACAGTGATACTGTGACGAGGTCCTGAGGCCCATTATCGGGCCATTTATCCACCACCATCAACTTATGTTTCAGCATGATATTTCAAGACATCGTGTTGCAAGAATCTGTATACAATTCCTGGAAGCTGAAAATGCCCCCGTTCCTCCATGGCCTGCATATTTGGGATGCTCTGGATTGACGTGTACGATAGAGTGTTCCAGTTCTTGCCAATATCCAGAAACTTTGCACAGCCATTGAAGAGGAGTGGGACAACAATCCATAGGCCACAATCAACAGTCTGATCAATTCAATGTGAAGATGTGTCGCGTGGCATGCGGTGGTCACACCAGATAATGACTGCTTTTCTGATCCATGCCCCTACCATTTTTTAAGGGTATCTCTGACCAACAGATACATAGCTGTATTCCCAGTCATGTAAAATCCATAGATGCGGGCTTAATGAATTTATTTCAATTGACTGATTTCCTTATATGAACTGTAACTCAGTAAATTCTTTGAAATTGTTGCATGTTGCATTTATATTTTTGGTAATTGTAGATTTTACAGACTCTAGTGCCCTCAAACTCCACTCTGGTCTTCGAAGCCAGTTCCACTGTGTTTTTACATTGTTCACTTCTAATCAGGGACTGATTTAGATCTGGAACACCAGGCGTGTGCACAATGGCCGATTTACCATTTAGGCAGAAGATAATTTTAGTTTGTTAAATATATGTTAAATATATATATATATGTAAAGTATTCAGACCCCTTGTCTTTGCCCACATTTTTACATTTACATTTAAGTCATTTAGCAGACGCTCTTTGTTACGTTACAGCCTTATTCTGAAATTGATTAAATAGTTTTTTTCCCTCATCAATCTACACACAACACCCCATAATGACAAAGCAAAAACTGAAATATCACATTTACATAAGTATTCAGACCCTTTACTAAGTACTTTGTTGAAGCACCTTTGGCAGCGATTACAGCCTTGAGTTTTCTTAGGTATGACACTACAAGCTGGGCACACCTGTATTTGAGGAGTTTCTTCCATTCTTCTCTGCAGATCCTCTCAAGATTTGTCAGGTTGGATGGGGAGTGTTGCTGCACAGCTATTTTCAGGTCTCTTCAAAGATGTTCAATCGGGTTCAAGTCAGGCTCTGGCTGGGCCACTCAAGGACATTCAGAGACTTGTCCCGAAGCCACTCCTGCATTGTCTTGGCTGTGTGCTTAGGGTCGTTGTCCTGTTGGAAGGTGAACCATCGCCCCAGTCTGAGGTCCTGAGTGCTCTGTATACGGTTTTCATCAACGATCTCTGTGTACTTTGCTCCGTTCATCTTTGTCTCAATCCTATTCTCCCAGTCCCTGCCGCTGAAAAACATCCCTACAGCATGATACTGTGGCAGTAATAAAGCCTCTCTTGAAAAAGCCAAACCTTGACCCAGAAAATATAAAAAACTATCGGCCTATATCGAATCTTCCATTCCTCTCAAAAATCTTAGAAAAGGCTGTTGCTCAGCAACTCACTGCCTTCCTGAAGACAAACAATGTATATGAAATGCTTCAGTCTGGTTTTAGACCCCATCATAGCACTGAGACGGCACTTGTGAAGGTGGTAAATGACATTTTAATGGCATCGGACCGAGGCTCTGCATCTGTCCTCGTGCTCCTAGACCTTAGTGCTGCTTTTGATACCATCGATCACCACATTCTTTTGGAAAGATTGGAAACCCAAATTGGTCTACACGGACAAGTTCTGGCCTGGTTTAGATCTTATCTGTCGGAAAGATATCAGTTTGTCTCTGTGGATGGTTTGTCCTCTGACAAATCAACTGTAAATTTCGGTGTTCCTCAAGGTTCCGTTTTAGGACCGCTGTTGTTTTCACTATATATTTTACCTCTTGGGGATGTTATTCGAAAACATAATGTTAACTTTCACTGCTATGCGGATGATACACAGCTGTACATTTCAATGAAACATGGTGAAGCCCCAAAATTGCCCTCGCTAGAAGCATGTGTTTCAGACATAAGGAAGTGGATGGCAGCAAAATAAAACAGAGATGCTTGTTCTAGGTCCCAAGAAACAAAGAGATCTTCTGTTGAATCTGACAATTAATCTTAATGGTTGTACAGTCATCTCAAATAAAACTGTGAAGGACCTCGGCGTTACTCTGGACCCTGATCTCTCTTTTGAAGAACATATCAAGACCATTTCAAGGACAGCTTTTTTCCATCTACGTAACATTGCAAAAATCAGAAACTTTCTGTCCAAAAATGATGCAGAAAAATTAATCCATGCTTTTGTCACTTCTAGGTTAGACTACTGCAATGCTCTACTTTCCGGCTACCCGGATAAAGCACTAAATAAACTTCAGTTAGTGCTAAATACGGCTGCTAGAATCCTGACTAGAACCAAAAAATTTGATCATATTACTCCAGTGCTAGCCTCCCTACACTGGCTTCCTGTCAAAGCAAGGGCTGATTTCAAGGTTTTACTGCTAACCTACAAAGCATTGCATGGGCTTGCTCCTACCTATCTCTCTGATTTGGTCCTGCCGTACATACCTACACGTACGCTACGGTCACAAGACGCAGGCCTCCTAATTGTCCCTAGAATTTCTAAGCAAACAGCTGGAGGCAGGGCTTTCTCCTATAGAGCTCCATTTTTATGGAACGGTCTGCCTACCCATGTCAGAGACGCAAACTCGGTCTCAACCTTTAAGTCTTTACTGAAGACTCATCTATTCAGTGGGTCATATGATTGAGTGTAGTCTGGCCCAGGAGTGGGAAGGTGAACGGAAAGGCTCTGGAGCAACGAACCACCCTTGCTGTCTCTGCCTGGCCGGTTCCCCTCTTTCCACTGGGATTCTCTGCCTCTAACCCTATTACAGGGGCTGAGTCACTGGCTTGCTGGGGCTCTCTCATGCCGTCCCTGGAGGGGGTGCGTCACCTGAGTGGGTTGATTCACTGATGTGGTCATCCTGTCTGGGTTGGCGCCCCCCTTGGGTTGTGCCGTGGCGGAGATCTTTGCGGGCTATACTCAGCTTTGTCTCAGGATGGTAAGTTGGTGGTTGAAGATATCCCTCCAGTGGTGTGGGGGCTGTGCTTTGGCAAAGTGGGTGGGGTTATATCCTTCCTGTTTGGCCCTGTCCGGGGGTGTCCTCGGGTGGGGCCACAGTGTCTCCTGACCCCTCCTGTCTCAGCCTCCAGTATTTATGCTGCAGTAGTTTATGTGTCGGGGGCTGGGGTTAGTTTGTTATATCTGGAGTACTTCTCCTGTCCAATTCGGTGTCCTGTGTGAATCTAAGTGTGCGTTCTCTAATTCTCTCCTTCTCTCTCTCGGAGGACCTGAGCCCTAGGACCATGCCCCAGGACTACCTGACATGATGACTCCTTGCTGTCCCCAGTCCACCTGGCCGTGCTGCTGCTCCAGTTTCAACTGGCCTGAGCCCTAGGACCATGCCCCAGGACTACTTGACATGATGACTCCTTGCTGTCCCCAGTCCACCTGGCCGTGCTGCTGCTCCAGTTTCAACTGTTCTGCCTTATTATTATTCGACCATGCTGGTCATTTATGAACATTTGAACATCTTGGCCATGTTCTGTTATAATCTCTACCCGGCACAGCCAGAAGAGGACTGGCCACCCCACATAGCCTGGTTCCTCTCTAGGTTTCTTCCTAGGTTTTGGCTTTTCTAGGGAGTTTTTCCTAGCCACCGTGCTTCTACACCTGCATTGCTTGCTGTTTGGGGTTTTAGGCTGGGTTTCTGTACAGCACTTTGAGATATCAGCTGATGTACGAAGGGCTATATAAATAAATTTGATTTGATTTTGATTTGATACTGCCACCATCATGCTTCACCGTAGGGATGGTGCCCGGTTTCCTCCAGATGTGACGCCTGACAATAGGCCAGATTTCAATCTTGGTTTCATCAGACCAGAGAATCTTGTTTCTCCAAGCGGTCATGTACCTTTTACTGAGGAGTGGCTTCCATCTGGCCACTCTACCATAAAGGCCTGATTGGTGGAGTGCTGTAGAGATGGTTTTCTTCTGGAAGGTTCTCCCATATTCACAGAGGAACTCTAGAGCTCTGTCAGAGTGACCATTGCTCAGTTTGGCTGGGCAGCCAGCTCTAGGAAGAGTCTTGGTGGTTCCGTTCTTCTTCCATTTAAGAATGATGGAAGCTACTGTGTTCTTGGGGACCTTAAATGCCACAGACATTTGTTGGTACCCTTCCCAGATCTGTGCTTTGACACAATCCTGTCTCGGAGCTCATGGCTTGGTTTTTGCTCTGACATGCACTGTCAACTGTGGGACCTTATATAGACAGGTGTGTGCCTTTCCAAATCATGTCCAATCAATTGAATTTTAGCACAGGTGGACTCCAATCAAGTTGTCAATGGATGATCAATGGAAACAGGATGCACCTTTGCTCAATTTCAAGTCTCATGGCAAAGGGTCAGAATACTTACGTAAATAAGGTATTTCTGTTTTCTATTTTTAATACATTTGCTAAAATTTCAAAAAACTGTTTTTACTTCGTCGTTATGGGGTGTTATGTGTAGATTGCTGAGGATTTTATTTATTTAATCAATTTTAGAATAAGGCTGTAACCTAACAAAATGTGGAAAAAGGGAAGGGGTCTGAATACTTTCCGAGGACACTGTATACATATAGTACCAGTCAAAAGTTTGGAAACACCTACTCATTCAAGGATTTTTTCCCCCCACATTGTACAATAACAGTGAAGACATCAAAACTATGAAATAACATATATGGAATCGTGTAGTAACCAAAAAAGTGTCAAAAAAATCAAAATATATTTAATATTTTAGATTCTTCAAAGTAGCCGCCCTTTCCCTTGATGACAGCTTTGCACACTCTTGGCATTCTCTCAACCAGCTTCTTGAGGAATGCTTTTCCAACAGTCTTGAAGGAGTTCCCATATACGCTGAGCAAACGGGTGAATGTGGAGGCCAGGTCATCTGATGTAACACTCCATCACTCTCCTTCTTGATCAAATAGCGCTTACACAACCTGGAGGTGTCTTTTGGGTCATTGTCCTGTTGAAAAACATATGATAGTCCCACTAAGCGCATACCAGATGGGGTGGTGTATCACTGCAGAATGCTGTGGTAGCCATGCTGGATAAGTGTGCCTTTAATTCTAAATAAATCACTGACAGTGTCACCAGCAAAGCACCCCTGCACCATCCCACCTCCTCCTCCATGCTGCACGGTGGGAACCACAAATGTGGAGATCATCCATTCACCTACTCTGCATCTCACAAAGACACGGCAAAAATCTCAAATTCGGACTCCACAGATCAAAGGACAGATTTCCACCAGTCTAATGTCCATTGCTCGTGTTTCTTGGCTCAAGCAAGTCTCTTCTCCTAATTGGTGTCCTTTCGTAGTGGTTTCTTTGCAGCAATTCCACCATGAAGGCCTGATTCACACAGTCTCCTCTGAGCAATGGACATTAGATCTGTGGAAATCTGTCCTTTGGTCTGTCTGCCGTGTCTCCAAAGTCACATTGCTTTCACTCCTCTCTTGAATGGCAAAACCGGTTTGAATGGTCCGCTGGCTCCCAGCAGCAAGATTTTGATTGGATGGTGCAGGAGCAGATGCGTCAAAGTAGTGGCATGGGGTAGTGGGTTTTAGATTAGTTGGAAGTTGGAGTGTAAGGTTAGTTGGAAGTTTTTTTCTAATTATTTTTTTTCTCACCTTTTCCTATTTTGTGTCACAAAGTATTATCTATATATATAATAGTCAAATTGGGGGGGGGGTTAAATTCCAAAGAAGAAGAATAATGATGTCTGTTGTTGCTATGTCCATCACTGTTTTCAGACCAGGAAGGACACACTTTACCTTATGCTAGTTTGCAACATTGCAGAAAAAAAACGTAATTCTGTTTTGTCAGAAGTGTGCTCTACAGACAAAATCGATGGGGGTTTAATCTACGAGTTCCCTGCCATCCTCAACATTGATTAAAATAATCCTCAAACACTGTTACAGATTTGCCTCTGATTGGGGCCTCCAAATCACTAAATGCGCCCCTGTGTGTACAATTAATTATCAGGTAGAACAGACAACTAGTAGGCTGGTTGGTAAGAGTTGAATACCCCTGCCCGAGTGAGTAATCCCAACTCCATTTTTACTTTTGCAATATGAATAGTGGACTTTTATTGTGAAAAATTCCGAAACGCCGTGCCCCGGAACTACTTTTTAGTGTTAATGACGAGACGCTAGCATTTTCCATTCGTACAGTCCGGACGCTAACAGCAATGTGTATTTTTTTATTAGCTTAGCTAATTATCATTTTAACAGAAGTAACCCAGTTGTAGCAGTGAATTGTCATATAGCGTCGAATATTGAATATTAGCTACATCTACCCGGTCTTTGAGAGGATAACCTTCCTGTCATGTTTGGGAGAGAGGCGGAGGTCAGGCGCGCGGGCTGTCAACAATGTCCAGCTGAAAAAACGCTACTGGGTCCCCAACTTTCTTGTAAGTCATAGTCCTGGTAACGACACTCTGACGTCTAATGACATAGCTCGCCAACTTGCTTAATATGTTATCTACCTATGCTGTTTTTAACAGATATCAATTTTGTGGGGCGACCCGGTCGCACAGAAATGGCCATCTACGCATGTCACTGTCAACTGCAATGCCGTAACGCTAGCTAACTTGTAGCTAGCTACTGGTGGGCTGGACACATGAATATGTGTGCGATTTTTTTCCCTGATAAAAACTAGTTCATTGCATCCACCATGGAGCCCAGTTTCATAATATTACCATATGTCCCAGCTGCTTGCCATAGTTTGAAGTAATCATTGAAAAATGTGCATTATTTAGGGAATTTTTCACCCTATTTAGGGCATTGAGTTAATAAAGCTGCATACAAACATGGTCTCTTTTTTGCTTTCTTGAGTCAGGCAGGTGATTTCTGTGGGGGAGCCAGCGGAAAATACTTAGCGAAGGGGTTGGTAATTTTCTAGTTTTCTAGTTGCTCCTTGATTGGCTCAGTGTTCTGTCACTCAATGGGGAAACTACTTCACTTCACTGCAGTTGCCATACCAGGCAGTGATGCGGTCAGGATGCTGTTGATGGTGCAGCTGTAGACATTTTCTGAAGATCTGGGGACTCATGCCAAAATTGTGTCACTTTTCTTGCGTTCAGTGCAAGCAGAGTCAGGGTATATGCAGCACTTTGGGCCGCCTGGCTCGTTTCGAACTGTGTGAAGACCATTTCCTCCTAACAAAGACCGTAATTAATTTCCCTGAAGTTTACATAATTATGACATAACATTGAAGGTTGTGCAATGTAACAGCATTATTTAGACTTAGGGTTGCCGTTTGGTTTTCGAAATGATAGTTTCCGGATTTGACCAAATGAATGACATAAGGCTCGTATTTCCGTGTGTTTTATTATATTATAATTAAGTATATGATTTGATATTTGAGAGAGCAGTCTGACTGAGCGGTGATAGCAGGAGCAGGCTCGTAAGCATTCGTTTAAACAGCACTTTCCTGCGTTTGCCAGCAGCTCTTCGCAATGCTTGAAGCACAGCGCTGTTTGACTTCAAGCCTATCAACTCCTGAGATTAGGCTGGCAATGCTATAAGAACATCCAGTAGTCAAAGCTATATGAAATACAAATGGTATAGAGAAATGGTCGGTCATAATTCCTATAGTAACTACTAGAGGTCGACCGATTATGATTTTTTTAAACTGCGATACCGATTATTGGAGGACAAAAAAAGCCGATACCGATTAATCGGACGATTTAAAAAATAAAATTTAAAAAAAAAAAAAGTTGCACGATTGGATCCCCCGAGCTGACAAGGTAAAAATTTGCCTTGTTCCTATGCCATCATTGAAAATAAGAATGTGTTCTTAACTGACTTGCCTAGTTAAATAAAGATTAAATAAAGGTGTAAAAAAAAAAAATCTGATTGTTATGAACTTGAAATCGGCCCTAATTAATCGGCCATTCCGATTAATCCGTCGACCTCTAGTAACTACAACCTAAAACTTCTTAACTGGGAATATTGAAGACTCATGTTAAAAGGAACCACCAGCTTTCATATGTTCTGAGCAAGGAACTTTAAAAAAACGTTAGCTGTTTTACATGGCAGATATTGCACTTTTACTTTCTTCTCCAACACTGTGTTATTGCATTATTTTAACCAAATTGAACAGGTTCTATATGTTTTATTTATGTATTCTATTACCTTAAGTTAAAATAAGTGTTCATTCAGTATTGTTGTAATTGTCATTATAAAAAAAATATATATATGAGTTGCAGGGTCCTTATCCTAGTGATGCACTTCCTGGGCACTATGGTGTTGAACGCTGAGCTGTAGTCAATTAACAGCATTCTCCCATAGGTGTTCCTTTTGTCCAGGTGGGAAAGGGCAGTGTGGAGTGCAATTGAGATTATGTCATCTGTGGGTCTGTTGGGGTGGAATGAGAATTGGTGTGGGTCTAGCCTATCAGAGAGGGTGCTGTTGATGTAATTCATGACCAGCCTTTCAAAGCACTTCATGGCTACCTACGTGAGTGCTACAGGTTGGTAACCATTTAGGCAGATTACCTTCACTTCCTTGGGCACAGGGACTATGGCGGTCTGCTTGAAAGAAGTAGGTATTACAGACTCGGTCAGGGAGAGGTTAAAAATTTCAGTGAAGACACTTGCCAGTTGGCCAGGACATGCTCGGAGTACACGTCCTGGTAATCTGTGGCCACGTGGCTTTGTGAATGTTGACCTGTTTAAAGGTCTTGATCACATCGACTACTGAGTGCGTTATCACACAGTCGTCCAGAACAGCTGGTACTCTCGTGCATGCTTCAGTGTTGCTTGCCTTGAAGCGAGCATAATAGGCATTTAGCTTGTCTTGTAGGCTCGCGTCACTGGGCAGTTCGCGTCTGGCTTTCCCCTTGTAGTCCATAATAGTTTTCAAGCCCTGCCACATCCGACGAACGTCAGAGCTGGTGTAGTAGGATTCAATCTTAATACTGTATTGACACTCTGCTTGTTTTGTGGTTCGTCTGAGGATTTCTTATAAGCTTCCAGATTGGTGTCTCGCTCCTTGAAAGCGGCAGCTCTAGCCTTTAGCTCATTGCAGATGTTGCCTGTAATCCATGGCTTCTGTTTGGGATATGTACATACAGTCACTGAGGGGACGACGTCGTCATTGCACTTATTGTTGAAGCCGATGACTGAGGTGGTATACTCATCAATGCCATTGGATGAATCCCGGGAACATATTCCAGTCTGTGCTAGCAAAACAGTTCTGTAGCATAGCATCCACGTCATCTGACCACTTCCGTATTGTGAGAGTCACTGGTATTTCCTGTTTTAGCTTGTGAACAGGAATCAGGAGGATAGAATTATGGTTAGATTTGCCAAATGGAGAGCGGGAGAGAGCTTTGTATGCATATCTATGTGTGGAGTAAAGGTGGTCTAGAGTTTTTTTTTTTTCCCCTCTGGTTGTACATGTGAAATGCTGGTAAAACAGATTTAAATTTGCCTGCATTTACAGTCCCCGGCCACTAGGAGCACCTTCTGGATGAGCATTTTCTTGTTTGCTTATGGCCTTATAGAGTTGGTTGAGTGTGGTCTTAGTGCCAGCATCGGTCTGTGGTGGTAATTAGACGGCTACGAATAATATACACTGTTCAAAAAAATAAAGGGAACACTTAAACAACACAATGGAACTCCAAGTCAATCACACTTCTGTGAAATCAAACTGTCCACTTAGGAAGCAACACTGATTGACAATAAATTTCACATGTTGTTGTGCAAATGGAATAGACAACAGGTGGAAATTATAGGCAATTAGCAAGACACCCCCAATAAAGGAATGGTTCTGCAGGTGGTGACCAGACCACTTCTCAGTTCCTATGCTTCCTGGCCGATGTTTTGGTCACTTTTGAATGCTGGCGGTGCTTTCATTCTAGTGGTAGAATGAGAGGGAGTCTACAACCCACACAAGTGGCTCAGGTAGTACAGCTCATCCAGGATGGCACATCAATGCGAGCTGTGGCAAGAAGGTTTGCTGTGTCTGTCAGCGTAGTGTCCAGAGCATGGAGGCGCTACCAGGAGACAGGCCAGTACATCAGGAGACGTGGAGGAGGCCGTAGGAGGGCAACAACCCAGCAGCAGGACTGCTACCTCCGCCTTTGTGCAAGGATGAGCACTGCCAGAGCCCTGCAAAACGACCTCCAGCAGGCCACAAATGTGCATGTGTCTGCTCAAACGGTCAGAAACAGACTCCATGAGGGTGGTACGAGGGCCTGACGTCCACAGGTGGGGGTTGTGCTTACAGCTCAACACTGTGCAGGACGTTTTGGAATTTGCCAGAGAACACCAAGATTGGCAAATTCGCCACTGGCGCCCTGTGCTCTTCACAGATGAAAGCAGGTTCACACTGAGCACATGTGACAGACGTGACAGTCTGGAGACGCCGTGGAGAACGTTCCACCACAGACTGTCCAGGAGTTGGCGGGTGCTTTAGTCCAGGTCTGGGAGGAGATCCATCAGGAGACCATCCACCACCTCATCAGGAGCATGCCCAGGCGTTGTAGGGAGGTCATACAGGCACGTGGAGGCCACAGAACCTAGTGAGCCTCATTTGGACTTGTTTTAAGGACATTACACAAGTTGGATCACCCTGTAATGTGGTTTTCCACTTTAATTTTGAGTGTGACTCCAAATCCAGACCTCCATGGGTTGATACATTTGATTTCAATTGATATTTTTGGTGTGATTTTGTTGTCAGCACATTCAACTATGTAAAGAAAAAAGTATTTATTAAGAATATTTCATTCATTCAGATCTAGGATGTGTTATTTTAGTGTTCCCTTTATTTTTTTGAGCAGTGTAGATAGTGTGGTCTACACCTTATTGTAAGGTACTCTACCTCAGGTGTGCAATACCTCGAGACTTCTTTACTCCTTACTTTTCTATTTTTCGAGTTATTCCTACTCTTTAAATGTCAGCAACCTATGTCACCTGACCATGTGCCCATGTCAGGGCCAAACAGAACTGTCAGCATTATTAGCAGCACACCTGCAGTGTGACCTTAGGTTTGTTAGCTCATTAATGTATTCATCTTTTATCATGGTCTGATGAATACAGGTAAACAGTACATGTGTTGGCATTGTAATAATGGAAAAGATGGAGACCCGTGCACTGTCGTATTATTTTTTCGTTTTAAACTGAGGCTTGAATGCAAAATAAAGATGTTTATTAAAACATCTTGGTGCCCATCAAATCATAATGCATAAATGAAAGGATTTAAACATTTCTTCGACAGTGTGCAGGTCTCCATCTCTTCCAGTATTCTTATTTTGACTCCTACGCACCTGGAACAGACACTTCAGTAATAAGGATCTTAAGAGTGCAGGCGACCTCTTATTTAGGCATTATAATATTGAAATGATTTACCTTGTAATTATTGCATTTGCAGGTTAAGACAAACCTGAATCATGCCGGGGAAGCTGAAAGCTAAGATTGTGGCAGGGCGCCACTTACCTGTCATGGACAGAGCCAGCGACCTCACTGATGCCTTTGTAGAGGTGAGCATCCTGAAAAACATCAGGTCAAAGTAATCCTACAACCATTTTAACACGTACAGTATACACTGTGTTCCAGTGCTGCAGTCCTAGCCTTGTGGTGTTCTTCATTGATGTTCTTACAGGTCAAGTTTGGCAACACAACTTTCAAAACGGACGTCTTCCCCAAGTCACTTAACCCACAGTGGAACTCAGAGTGGTTCAAATTTGAGGTAAAATGTCTGGATATGGCTTCTTGACTTATTCTCTGTGAAATTAGTTGCAGGAGGTATTTGTGAATGGCATTGGATTACAGTGTAAATATGCTACAGTCAACATGATAGTCCTGTATCCTTGTTTCCTCAACTTTGTCACCCTTCCTGTAGGTGGATGATGAGGACTTGCAGGATGAGCCGTTACAAATCACAGTGTTGGACCATGACACTTACAGTGCCAACGATGCAATAGGGAAGGTCTACATTGACATCGACCCTCTGCTCTCCTGCGAGGCTGCTACTGTCATTTCTGGATGGTTACCCATCTACGACACTATACACGGTGCGTTTTTTTTATAGGGTCTTTCTATTTGATTTCAATCACTTTTTGATGTATTTTCCATGGTCAGAAAGTGACTTTTCTTTCACCTCATTGCCAAAACATTCAGAAGATGGAGGTGCTCTAAGTTGACCCATTTTGTTTGCACACCCCACCATACCATGAGGCATCCAGTTCTTCATCACTGGAACAGTTTTACAGATGAGTTTGATATCATTTAAAAGCTTATACATAAAAAAAAAAAGCTTGTATGGAAAGTTTCATTTAAGTCAAGAAGTCATCACAGGGAATTCTACAAGATTATTCCATTTGACTATCTACCATGCTATACACGGAGTCTGTTATATAGTACCCCATCTGACACTAATGATGTCAGTCATATACTTCCCCATCAAAAGGTGCATGGCTGCAGTGGGACTTGTTAGATATAGAGCCAGGCCTCTAAAGGAACACACAGTGTTCTCTGTGTAACAGCCTGTAAATGCATGTTGTTGCTCTCTGCTGCCTTACTAAAAGCTGTTCTTTAACTGTGTCTGTTGGGTCATGATGATGTAGTTCCTGTCTTCCTGGTGTCAGAGGAGACAGTAACGAGTTATTGAAGAGTTGGGGTTTCTAGGGTTAGGTGCTGTCTCTGACTGGTAGTAATGTTTCTGTTGATCTCCTCTCTTGCAGGTATCAGAGGGGAGATTAATGTTCTGGTGAAGGTGGACCTCTTCAATGACCTGAACCGCTTCAGACAGTCCTCTTGTGGTGTCAAATTCTTCTGCAGTGAGTCTGGTTCGCTATGTGGCTGTACTATAGTAGAGATGAGGTCTAGTCACAAGAAATTACGATAATGTGTGTGTTTATGCACGTCTCTGTGTGTTAGCAACGTCCATCCCGAGGTGTTACCGCGTGGCGCTGGTCCATGGCTTTGTTGAGGAGCTGGTGGTGAACGAGGACCCAGAGTACCAGTGGATTGACCGCATCAGAACCCCCAGAGCTTCAAACGAGGCCCGGCAGAGACTCATCTCTCTCATGTCTGGTACATAACACCACTATCAAACACTCTATATATACACTCCCCTATGTTTTTATTTGTTCAGTGAAGTGAAAATGTTTAATTGGTCTCTATACTCCAGCATTTTGAAAATTAGATCAAATGTTTTATGAGGTGTCAGTACAGGAGTGTCACCCTTATATTTGAGGATATTTTCGTGTCTTCAGAAGGTTTTCATACACCTTGGCTTATTCCACATTTTGTTGTTACAGCCTGAATTCAAAATAGATTACATTTATATTTTCTCATCCATCTACACATAATACCCCACAATGCCCAAGTGAAAACGTGTTTTTAGAACTTAGCTAATTTATTTAAAATCCTGTTTCTATTGATCATCCTTGATTATCCTACAACTTGGAGTCCACTTGTGGTAAATTCAATTGATTGGACATGATTTGGAAAGGCACACATCTTCCAGAAGGACAACAGCAGCACTCCACCGATCAGGCCTTTGTGGTAGAGTGGCTAGACGGAAGCCACTCCTCAGCAGAATGCACATGACGGCCTGCTTGGAGTTTGCCAAAAGGCACCTAAACGATTCTCTGGTCTGATGAAACAAAGGTTGAACTCTTTGGCCTGAATGCCAAGCGTTACGTCTGGAGGAAACCTGGCACCATCCCTATGGTGATGCATGGTGGTGGAAGCATTATGCTGCACCATTGAGGTGTACCTTGAAAGCAGGCATAAAGAGGTGTACCTTGAGCTGCACCATTGAGAGCATCTTGATTGGCTGGATCACTAATTGTTATGGCAACTGCACCACCCTCGATCGCATCGCTCTACAGAGGGTGTTGCGGACAGCCCAGTACAGCCCAGGGCCGAGTTCCCTGCCATCCATGACCTCTATATCAAGCGGTGTGAAAGTAAGGCCTGGAAAATCTTTAACGACTTCAGCCACCCAAGTCATAGACTGTTACTCTGCCTCCGCAAGGCAAGCGTTACCGGTGGATCAAGTCTGACACCAAACAGGCTCCTGAACAGGCTCCTGAACATCCCCAAGCCATAAGACTGCTAAAAAGTTAACTAAATGTTTACACTGATTATTGGCGTTGACACTTGTGTGTTAGTGTCTCTATGCAAACTCGCATGACTCTACTCACTCACGCACGCATACGCTCCTGATGCTCTCACATAAGATGCTTGCACATTTATACTGACTCTACACACACTCACGTACAATCATCATATACACTGCTGCTACTCTGTTTATCATATGTCCTGATGCATAGTCACCTTACCCCTATACGTATTACATCAAAACCCAGGGAACATTCAAAGGCCGTTATGAAGGCTACAACCTTCCAACTGTTGTAAGGGATATTACAGGTGCACAAGCAGGACACAGTCCCTACACATTGCATTGGAGCAAAAACAATCTGAGTTTTGTGTGATGTAGGCTAATCTTTGAAGTTGCTTCCATATTGTATCCATTAGTCAGAGTTTCTGAAAAAGAACACTACTACTTTGACTGCCTGTCTGCATCCTGCTTAGCCAATGTTTGCAATGTTGATTAAAACATAACTAGACTGCGCGTCTGTCTTCTTGTGTTCAATATGCTGTCTAGATAGCTGCATGTATCTCCCCACTTGAGTTTTGCATTGAGGCAAAAAACAATCAGCGAGTTTGTACGAACATGTTCATATTTTTTGTGTACAACATGTAGCCCAACTCCCGTCTTGAAAAAGGACCATGGAATTGCACATATGCTTAATAGCCTACTGAAGCATGGAAGTTTGACGGGCTACACCAGACAAAGGCGTTCATTGCCGGTCAAGGACAGGGAAGCGGCAGCGGAGCACTGAGCAGCAGCTACGTTAAAAAAATCCTTTGCAAGAACAGAAATCTCTGTATCCTTAGCCACGGCAAATCAGGTTTCCAGAAAATCCAGAACCTCAGCCACTCCGTTAAATTAAACCTTCTCGTCTTCTGTGTTTGTGTGTAGGTGAGCTGCAGAGGAAGATAGGTCTGAAAGTGTTGGAGATGGGTGGTAATGCGGTGGTGGGGTACCTGCAGTGCTTTGATCTGGAGGGAGAGTCAGGTCTGGTGGTCCGAGCCATCGGCACCGCCTGCACTCTGGACAAACTCAGCCCTGGGACTGCTCCCAACACTACCACACACACCAACACACACACACTCCCCAACACCGCCCCCACATCCAATGCCTGCAACTCTCCTTCCAAGGACAGCAAAGAGTGAGTATTGAGTAATCGCATGAACATGGAGCCTGTGTGTGCATGCAAGAGAAGGAGAGAGAGTATCTGTCTCCTGCCATTGTACTGACTCCTGTTTGTGTTTTTGGGGCTCTCAACATTTTTGGTCTATTTTAGGGCTGGGCGGTATACTGCATTTTACTATAATGGTATTTCAATACTTGTGTTGTTAAATGTGATAGGGAAATCTGGGGCTTGTAATGTCAGTTTTTATAGTTTGCTCCGTTTGCTACTTGAGTTGTCTTTCTCCTATCGTCCAGCTGCGTGCCGCTTTCCAAACCAAGCCCTGACCCCTGTCACACAAGGAAAGAGCAGTTGTTTGACCACTGAGTCACAAACACTTTTTTGCTGTTCAGTCTGCATGGTCAGATAGATGCAACAAGATGTTGGTGACATGCTACTTTCCACAAGCGTTCTATAAGTAAACTATTAGTTTGTGTATCTTACTGTCTGCTAGTTTGTAATTTCTTAGGAAGTTTGCCGCTAATGCTAATCACAAGTTAGTTGGCTAGCTACCTTGCTAAATGTACTCAGAGCAAGCATGTTGTTTGTGCAACGGTGTATTCTAAATTAAAGAAGAATAAGCAAAGCATAAATATGTTAGCTAGCTTGCTACATGAGGTAAGAAACCATGTAATGTAACATTACAATTATGGTCATCTGTCAATAATTCCTCCCTGGCTTATTCATTCGTTCAAACAACTATGTACTCATTGTGCTTCCCACTATATTCCAACTATTTAATTAGAATAATAATTATATTTCCATGATTCCAACAGTTCACCAATTAACTAGGCCTAGATTCTTTGCCCGTATCATGCTGCCTTGCATGGCACAGTGTGGAAATGCTGAAATTAATGTTTTTTAGTTTGAAGTTGGATTTAACAGTATAAAACAGAGTGGAGAAAGCCCCATTGAAATCACTTAATTTGTGTTGCCACCCTAATGTCATTAACCACTCATCAAGCATATAAAGTTATTTTGTTATTCAAAAACATAAAATACAGTCATGCCATAAAATAAATTGGAAAAAATATTGTGATATGATATTTTGGCTGTATTGCCCAGCCCTAGTGTTTGTGTATTATAAGCATGTGACATGGCTACATTCCTTATCTGGGACATACACACAGCCCCCCTCCCTGTACAGCCTCCCTCTCTCTCTCTCTCTCTAGTGACTTCTAGATGAGTTATATGTCTGAGGGCTGTGCATGAGCTTGTTACTGCTAGTGCACGGTCAGAGAGGAATGGAAAAGGGGAGGGAGGGAGGGAGGGAGGGATGGATGAAAGGAGGTAGGGTGGGTGTCCGATGCAAGCATTTTCTTTAGCTACAGCATGTAGGTGCATGTTAAAATGCAAAAGGAGGGGGTAGAGAACCTCATATTTTGTCTTGTCTTTTGTTGTACTCTATTTTTCTTTGCTGCAATGTTGTGGTGTGTTATGTTTCTCTTCTTCTCTACCTTTGCTGCACACGGATTGGCTCTTCTCTTGCTGTGTGCGTTTGGATTCGTCCACTCTGTCCGTCTCTGCGTGGTGAATGGTTCAGGTCTCCCCTGGCCCACGGATGTCGCTCCACCCACAACAGCCCTGTCCACTCAACCTGCAGCTCTCAGAGACTGTCCCACTCCCAGAACTTCTCTGTCTCTGTCCCTACTCTGGTCTTCACTGGTACGGACAGAGAAAAAGAGGGAGAGTGAAGGAGGGAGGGAAAGAGGAAGGCTGATCGTTACTGGTTCAGAGTGAGAGAGAGAGAAGGGGATTGATGGAGAGAAATATTGTCCCAGAACTTCTGTGTTCCTACATGGGTCTTCACTGGTACATAGAGAGGGAGGGAGAGATTATTAAAGAGAGGGAGGGAGACAGAGGTGAAGGGGGGTGGAAAGGGAAAGCCAGAGCAAAGGACAGAGAAACGAGAGATAATTACCACCCCCTTCCTAAAAAAAAAAGTAACAAGGAGAACCCCTTCTTCCTTGCCATTAGATGAGAAGATGGTGACATCCACAGCCCCAAACTCTTCCTGTCGCCCTCAGCCAATCATAGAGCCCCTACAGGCAGAGCCACACCCACTGTTGTACATTAGATACCCACCCAAGCAGATCCATCCCTTCCACCTGTCCTCAGCACCTGTCTTAGTCCAGTTTTAGTTTAGTCAACTTTATTTGTCTCCAAGGCGCAGTCACTCAGAAGCCTGTTGTGCTCAATTCCATTTCAATTCAGTCTATTCTGGAGGTGAATTGAAAATTCCACTACAAGAAACTGCTCATTCCTTTGGTGTTGTGTTGGTATGGCCCATGGTGTGTGTGTTTCTGCCGTGCTTTCCTCCTCAGTTGGATATACAGTATCTGTGTATCTGTTTACCAGTGTTTTCCTTAGGATTTTTTTCAGCAGCGGTGGTAAAGTTTTTTTCTGGATCAAAATGGTGCTTAAATTGTGGGTGTTGTGAAAGTGTGTTAGTGGGTGTGACCAATGGTGCGGTCTCCGACCCAAGATTTTAGAAGCCCTCTTGGCCGCAGAGACAAACTGTTGCCGTTTTAAAGCAGATTTCCTGCAATTCTACACATTTTGCAATGGCTTATGCAGTGTTCTTATGCTGAGTCACTTAAACATTATAACTAAATCAATGGGGGCCCCATGCCATGTAAATTTGGAAATTTAGTTTCTCCCTGACTGTTAGTTCTGAAAGATAATCTTATATATAAAAACATATACTGAACAAAAATATCAACAAGGCCTCCCGAGTGGTGCAGTGGTCTAAGGCACTGCATCACAGTGCTAGCTGTGCCACTAGAGATTCTGGGTTCGAATCCAGGCTCTGTCGCAGCCGGACGTGACCGGGAGACCCATGGGCCGGTGCACAATTGACTAGGGGAGGGTTTGGCCTGCAGGGATGTCCTTGTCCCCTCGCGCACTAGCGACTCCTGTGGCGGACCGGGCGCGGACACGGTCGCCAGGTGCACAGTGTTTCCTCCGACACATTGGTGCGGCTGGCTTCCAGGTTAAGTGGGCGTTGTGTCAAGAAGCAGTGTGGTTGGGTTGTGTTTCGGAAGACGCACGGCTCTCGACATTTGCCTCTCCTGAGTCCGTACGGGAGTTGCAGCGATGAGACAAGACTGTAACTACCAATTGGATACCACACAATTGGGGAGAAAAAGGGCAACAAAACAAATGGGGGGAAAAAATATCAACGCTACATGTAAAGTGTTGGTCCCGTGTTTCATCAGCTGAAATAAAAGATCACAGAAATGTTCCATATGCACAAAAAGCTTATCTCTCACATTTTGTGCACCAATTTGTATACATCCCTGTTAGTGAGCAATTCTCCTTTGCCAAGATAATCCATCCACCTGAAAGGTGTGGAATATCAAGAAAGGCATGCTCATTACACAGGTGAACCTTGAGCTGGGGACAATAAAAGGCCACTCTAAAATGTTTAGTTTTGTCACACAACACAATGCCACAAATGTCTAAAGTTTTGAGGGAGCTTATTATGGCATGTTCACTGCAGGAATGTCCACCAGAGCTGTTGCCAGAGAATTGGATGTTCGTTTTAGAGATTTTGGCAGTACATCCAACTGGCCTCCATAGACCAAGTGAAACTAGCCCAGGACCTCTACATCATGCTTCTTCACCTGAGGGATTGTCTGAGACCAGCCACCTGGACAGTTGATGAAATTGTGGATTTGTACAACTAAAGAATTTCTGCACAAACTGTCAAAAACAGTCTCAGGGAAGCTCATCTGCGTGCTTTTCCTCCTCACCATGGTCTTGACCCAACTGCAGTTCGGCATCGTAACAGACTTCAGTGGGCAAATGATTCAATGGCAACTGGCAACTGAATCCCGGTTTCAACTGTATTGTTGTGTGGGTGAGCGGTTTGCTGATGTGAACAGAATGCCCCATGGTGGCGGTGGGGTTATGGTATGGGCAGGCATTGAGCATGTTTGGGATGCTCTGGATCGACTCGAACGATGGCATGTTCCAGTTTCCGTCAATATACAGCAACTTTGCACAGCCATTGAAGAGGAGTGGGACAACATTCCACAGGCCACAATCAACAACCTGATCAACTCTATGTGAAGGAGATGTCGCACTGCATGAGGCAAATGGTGGTCAAACCAGATACTGACTGGTTTTCTGATCCACGCCCCTACGTTTTTAAAATGTATTTTTTCACCAACAGGTTTATCTATATTCCCATCTAGAAGAAAAAGAAACGCAAACCTATGAAGATGAGGTGCTGGCTAGCGGAATAGAAAACTTGAAAATAAAAGAGAGCCGCACACTCTAGGAGCTCAGATGCAAAAATTTAATTACCAATGTTTCGACAGCCAAGCTGTCTTCATCAGGGTATATCTATATTCCCAGCCATCAAATTTGATTGGTTTCATACACATAGGTTAGCAATGTTTTTTTCTTCCTAAGGGGTGGATTAGCTTAATATTGCAGAAAGAATGTTGCTTCCATCAATGTAATTGTCTGCATCATTTCCAATCTCCCATATATTTTTCTGGTAAATATATATATCCATACACACATGCATACATATACACATATATACATACATACTTTTTTAAAGACTATACCTTTATTATTATTATTACCCGCAAACCCTACCACCGATCCCCCAATTGGAGTAAACTAATAAACACTTCTGCTTTTACCTTCAATTTAAACATCTTATACACATTTTACAGACAGTCTACTTTACAATAGTTCTCTCTTGTTTGTTCTTAGTCCTTCCTCTATTTCCATCCAGTTTGATTTCTATTTGTAACCGTGCTATTTCACAAAATTTCCTAACCTATATACATTTTACAGATCCTGTATGTTTTACAATGTTTATCTTGTTATTAGTCCCACACTTTAGCTCCATTCAACCCCTCCCATCTATCTCTCAACATCAGCTATTTCAGGTTTCTATTTGCCTTATCTGGTTTTAGTCATTTAAGTTTACACTGAAAAGTAAACATATATATATATATATATATATATATATATATATATATATATACACACACACACACACAGAGATTCAAAAGTTTGTACACACCTACCCATTCAAGGGTTTTCCTTTATTTTTTAAACTATTTTCCATATTGTAGAATAATAGTGGAGACATCAAAACAGTGAAATAACACCAATGGAGTCATGTAATCACCAAAAAGTGTTATACAAATCAAAATATATTTTAGAATCTTCAAAGTAGCCACCCTTTGCCTTGATCCAGGCTGTATCACCACCGGCCAGGATTGGGAGCCCCATAGGAGGGCATTCTTTCAACCAGCTTCACCTGGAATGCTTTTCCCACAGTCTTGAAGGAGTTCCCACATATGTTTTCCCTTGTCACTCATTCCAAACCATCTCAATTGGGTTGAGATCGGATGATTGTGGAGGCCAGGTCATCTGATGCAGCACTCCATCACTCCCCTTCTTGGTCAAATTTCCCTTACACAGCCTGGAGGTGTGTTGGGTCATTGTATGTTGAAAACAAATGGAAGTCCCACTAAGCACATACCAGATGGGAAGGCAAATCGCTGCAGAATGCTGTGGTAGCCATGCTGGTTAAGTGTGCCTTGAATTCTAAATAAATCACTGACAGTGTCACCAGCAAAGCACCATCACACCTCCTCCCCCCATGCATTACAGTGGATACACGCATGCGGAGATCTTCCGTTCACCTACTCTGTCTCACCAAGACACGGCGGTTGGAACCCGAAGTCCAAATTTGAGATTTTTCGGACCAGAGGACAGATTTCCACTGATCTCATGTCCATATTACTCGTGTTTCTTGGCCCAACCCAGTCTCTTCTTATTATTGGTGTCCCTTTAATAATCTCAGCAAGAAAAGAAACGTCTCTTTTTCAGGACCCTGTCTTTCAAAGATAATTTGTAAAAATCCATGCATTCCAGGTGACTACCTCATGAGGCTGCTTGAGAGAATGCCAAGTGTTCAAAGCTGTCAAGGCAAGGGGTGGCTACTTTGAAGAGTCTCAAATTCCAAATATATTTTGTTTTGAACTCATTTTTGGTACTACATGATTCCATATGTGCTATTTCATGGTTTTGATGTCTTCATTAGTGTTCTACAATGTAGAAATAGTCAAAATTGAGAAAAACCCTTAATTGAGTAGGTGTGTGCAAACTTTGGACTGGTACAAAATATACAGTGCATTTGGGTTACTTAACTATTCAGACCCCTTGACTCTTTCCACATTTTGTTACGTTACAGCCTTATTTTAAAATAGATTAAATAGTTTCCCCCTCATCAATCTACACACAATACTCCATAATGGCTGAGCAAAAACTTTTTTTAAATGTATTTTTTAATTAAAAAAAAAAACGGAAATATCACATTTACATAAGTATTCAGACGAGAGGTCAACCGATTTATGGTTTTTCAATACCGATATTTCGAAGACCAAAAAAAGCTGATACCGGTTAATCGGGCGATTTTTATTTTATTTTTTATTTTATTTTTATTTTTTTATTTTTTTATTTATTTTTTTATTTTATTTCTTTTATTTATTTAAAAAAATTTTTTTTATATATATTTGTAATGACAATTAATTCAGACCCTTTACTAAGTACTTTGTTGAAGCACCTATTTTAGTCAGATGTTTTGGAGTGGTGGCAATGCTTTAGCAGCAGTGCCCCCCCCGCTGCTAAATTAATCTAAGGGAAACGCTGTGCTTACGCTTCATGTGCTTGGCTTTCTGTTCCGCGGCCAAGTAATTTGCACTCCACACACTTCACATACATCTATCAGCAAAGCATCTCTCCACACCACACCCACACTGACTGATGGGTGTGTGTGTTCTCCTGGCAGGCCCGTGTTCAGTGAGGACCCCCCCCATTCCCTCTCCGGCCCCCCCACGCCTCTCAGAACCCTTCCTTCCTCCTCTCCTCCTCCCTTCTCTCCATCCAAGCCATGCAGTCGCCAGTCCTCCTCCTCAGACACAGACCTCAGTCTGACGCCCAGGATTGGTAAGACTTCACCACCCTCCTCACCCTCTCCTCCCCTCTCTGCACCTTTCCTCATCCCCACTCAGAAACTCACTGTGTTGTTTATTTTGCTATCCCAGTTCATTGTTTTATTGATTTATTTCAAGTAATTTTGTTAGAATCACACTGACAGCAGCTGTTGACCATAGTTCTGGTGTTCACCACATAATAACCCACACTTCCCCTAGGACAGGACATGGCTCCCCTTACTGGTGGAAATACACCCTTTGATCCCCCTTACTTTCTCTCTTCCCCAACTCCCTTCTTCCTAAAGGAGTTTTATTTCCCTTTTTTCCCCCTGTCAGATTTCAAATCATGTGACTCTCCTCCACTGTCTTTCTTTTCTGCTTTTCTTGCTGTCTTCTTGTTTTCTCCTTGTTTTCTGTCTCCCTACCTCCTGCCTCTCTTTCTCTCTCTTCACCTCTTTCTCTGCAGAGAGGTTTGTGTCTAGTCCTGGGGTCTTCCTCTGTCCCAGTTCCCCCACCCTCTCCTTCAATTCCCCGTCCCTTCCTTCCTCTGGGCTAATCCTGTGCAGCATTGGGTCTGCCCTCAGAGCCTACACCCCACCCCCTCTCCCCTCTGTCCAATCAGAGGGGTCTGTGTTGAGAAAGACTGTATCATTCAGTGAAGAGCTGATGCTGGCGGCCTCCGGTAGGACGGTCATGAAGGTCTATAACTGTCTAACACTAACACCCTGCAGGAGTCATGAAGCCCAACAACACCCCTTATAACACTTGTTACAGTTAAATAGCCTTTATTATAGTCTCTGGTAGGGCACAGAGTTCAGAAGTCATGAAGCACTAAAACACCTTTTACAAACTGCATCTACAACCTCTAACAGCCATAAATGTGCTCCTCTTGAACTTTACCCCACTTAACCTTGGGTGAAATGTCCATGCTTTCTGGTCTCTGGCCCCGATACTAACTGCCCTGGAGTGACCCCCTGCCCATGTTTTTCTACCCCAATGTGTGGTTTAAGGCATGTCCAGCCCCCCCACAATCACCCCCATTTGCAAGTTTCTATGGTGGTGTAGTATGCAGTAGTGTACAGAAGGGATAATAAAGCAGCTATGTGAATGTTCTCTATCCTCACAGGTAGATTTATGGGAATGTTGTCATTAGCAAAGGTGTGTAATAAATGCTATGTAGATATTAGCTTAGTAGTCTAAGGGACACTATTCATCTGGAATTTGCATGGTTGTCGAGGTGTTCCAGCTCGCACAAGCTAAGGCTCTTGCAAGGCTACTTACATACTTGTGGTTGTCGACGAATGCCAGCTTTCTGTGATGAAGCGATGTGATTGGTGAAGTGTTGTTCTCTCATCCTATCAGGGATGGGGAGTGGGGGCAGCGTTGGAAAAGAGGCTGGGCCTCTGAAGACCCTCCTCAGACAACATACCCAATCAGCTCTGGAGCAGAGGGTAAGCACACACACCGCACTGCATTTTGCTGTGTGAAAGGGTGAATTGTGAAGAGTTTGTGAGGGTGAAGTATGAGTATGTTAGTGAATAATGTTCTGTCTCTCCATCTTCTTGACCACTCCTTCCTCTCAGGGAGCCTCACCCTCTGGTATATTTGTAAACACCAGGGTATGACACACACACAGTATTTATTCTGGATGCTTCTATCAAACCTCTTTTCTGCCTGAGTTCTGCTCAGGGGTTTTAGTCTTTATTTGGGCTGCTTCTCAACAGTTTACAGTGGTTTCCTCTCCTTACAGTGCATTCGGAAACTATTCAAACACCTTGACTTTTTCCACATTTTGTTACGTTACAGCCTGATTCTGAAATGTATTCTTTTTTACTTCATCAATCTACACACATTTACCCCATAATGACGAAGCAAAAACTGTTTTTTAGAAGAAAAAAATTGCAAACGTATTATTTTTTTTATATTTACATAAGTATTCAGAACCTTTACTCAGTACTTTGTTGAATCACCTTTGGCAGTGATTGTAGCCTCAAGTCTTCTTGGGTATGACACTACAAGCTTGGCACACCTGTATTTGGGAGTTTCTCCCATTGAGAGTCCTTTAGATGTCTTTTGGCAAAGTCCAAGCAGGCTGTCGTGCCTTTTACTGAGGAGTGGCTTCCGTCTGGCCGCTCTACCATAAATTCCTGTTTGGTGGAGTGTAGCATCGATCGTTGTCCTTCTGGAAGGTTCTCCCATCTCCACTGAGGAACTCTGGAGCTCTGTCAGAGTGACCATCCGGTTCTTGTTCACCTACCCCCAATAAATTGATTGGACATGATTTATAAAGGCACACATCTGTCTATATAAGGTCCCACAGTTGACAGTGCATGTCAGAGCAAAAACCAAGCCATGAGGACGTAGGAATTGTCTATAGAGCCCCGAGACAGGATTGTGTCTGCACAGATCTGGTGAAGAGTACCAAAACATTTCCGCAGCATTGAAGGTCCCCAAGAACACAGTGGCCACCATAATTCTTAAGTGGAAGAAGCTTGGAACAACGAAGACTCTTCCTAGAGCTGGCCGCCCGGCCAAACAGAGCAATCGGGGGAGGAGGGCCTTGGACAGGGAGGTGACCAAGAATGCGAAAGTCACTCTGAAAGAGTTCTGGCGTTCCTCGAGGGAGATGGAAAAACCTTTCAGGACAACCATCTCTGCAGCACTCTACCAAATCAGGCCATTATGGTAGAGTGGCCAGATGGAAGACACTCCTCAGTAAAAGGCACATGACATCCCACTTGGAGTTTGCCAAAAGGCATCTAAAGAGTCTCAGACCATGAGAAACAAGATTTGCTGGTCTGATGAAACCAAGATTGAATTCTTTGGCCTGAATTCCAAGCGTCACGTCTGGAGGAAACCTGGCATCATCTCTACGGTGGAACATGGTGATGGGAGTATCATGCTGTGGGGATGTCTTTCAGCGGCAGGGACTGGGAGACTAGTCCGGATCGAGGGAAAGATGAACATAGCAAAATACAGAGAGATCCTTGATGAAAACCTGCTCCAGAGCACTCAGGACCTCAGACTGGGGCGACGGTTCACCTTCCAACAGGACAACAACCCTGAGCACACAGCCAAGACAACACAGGAATGACTTCGGGACAAGTCTGAGTGGCCCAGCCAAAACCCGGACTTGAACCCGATCTAACATCTTTGGAAAGACCTGAAAATAGCTGTGCAGCAATGCTACCCATCCAATCTGACAGAACATGAGAAGATCTGCAGAGAAGAATGGGAGAAACTGCCCAAATACAGTTGTGCCAAGCTTGTAGCGTCATACCCAAGAAGACTCAAGGTGGTAATCACTGCCAAAGGTGCTTCAGCCAAGTACTGAGTAAACGGTCTAAAAACCTGTTTTTGCTTTGTCATTTTGGGGTATTGTGTGTAGATTGATTAGTAAAAAAACTAATTCATTTTAGAATAAGGCTGTAACCTAACAAAATGTGAGAAAATCAAGGGGTCAGAATACTTTCCGAAGGCACTGTATATATGTGTGGACAGAGACTATAAGTCAGTATGGGTTTTTCCTCTTATATCTTATGCCCTTACAACCCTGCATGTTATTGTTTTGAAGAAGACAAGGTTGAGCATGCCAACCCTTAATTCTACTGTTTCCCAAGTAAACAGATGTCCTGGAGACAGGTTTGAACCCTGACTCCTGACTTTTACTGGACCTGACCCTATTTGTATCTTTTCAGGAGTTCCCCATCTTCACATTGACCTGTTTCCCCCCTGGCTTCTTGGTTCACGTCGGGGGCGTGGTCAGCACCCGCTCGGTCAAGCTGCTTGACCGCATACACAACCCCGGTGAGTTCCACAAGAATGCACCATCCTGGCTATAGGAAAACACATGTTGTATTACATGTTGCACTGTAGTTTCCAGGCTAGTTCGATCATGTTTATGACATGACCCGCTCACCCAGTGGGTGAGGGGTGTGTCACACATTGTGAGATCAGTGTGTTAGTCAGCTAGAGTTAATTAGGATTGGGAGGTATCCAGGTTTTCATACAGAATTACTATTACTGTACCAAACCGGGTTTTACGGTATTGCTGGCAGTGCACAGAATGTTTTTTTTTTTTTTCAAAATTAAAAATAAATAATAATAGTAACACTAACAAAGTACTAGCGAATTCCCATAGCGGATGCTAGCTAAATGCTAAGGAGCGCAAGCGAACATAAACTAATGTAAGTAGAAAAAGGGCTTAAAGTCCAGGTAGCAAATAATGGACTTCATCTGATATTTACAGTGTCTTCAGAAAGTATTCATTCTCCTTGACTTATTCCACATGTTGTGTGTTAGCCTGAATTCAGAATTGATAAAAAAAAAAATCTCCCCCATACAATACCCCATAATGACAAAGTGAAAACATGTTTTAAGAAATGTTATTACATTTATTGAAAATTAAATAGAAATATCTACTTTATATAAATATTTGCACCCCTGAAAGTGACAGTGAATTCTCTCTCTCCCCAGTTTCAGCTTGCGTCTAACTCGCGAGATTTAGGATATTTACTAGCCCATACCAGTGTCAAACTTAGCTATGTTATCAACATATGGCAGTACACAAACAAAATCTAGCTCGCTTATTTTGCCAGCTAGAAAAAAATATCCATGAATGTATTCAGAGATGGTGGAGGATAGCTAGCTATAGCAAGCGAAAGTTATCTGCTGCCTTTTCAACAAGAAGCAACTGTGGCCACATTGATCGTAAGATTCAAAAATACACTTTTCCACAGACCAAAATCCACAATTCACCCCGCCAAAGAAAGCATGGCTCTGTGGCTTCTCCGAAATGCCACCCGATCCGCAAACGGATTCATGGCCGAAGAGTCACATTTCAGTTTTGCCCACACTTGGCAGGCTATATAAAAAAAACTGCCACAGAACGACCGAATTACCGCATCTTGCAGCCCCCAGAAACACTTTGAAAACTACTCTTTCCCATAGGCTTGTACTATCTATGGGGCGGCAGGTAGCCTAGTGGTTAGAGCGTTGGGCCAGTAACCGAAAGGTTGCTGGATCGAATCCATGAGCCGGCAAGGTTAAAATTTGTCGTTCCGCCCTTGAAAAAGGCAGTTAACCCACTGTCCCCTGTAAATAAGAATTTGTTCTTAACCTCTTGAAACTCTAGGGGCGCTATATCATTTTTGGATAAAAAGACGTGCCCGTTTTAAGCGCAATATTTTGTCACAAAAAGATGCTCGACTATGCATATAATTGGTAGCTTTGGAAAGAAAACACTGACGTTTCCAGAACTGCAAAGATATTTTCTGTGCGTGCCCTAGAACGTGAGCTACAGGCAAAACCAAGATGAAACGGCATCCAGGAAATGAGCAGGATTTGAGGCTCCGTTTTCCATTGTCTCCTTATGACTGTGAATGCGAGAGGAATGAGTCTGCCCTTTCTGTCGTTTCCCCAAGGTGTCTGCAGCATTGTGACGTATTTGTAGGCATATCATTGGAAGATTGACCATAAGAGACCACATTTACCAGGTGTCCGCCCGGTGTCCTGCGCCGAAATTGGTGCGCAAACCTCAGCTGCAAGTATTTTTCCATGGAATTCAGAGAAGAAAGCAGGCTTCCACGAACGATATATCAATGAAGAGATATGTGAAAAAACACCTTGAGGATTGATTCCAAACAACGTTTGCCATGTTTCGGTCGATATTATGGAGTTAATTCGGAAAAAGTTTGACGTTGTTGGTGACTGAATTTTCGGTTAGTTTCGGTAGCCAAATGTGATGTACAAAACGGAGCGATTTCTCCTACACAAAGATGCTTTCAGGAAAAACTGAACATTTGCTATGTAACTGAGAGTCTCCTCATTGAAAACTTCCGAAGCTCTTCAAAGGTAAATGATTTTATTTATTTGGTTATCTGGTTTTTGTGAAAATGTTGCGTGCTAAATGCTACTCAAAATGCTAAGCTAGCTTAGCATACTCTTACACAAATTAGTGAATAGCGATGGTTCAAAAGCATATTTTGAAAATCTGAGATGAGTGTTGTTAAGAAAAGGCTAAGCTTTAGAGCAGGTGCATTATTTTCATTTTATTTGCGATTTTCAGAAATCGTTAACGTTGCGTTAAGCTAATGAGCCTGAGGCTTTATTCACGATCCCGGATCCGGGATGGGGAGTTTCAAGAGGTTTTAACGGACTTACCAAGTCAGTTCTTAACTGACTTCTAAAGGTTAGAATAAAAATATATGACAGCATCAGCAGTTGGCTACCAACAGCTGGCAGACATTTACATTTGGTTTGTTTTATAAGTGTTATTTAGATGGAAGACATGAGCTAAATGCAGTAGCTCTATAACTAGCTAACGTTGGCATAGAGGTAGCAAGCTATCTAGCTTTTTCATTTACCTGGTTCACTTCCATGCCAGTGATAATGCTTGCAGTCTCTGCTGGCTGTTTGAGATGCGTTAGAAGTCACGTTAATTGTCGGGACAGCATCCACTTTGAGAAGCAACTTCTTTCTGAAGTCCTCTTTCCATTGTTGATAGCAGTGGAAGTTCTCAGGGAAGAAATGTGCCCCACAGATTGATGAGTAGACTCCCAATGCGCCCACCTCATTTTCACAAATTTATCCCACTTTTAAGAAGTTTTTCATTCACCGTATAATGCTGACCGCAGGGCATTGTGGGATTGTTTCCGAAGTTAGAGCTGATTTGGAGAGAACCTTAAACCCAACTTTTAGAATAACGTTAAAATATTCTAATTGATTTAAGAGTTTGAAATTTGGGGATGTTTTCTTGGGGTGCTCTAAGTTACTATTATATGTGTTCCTGGCATTGAGAAATAGGTGCTACACTGCGTTTAATTTTCAAAATCGTACACTATCTTTTTAAGGGTGTGTCTGTCTGTCATACAGGGGAAACACTGCTAGATATGTGGTTAGAGAGGACTTAAACCGGGAGCTGAGCTGTCTGAGTGCAGCTGTATTGACACTCTGGGAAGAATACATTTCGTTAAGCTTTCAGTGTCCGTTGAGTTTTTAGATGGAACGGAAAATATGGCGCTATACAACGTGACGGTCGGGAGTAGCCTACAGTACTAAGAGCATAACATTTCCACACCCTAATTGTATAATTATAGTCTAACCAATACCTAAACAGATTCAGTGAAAATAAAAATCGAATGGATTTTTCAAGACCAGTCCCCATGCTTGCTAAAATAGTTGACCACAGTGACTATTGCGTCAAATCCTATTGCTTCAATATGCTCTTTAAATAAATAAGACCTACACCGCTTTTAACAGCACATTACTCAACACTAGTGAGACTCATGTTGCCGCCAATAATTACATATGGGTCCATCCACAAAGTATCAAAATAGAGGTGTTGGTTAACCTTTTGTGTGTAGGGGCAGTATTTTAGTTTTTTTGGTCAAATGTACCCATTTGAAACGGACTATTTCTCAGCCCCAGAAACTATAATATGCATATAATTGTCATATTAGGATAGAAAACACTAAAGTTTTCAAAACTGTCAAAATATTGTCTGAGTATAACAGAACTGATATTGCAGGCAAAAATCTGAGGAAAATCCAATCAGGAAGTGCCTCTTATTTTGAAACCTCTCTGTTCCTATGCATGCCTATCCTCCATTTTAAAGGGATATCAACCAGATTCCTTTTTCTATGTCTTCCCTAAGGTGTCAACAGTCCTTACAAATATTTTCAGGCTTTAATTTTGAAAAATGAGCGTGAAAGATCACATTGCATAAGTGGGTAGGTGGGGGCTCTGAGTGAGTTTTGCGCTACAGAGTAAGGCGGCCATTGTTTCTCCCAGTCTTTTTGAAAAACCTACACACCCGTTTGATATATTATAGAATATATAATTTAAAAACAACCTCAGGATTGATTATAAAAAAAACGTTTGACATGTTTCTGTGGACATTATGGATATTATTTGGAATATACGTCTGCGTTGTCATGACCGCTCTTTCCTGTGGATTTCTGAACATAACGCGACAAACAGAGGTATTTTGGGTATGAAAATAATCTTTATGGAACAAAAGGAACATTTGTTGTGTAACTTGGAGTCTCGTGAGTGAAAAATCCAAAGATCATCAAAGGTAAACGATTAATTTGATTGCTTTTCTGATTTTCTTGAACTCGCTACTTAAATGCTTAGTGTACAGAATGTTATGTTATTGATAAACTTACACAAACACTTGGATTGCTTTCGCTGTAAAGCATAATTTCAAAATCTGAGACGACTGGTGTATTAACAAAAGGCTCAACTGTGTTTTGCAATATTGCACTTGTGATTTCATGAATATGAATATTTTTTTGTAATATTATTTGACTGTTGCGCTATGCTATTCAGCGGTTGCTGACACAAATGATCCCGCAAAAGGGATGGGTAGCGTCAAGAAGTTAAGGTATGTTGTCCTGCTAACAGCCCATAATGGGCTATTATAATACTGAACATGGTGTCCAGGCCATGATAACCAAAACATTTCTTTATTAAAGACTAAGAATGTTGGTACTTATTTATTTTGATCCAAAGCAGTGGATGAGTGAGTGACTCAGCTTTATGTAGGTGCCGGGCTATAGGACTGTGCCATCAACTTGATTATATATATAACGATATTTTGGAGATTTTGTTTTCAAAAAAACAAAAGCGAGCGATTTGTTATCTGAATAAGGCCATAATAGTATTTGTAAAGGCCAAAACATGTATTTCTGTTTTTAGAGGGAGAGAAACGCTGGGCCAATTGTGTCGCCGCCCTATGGGACTCCCAATCACAGTTGGATGTGATTAATAATTAATAATACTTTTTGTTGTATTTTTTTTGTCTTTACTGGTCGATTAAACTGAAATTGTAACCTATCACGGCCGGATGTGATATAGCCAACCTAACTTAAGTTTTACATTTGACGATAGAATTTTCTCCCTACCCACCTCCTAGGCAAGTCTATTGTCCTGCTACCTGCTAATAGCCATAATGGTGATGCACAACGTGAGCGTGTGTGTTTGAAAGAGTATTCTCCAGTAAGCAACCATTTGTTTACCTTCATTAGCCCACTTTGTTCTAATATTTCTGTCATTCAGTGATATTTATTCCCATAGTAATTCGTTATGGATCCATAAAGAAATAAACATCTGCATTTTGAAAGTATTTATATCGTTATTTTATTAACGAAAGCATAAAGATGCTGAAGAAATACAGTTCTGTACAGTATATGCTTTATCCAACATTTTGCGGTTGCATGAGGTCACCCACACGCAGATTTATGTAGGTGCCAAGGCTATATGACTGTGCCATCAACTTGATTATTTAGCAGACATCACTTGCATATATTCAGTCAACACATATATCTTAAGAATATCATGGAATATAATTGAACATGTTAGTTTCTCCATGCTCGACTCAGAGCAGCGTGAAACGGTGCTGAAATAGTCGTCCACAGCGGGTAGGCTAAAAATAACGATATTTTGGAGATTATTTCATTTTAAAAGAAATTACCTATAGCAGTAGCCATTGCACGGATTGAGGGAGACAATGCCACCCTGACTGATGCTCTGACTCTGCTTGCAGATGTAAGAGAAGAAATCTGTACTGCCCTGCCCACTTCAATATACTGAAATGCATCAAAAAGCTTAGACTTCTGCCTGAAGCCCATACATGCCACAGCTGCCTCCCGGGTGGCGCAGTGGTTAAGGGAGCTGTACTGCAGCGCCAGCTGTGCCACCAGAGACCCTGGGTTCGTCGTAACCAGGCTTGTTATTCAGTGAAATCGGGGCGGCAGGTAGTCTAGTGGTTAGAGCGTTGGGCCAGTAACCGAAAGGTTGCTGGATCGAATCCATGAGCCGGCAAGGTTCAAATTTGTCGTTCTGCCCCTGAACAAGGCAGTTAACCCACTGTTACTAGGCCGTCATTGAAAGTAAGAATTTTTTCTTAACGGACTTGCCTATTTAAAGGTAAAATATATATATATATATATATATTTTAAATAAAATCATCCCATGTGAAGAGTCAAATCATTTAATTGAAGTTCAATTCGTAACTAAATTGTTTTTTAAGATTTCTATTGGAAGGATTTAATCATTTGCAATTATGTCTACTTATGATAAGGTGAAAGGTTCATGTCTCCATATGATATGGTAAATATATCCAATGCAAAAAAACATCTTAAATGGTATTAATATTCATTCCCATTAATTCCCATATATTCCTGTTAATTCCCACGGTAAGTTTTGACCTCTGAATATTACCTAAAATATGCAACTCTAGTTGCAACACTCACTAGCGAGTTCCAAACTGCCTCTGGGAGCAACGTCGGCACAAGAACTGTTCGTCAGGAGCTTCGTGAAATGGGTTACCATGGCCACACGCATGCACACACACACAAGCCTAAGATCACCATCCGCAATGCCAAACTTCGATTGGAGTGGTGTAAAACTCGCCGCCATTGGACTCTGAAGCAGTGGAAATGCCTTCTCTGGAGTGATGAATCATGCTTCACCATCTGACGGACATATCTGGGTTTGGCGGATGCCAGGAGAACGCTACCTGCCCCTATGCATAGTGCCAACTGTAATGTTTGGTGGAGGAGGAATAATACTCTGGGGCTGTTTTTCATGGTACTGGCTAGGCCCCTTAGTTTCGAACTTAGCTTCGAACTTTGTGGCCACAGTTTGCGCATACATAGTAGTATCATCTGCGTATGTGAGTGACCGCCTCGATTCGGTCTTATGTTGTAAAATTTGAAAATGTGTTTTTCACATTGGATTAAAGTAGAGACTCAGCTAGAAAATGGTATTTCATACACTGCAGTTGAAAAACAATGGAAAAGTAACTCTGCTTTGAAAGTTGATAAACTTGAAACCCCATTTTTGCGGAAAAAAAAATATTTGTCTACATTCAGCATTGTTCACACCCTCTTAAGTCTTAGGCCCTCTGATCTCTTAAAAGATTTACATGTGAGGCCATTTGCTAAACATAGTGTTTAGTTTAGTAAACAACCAAAGATTTCAAAACTAAAAGCGGTGAAAGTAGTAACCAACAATAAGGAAAAACTCCTGGTAAAAATACAGTATATAGTCCTTGGCCTATATCCTTATTTGACTTTGGTGCAGGTCATGTTGTTCTTCAAATTAGTCTCTGGTAAACACACACTATATCAAATAAAGAGTTGATTTGCCACATGCACAGGAAACAGAAGGTGTAAACAGTACATTGAAATGGTTACTTACATAGTAGCAATGTCAAAAATAGTGTCCAGATAAAACTATTTTATAATTTTTACATGACGGTTACCTGACCCGCTTGTCTAAATTGATGGGTCATGTGAAGGAAATGTTGTGGCTGGGGTTGGTTACATCTAGTTAAGTGGATGGGTCACTACTGTCTAGACTTGTACACGTTCATGAAATACAATAATGGCCTTAATCACCCCCAGATACACCTGGCTAACTTGATGGGCCATGTAATCATCTGGCTAAGTGTTTTGTTTAGACATGTACTGTAGCTAGCTAGCTAACAATGAACCGGCATAATCCCAACTCATACTACCACCATCCAATACAAACATTGGCATAGCTGTATTATGAATCTGCAGGTTGCTGAAGCTGACCCACAGGTAGGGTTTCTGAGAATGCAAATGGGTTACATCTGTAACGTTCGCTAGCTAGCTAACCATGAACAGGCGTCAGAGCTCAGGCCTATTGAGGACAACAATGAAATAGCAGTATCAAAAGCTTTTGACAGGTCCACAAACAAAGCAGCACATTTAATTTTAGTGTCAAAAGCATGGACAAGATCATTAATACCTAAAATGGTAACAGTAATAGTGCTATACCCAGGCCTAAAGCCTGATTTTATTTACATTCACAATACATTTGTCAGATTAAAAAAAGATCAAATTTGTACATTTTACCAATGATTCAAGAATTGTAGCTAGACAAGGATGCCTTGAAATGGGGTGATAATTATTACAATCACTACTATCCCTGCCCTTATGGAATGGCAGCACGAGCTGATTTCCATGCTTTTGGAATATTTCCTGATACCAGTGTTAAATAAAAAATGGTGTTTATTAAGCCAACAATGATGGGTGCTGCACACTTAAGCAGACCGGGATCCTGTTAGTCAGGCCCTGTGGATTTCTTCTCTATTGCTAGCAAAGCTTCCAGGACATATTTTTCGGTAAATAGCCTAAAAGAAAAGCTTTGACTAATTTCTCTGATCATTCAGCACGTTTCCCCTATCAACATCCAGGCCAATATAATTATGACTAGTTCTTTCCAAAAGCGAGCCCGCTGAAATAAAATGACAGCATTTAAAAAAAAAGTAAATTAATTTGTTGTGGCAGAGAGGAGGAAGTGGAACCCTTCAGGGATTTGACAGTTTTCCACAATTTAGCTGTGTTCCCATTACAATCCGAAAGGGCTGTTGCATAATAATAATGTTTAGCCTTTCTGATTTGTCTTACAAAAGGATTCCTCAGTTTAATAACTTGCCAGTCCAGGCCTAAAGCCTGTGTTCCAGGCATCATTTATTTTATGAATGACTTCTGATATTTCCAGAGTGTACCAGGCATTCGCTCTACTCTTTAAGGGAACATTATTAAGGGACATCAGTAAGGATCATAGCCTTCACCTGGATTTATGTCATGAAAAGAGCAGGTGTTCTTAATTTTTTGTTTACTCCAATGTGTGTGTATTAATGTTTTATTACTCAAACTACCGACGGGCCGGATTGGTCCCCCTCCGTATGTTTGATACCCCTGCCTTAGACTGTAGAGAGATCTGCTAGTGAATGCCTCTTCTCTTTCTCTCCTCTCTTTAGCCTTTACCTCTCTCCCTGCTTATCTAATTCCACAGCATATCTTTGATCATTCTTCTCACAATATCTGCTTTTCTCTCTACCTTGTTCTCGCTTCTTTCTCTCTCTCTCTCTGCTAGACTCTGGTATTGACTCAGTGGTCTGTGTCTTTGCAATTACTGTGGTGCTGTTGTGTTGTAGTTTGTATCTTCTCTTTTTCCTCTCTTTCTGTACTAATGGTGTGTGTTGTTCTGGCCCAGTGTTGGGTAACACGCGCTCTTACAAACTGCTAGACTGGAATAGTGTCGCTGCAGGTACCTCCCTCCTCCTACTGGTCTCACACACTGGAGACATGGCAGCTCACTGAAACACACCCAGCCACCCACCCAGGCACAGAAATATGGGTGTCTGCAAGCATCTAGTTACAGCTCTAAACTAAAGCTCTGTTTCTTTCACTGAGCTGCCATCCTCCTCTCTCCTAGTCTGTGTATGTGTGTGTGCTGAGCATGCGCTAAGCCCCCCCCCCCCCCAGTCCTTCCCCCTTGGTTAGCCCACCATCCCAAGCTGCTACAGCAGTGTGTGACACATTGCATCCCTAAAGTTCTCCCTGCGCTTCAGTAATGCTCCTCTAAGAAACCTGTCCAGGTTAAAACTGAGACAGACTGGGTATGTGCATCATCCCTGGATTCACTGGGCCGTATTCATGCTGGGAGGGGGAAAGAGACAAGAGGATGGAGGGGGGTACAGGAATGGAGGGAGTGTGAGACACAGGGTAGTGTAGTTAGAGACGGGGCTGTGTTGGTTCAAGATCTGTGATGAATGAATATGGCCCTCCTCTGCCCATGCGTGTGGATGTGAGCGTACCTGTGAGACATGCTGCTTCTTTTAGAGAGGACCCTGCTCTGCTCTGGGTCTGTTATGCCTGAGCCATTTATCCATCCATCTCACATCCTTCCTTCCTCCCCGTGTCTCCATTTTCCTCTTTCTCTCTCCCTTCTTCCCTCTATCGTCTATCTCTCTTTGAGCATGTGGCCTCTCCCAGGAGGTACAGAGTGGACCCATGGTTATTATTAAGGACCATGGTTCAGCCTCCACCAGGTGTCCCTCATTTGAGTATGATGAAGGCTCTGAGAAGGGCCTCTTCTCCTCCTTGCCTGGCCTTATGTGAGGCCAGGGTCTTGATCGGGAGCCTCAAAAACTGTAGATAATGTTTTGAAACAGGAAGGCACTTGTCCAATAAGAATACTCCTATTAATTTTTTTTTTTTTACATATATATTGTTTTAGCTTTGGTGTGAACTACTGAACACAATACTTTATGGGAATGAAGTTAAGGAGATGTAGGGGGTTGGGACGCCACCCTACATTCCTGTCTTCCTGTGATTGGCTGGCCTGGAGATGATGCTATGAGATGAGAACAGCCCAGACACTAACTAAACACCTTCATTATGTTCATCATCGTCATCAACATCATGTTCACTGTGTTACGAACTGACAGATGGTTAAGTGGTACCTGCTTGCGATGATGCACTATTTTAACACAATCAGCAAAAAAAGTGTCAGTTGATTCTCTGTTGCTGCTTATGTAATGGTATTCGCTAGTTTCGATACTTCTAGTTTCTGATGGTCAGTAAGTTTCTAAATGTAGCTAGTTTCTAATAGGTTTTAGTTTCTGATAGTCAGCTAATTTCTGGTTGTCGCTAGTTTCTGGTAGACAATCAGTCAGGTATCCAGCCAGTGTGTGTCTGTGTTGCTATGTATGTGTGTCTGTGTATGACATTATGTATGTTTGTGTTGCAGACGAGCCGGAGACGAGGGACGCGTGGTGGGAGGAGATTCGTCAGGAGATCAAGTCTCATGCAAAAGCCCTGGGTTGCCACGCTGTGGTGGGATACAGCGAGAGCACCAGCATCTGGTACACTGCACACACACACAATACAAAGACCAAAGTTGTATTTCAAAGTCTGTTAGTGCATTATAGGCACAGAAAGTTATGTGGATCTAAAGTTATCCACCATCTCTCTCTCTCTCTCCACCCTCTCTTCTCCCTCTCCCCTCCCTCCTGTTCCCACAGTGAGGAGGTGTGTATCCTGTCTGCATCTGGCACAGCGGCCATGTTGAATCCCAGATTCATGCGTGAGGGCTGTCTGGACACCGGCGGCAGCGACCACAGGTTATCACGACAACCACACCCCGGCATGGTGGGGTCGGAGAGGGGCGAGGGGGAAGTTAGCTCAACCTGGCTAGGGTAGGAACACACACACTGCTGGATGGGTGTTAGTGTAGGCGGAAAAAGATTTGAGTGGCCAGGAGGTTTTGGACTAACCTAGTCATTGATTGCTTCTAAATGGAGAGGGGTGTTCTGGATTAATTGAATTTAAAAATGGTGTTCAAGATGCGTGTGTGTATTTCAGGTTTGAGGATGCGTCGCCCCCTAGCTGCGGGTTTGCTCACATCCCGTATGATGAGTTCAACATGCCATTCCCAGCTCAGCTTACATACTGCTACCACTGTAGGAGACAGAAGGTCCCTGATGTGCTCTTCACTACCATAGACCTACCTGCTGAGGCTGAGGTTACTGGGAAGGGCTGCCTCATACAGGCCAGGTAACACACACACTACCAGCATATATCCTGTCTGTGTGGGTTATAAACTCAGCAAAAAGAGAAACGTCAACTGCGTTTATTTTCAGCAAACTTAACGTGTAAATGTTTGTATGAACACAACAAGATTCAACAACTGAGTCAAAAACTGAACAAGTTTCACAGACATGTGACTAACAGAAATTCAATAATGTGTCTGAGAACAAAGGGGGGGGGGGTCAAAATGTAACAGTCAGTATCTGGTGTGGCCACCAGCTGCATTAAGTACTGCACCAGATTTACCATCTCACTGAGATGTTACCCCACTTCCACCAAGGCACCTGCAAGTTCCCAGACATTTCTGGGGGAATGGCCCTAGCCCTCACCCTCCAATCCAACAGGTTCCAGACTTGCTCAATGGGATTGAGATCTGGGCTCTTCACTGGCCATGGCAGAATACTGACATTCCTGTCTTGCAGGAAGGGTACCACATGAGGGAGGAGAATATCTTCCCTGTAATGCACAGTGTTGAGGTTGCCTGCAATGACGACACGCTCAGTCCGATGATGCTGTGACACACCGTCCCAGACCATGATGGACCCTCCACCTCCAAAACGATCACGCTCCAGAGTACAGGCCTCGGTGTAACACTCATTCCTTCGGCGATAAACGCATATCTGACCATCACCCCCGGTGAGACAAAACCGCGACTCGTCAGTGAAGAGCACTTTTTGCCAGTCCTATCTGGTCCAGCGACGGTGGGTTTGTGCCCATATGCGATGTTGTTGCCGGTGATGTCTGGTGAGGACCTGCCTTAAAAGCCCTCAGTCCAGCCTCTCTCAGCCTATTGCGGACAGTCTGAGCACTGATGGAGAGATTGTGCGTTCCTGGTGTAACTCGGGCAGTTGTTGCCATCCTGTACCTGTCCTGCAGGTGTGATGTTCGGATGTATAGATCCTGTGCAGATATTGTTACACGTGGTCTGCCACTGTGAGTATGATCAGCTGTCCCTGTAGCGCTGTCTTATGCGTCTCACAGTACGGACATTGCAATTTATTGCCCTGGTCACATCTGCAGTCCTCATGCCTTCTTGCAGCATGCCTAAGGCACATTCACACAGCTGAGCAGGGACTATGGGGATCTTTATTTTTGTGTTTTTCAGAGTCCGTAGAAAGGCCTCTTTAGTGTCCTAAGTTTTCATAACTATGACCTTAATTGCCTACCGTCTGTAAGCGGTTAATGTCTTAACGACCGTTCTAGAGGTGCATGTTCATTAATTGTTTGGAAAGCATGGGAAACAGTGTTTAAACCCTTTACAATGAAGATCTGTGAAGTTATTTGGATTTTTACAAATTGTCTTTGAAAGACAGGGTGCTGAAAAAGGGACGTTTCTTTTTTTTCTGAGTTTATGTATTTTTGTATGAGGAAGGTGGCCCAGAGAGGTATGTAAAATGATGTTATATTGCAGGTTGTGTCGAACGAAAAAGAAGGCCCAAGGGGAGGTGAATGCTACATCCATCTCTAACCTCCTCCCCTTCATGGAGTATGAGCTCCACACACAGCTGATGAACAAACTCAAACTGCGCTCCATGAATGCTCTGTTTGGACTCCGCATTCAGATCAGTGTGGGAGAAAACATGCTCCTGGGACTAGCTGTAAGTCTGTGTGTATGGTGTGCGTGCGTGCCTACCTGTCTTCTACGAGTTGCGTATCTGACGGGTCTGTGTGTGTGTCGTGTATATCCCTCTCTTTGGCGTGTGTGTGTCCAGTCTGCAACAGGTGTGTACCTGTCAGCGCTGCCAGCTCCAGGTGGTATCCAAATAGCTGGAAAGACCCCCAGTGATCTGAGCTACGACCAACACATCTCCACCATGCAGAAACGCATCGATGACACCATCGCCAAGAACAAGGAGCTCTACAACATACACCCCCCGGTGAGAGGCACGCACACACAGCCATATGTGTGTAGGTGTAATTCTGTGTAAATATGAAAGTGATAGTTATCTCCTGTCTTTTTCTGGTTAAGAAGTTATTTACGTTGGACCCTGAGGCATTCATCGGCCTGAATACGGTACTGAGCATGCCCAATTAGTGATGCATGCCACACTACCCTCTCTATTAATCAACTCTGTATGAGTACAACACCCTCTAGAATTACAGCTCTGTATGAGAACTACAGCCTTTAAATAATTAAACCTCTATATGAGTACAATACTCTAGAATCACAATATGACTAGTCCTACAATTACAGCTGTACGAGTACAGTCCAGAATCACAGATCTACGGAAATGCACACACTCTAAAATCACAACTCTTAAGTACAGTCTAGAATCAGAGCTCTATGATAGTACACTCAAGAACACAGCTAGTATGCTCATGCATTTTCAAGGGGCTATAGTTTTTCTTAACACAAAATACATTAGTGCAACAGATATGGCAGAAAATAGTTTATCAGATGACAACAGCAGTGCAATGCTACTTGGCTAGCATTAACACATGTAAATTAGCTTACAATTCAAAAGCAAGCTATTTTCCTTTAGCAAAAATGATGCATGGCCATCATTTTTCTCATGTTTATCACATAAAGTATGTAGCCAGCTACATTTTCTAATGTTTGCATTTGAACCTATTACTGGAGAAAAACTACACTGGAGGAAAGTACTTGGGAAAAGTAACCTACACCTGTCAGAGCTCTGTCTGGTGATCCAATGACTAGAGCAAAGATATTTCATTCAAGTGGAGAAGTGAAACTAAAGCATGAAATTTGTCCTTTTCAATTGATGATTTGGCGCGAACCATGACTGAAGCAGAATTTACAATAAGAAGCATTTTAGATCTGCATTTCAAAACCGCAGCAAGATATTTTATCTGAACTTTTCTGAGTGGAAAAAAAGATAAATGCTGCGTTAACCCAACCCCTGAAGAGTCTTCTCACTTTTCCTCCCTCCACTAAATTGTTGTGTGTGCTATTAACTAATATAAAAACGTACTTTGTTAGCGCTGCCTTGGGTGTGGGTGAATTGGATGTAGCTACTTATTGTGTGGTTTGGACTGATGCTGTTGCTATGGAACTCAGTGGCTCACAACCTGGACAGGGTTGGTCGGAGCCACAAACACCTATTGTTGTTTTTATTGCTCTTGTTGTAGGAGTGTATAGAGGAGGTGGTGGGGTCTCCTATCCCTGACAGACAGCGGTCCAGCAGACTGTTCAGGTCTACCTCTGAGAGTTCAGATGAGCTGTCCGAACTAGACCTGTCCCACGGCAAGAAGGATGCTTTTGTACTTGAGGTATGGCTGGCTGGGTGTCCTCTAACTGTAGGGTGTGTGTGTGTAATGTAGGGTGGGTGTGTTATGTTGGATGTGTAAATTGTAGTGTGTGGGCATAGTATAGGGTGTGGTGTGTTAATGTATTTCTTCTCCTGTCTTCAGATTGATGACACTGATGCAGTAGAGGACATCCAATCCCTACTTACTGATGCCCCCATACCTGCAGGTGTATATACACACACTGTTCTACTAGAAATTATATTTTCTATTCAACTCTGCTCTTTCACCATGTCCGTCCATATGTCTGTCTCTCTCCAGGGTTCTACAGCTGTAACACGGAGGTCATGCCTGGGATTCACAACTGGACTTCAGGACTACAGGTCAGGCTCGCACACTGAAACACTACAACGACGACTGCTACTACTTATTTTGCGATTTATAATATCTTACTCATTCTCTTCCATTCCTCCCAAGATGTTTACATCTGTCCGGGTCTACAGACTCAGTAATGCCAATCTGACCAACCAGGGCCTCAACAAGATCTTTACTGACCTCTGTGAGAACTTGCTCAAAGTAAGACCATACACACAAGAGGGAAGCACGGGTTAAGCGTTGGTGTTCCTCTTACTTATTCTACTTAAATTTAATATGGAAGTTATATATTAACTGTCTGCTTTTTATTTGTCTGTGTGTGTAGAGTCTATACTTTAAGCTGCGTTCCATGATCCCCTGCTGTCTTTGCCATCTCAACTTCACTGTAGCCGTACCAGAAGAAGAACTCATACAGGTGAGAGGACATACATACCTGAGCACACCTCTCCTATCTTGTCCATCTTAACTTGGTTTTGGTCAGTATCTTTATCTTACATTTGTGTCATTAAATGATAGCAACAAGGTAAAAAGAGTTTCATTCTCTCATTTTCTCACATCCCCTCTCCCCTCCAGGTGGCGGTGACAGCCGTAGCCATGAGTTTTGACAAGGAGACTCAGCAGGCAGCAGACAAGGCTCTCACCAGGGGTCAGTATTCTGAAAGCCTATACAGTGGGGCAGAAAAGTATTTAGTCAGCCACCAATTGTGCACGTTCTCCCACTTAAAAAGATGAGAGGCCTGTAATTTTCATCATAGGTACACTTCAACTATGACAGACAAAATGAGAAAATCACATTGAATTTATTTGCAAATTATGGTGGAAAATAAGTATTTGGTCAATGACAATAGTTTATCTCAATACTTTGTTGGCAATGACAGAGGTCAAATGTTTTCTGTAAGTCTTCACAAGGTTTTCACACACTGTTGCTGGTATTTTGGCCCATTCCTCCATGCAGATCTCCTATAGAGCAGTGAGGTTTTGGGGCTGTTGCTGGGCAACATGGACTTTCAACTCCCTCCAAAGATTTTCTATGGGGTTGAGATCTGGAGACTGGCTAGGCCACTCCAGGACCTTGAAATGCATCTTACGAAGCCACTCCTTCGTTGCCCGGGCGGTGTGTTTGGGATCATTGTCATGCTGAAAGACCCAGCCACGTTTCGTCTTCAATGTCCTTGCTGATGGAAGGAGGTTTTCACTCAAAATCTCACGATACATGGCCCCATTCATTCTTTCCTTTACACGGATCAGTCGTCCTGGTACCTTTGCAGAAAAACAGCCCCAAAGCATGATGTTTCCACCCCCATGCTTCACAGTAGGTATGGTGTTCTTTGGATGCAACTCAGCATTCTTTGTCCTCCAAACATGACGAGTTGAGTTTTTACCAAAAAGTTATATTTTGGTTTCATCTGACCATATGACATTCTCCCAATCTTCTTCTGGATCATCCAAATGCTCTCTAGCAAACTTCAGATGGGCCTGGGCATGTACTGGCTTAAGCAGGGGGACACGTCTGGCACTACTTATACTTATTGTCCACCATAATTTGCCAATACATTCATTAAAAATCCTACAATGTGATTTTCTGGATTTTTTTTTCTCATTTTGTCTGTCATAGTTGAAGTGTACCTATGATGAAAATTACAGGCCTCTCATATTTTTAAGTAGGCGAACTTGCACAATTGGTGGCTGACTAAATACGTTTCTGCCCCACTGTATGTCAAGGCTTAGAGATAAGGTTCTGGAGTTAGGGCGAGCTGGAGAGATAAGACCCTCTACTTGAGTTGGTATATTCAGGTGGGTTGAGGGGTTTGTTTGTTTTCCAGGGAGTGGTGAGAATGAGGAACAGCTCCAGTTTTCTATGGAGCTGTGTGGAGAGTCAACCATCTCCAACAACCAGCCTACAGCCAAACCTTCAGGTACACCACCACACCTTACCCCTTATAACCTCTAATCTTAACCACTAACAACTGCCTAACCTTTAACCTCCAATAACCATCCCTTAGCAGACAAAACATCAGAAATCTCCAAACTGCCTGTAACCTCTCACCCTTGAAGCTCCCTTAACCTCTAGCGACGAGCAATCCCGTATCCGGGAGCGTAATCATAGCCTCAAGCGCATTACCATAACGCAACGTTTCCTATTCATGAAAATCGCAAATGAAATAAATATATTCAAACACAAGCTTAGCCTTTTGTTAACAACACTGTCATCTCAGATTTTCAAAATATGCTTTTCAACCAAAGCTACCCAAGCATTTGTGTAAGAGTATTGATAGCCTAGTATAGCATTAAGCCTAGCATTCAACAGGCAACATTTTCACAAAAACAAGAAAAGCATTCAAATAAAATAATTTACCTTTTGAAGAACTTCGGATGATTTCAATGACGAGACTCTCAGTTAGATAGCAAATGTTCATTTTTTCCAAAAAGATTATTTGTGTTGGCGAAATAGCTCCGTTTGTTCATCACGTTTGGCTAAGAAAAAGACTGGAAAATGCAGTCACTACAACGCCAAACTGTTTTCCAAATTAGCTCCATAATATCGACAGAAACATGGCAAACGTTGTTTAGAATCAATCCTCAAGGTGTTTTTCACATATCTATTCGATAATATATCAGTCTTGACAGTTGGTTTCTCATCAGAAGCGAACGGAAAAATACTGCAGCTGGAGATTACGCAATAATTGCAACGGAGGACACCAAGCGACCACCTGGTAGATGTAGTCTATTATGGTCAATCTTCCAATGATATGCTTACAAATACGTCACAATGCTGTCAACACCTTTGGGGAAGCGACAGAAAGCCTAAGCTCATTCGTGGCCCATTCACAGCCATATAAGGAATCATTGGCATGAGGCGGTTTCAAAAAATGCGGCACTTCCTGATTGGATTTTTATCTGGGTTTCGCCTGTAACATCAGTTCTGTGACACTCACAGACAATATCTTTGCAGTTTTGGAAACGTCAGTGTTTTCTTTCCAAAGCTGTCAATTATATGCATAGTCGATCATCTTTTCGTGACAAAATATCTTGTTTAAAACGGGAACGTTTTTCATCCAAAAATTAAAATAGCGCCCCCTATATCCAAGAAGTTAACCCATAGTGTCCTATTCTGTCTTTTTAATGTGTTAAACGTGAATTTACCACCGGAGACTGTTTCACCAGGTAAATACTGTAACAGTGTGCCCAGGTAAATCTTCTTTCAGGTATTTTAGACCTGTAGCCCTGTCTGTATTTCTAGAAGAGAAACAATCCTGCTTGTCATTGGTCTGGAGAGAGAGGAGGGGTTAAACTAAAATGGCTGCCTTCCACCACCTCCACTTCAACCAAGACTAGGAGATGGGATTTAGGACTAGGGAACAATATGTGGGTATAGGACTAGGGAATAGAGCGTAGTAAAGGAAGCGTCTGTCTGTAAGGTATTGAGATACTGTGTGTTGCTGAGGACTGAAGAGTCAACACACGTGGCGGTGGATCATGTTGTGTGTGTGTGTGTGTCGACAGGTGTTCCTGAGAGTGCCATGGTCCACTCGTCTCGAGGTAGACTCCCCCCCCACACCCCACCCCCTACCTGCTGCCATGGCTACCACGGTCCTGTTTTAAGTTCTCATCCTTACATTTTTTATTTTGTCCCGTGTTCTTTTCTTTATGTGTGTCTGTATTATGTCATGTGTGTATGCGGTTTTCGGTACGTGTGTACGGTGTGTGTGTGTGCATGCACGCACGCATGTATGCGGTGTGGATGTTCTCTCTGTGCATGTGTACGTGTGTGTGTGTGTGTGCATGTATTTTTCTCCAGCTCCCTCGGTTGATTACGGTTCCTTTGCAGACAGATGCAGCACCTGGCTAGAGCTGCTTAGGCTGAAAGCTCACACCATAAGACGAGGATCAGTTAAGACAAGTAGGAGGACACAGTTGCTAGCACACTCTGGTACACACACACACACAAATATACACATCCCTCCCCGCATGCCGCTGTGGGGTGGAGCGTCTCAGATCATGCACCAGCTGATTAGCTAGAGTGTGAAAGTTGAAGCCCCGCCCCTCAGAGGGATAGCCAACCAACAGCCAGTGTATAACCTCTGACTCTGTCGCAATAGTGACTGACATGGAGAAAGTAAACATCAAGGAGTATCTTAAAACATGCTTAAAATGCACTTAAAATGTCTCACTGAAGCTGGTGACTGGGGGAAATGCATTTTGATATTTCTGCACTACGTAAATAAACAGTTTCATAAACTGTGATAATAACTGAGCATAATTAACTGGGTTTAAATGTCACAAAACATTTCAAATCACACGGTATCCCCTTTATAATGCACTACTTTGGATCAGAGCCATATGGCAGATCCCTGTGTAATGCACTAACTGGGGAGAGATTTGAGATGTAGACTTAATGTTGTTCAAATTGTCTGTGAAGGTTCCTGGTCTGATTGAAGGATCATTCACTATGTTACAAGATGGAACATCTTTCACACTCTGGCTTGATTCAATCATTCTGCTTAAGACTGCCTTCTGTTCTGTATCGATCATACACACACACAGGCTAATTCAAACAAACACACATAGGGACTCACACCCACACACGGGTACAGTGCCTTCAGAAAGTATTCATACCCCTTGACTTATTTCAAATTTTGTTACAGCCTGAATTCAAAATGTAATAAATGTATTCTCCCCCCCCCCCCCCCCTCATTCATCTACACACAATGCCCCATAATGACATGGTGAAAACGTGTTTTCAGACATTTTAGCAAATGTATTGAAAATAAAATACAGAAATGTCTCATTTACATAAGTATTCACACCCCTGAGTCAATACTTTGTAGAAGCACCTTTGGTGGTGATTACAGCTTTGAGTCGTCTTGGGTGTGTCTGGATCAGCTTTGCACATCTGAATTTGGGAATTTTTTCCCATTCTTCCTCACAGATTTTTAAACGCTCATAAGTTAGCTGTTCACCGCCGCTCTCCATCTATCTTCAAGTCTCCACAGATTTTCAATGGGATTCAAGTTTGGGCTTTGGCTGAGCCACTCAACGACTTTCACATTCTTGTTCTGAAGCCATTGCGGCGTTGCTTTGGCTGTATGCTTGGGGTCACTGTCCTGTTAGACTGGGGCGAAGATTTACATTCCAAGGTCATTTGCACTCTGAAGCAGGTTCCCAAGGATTTGCCTGTATTTGGCTCCATTCGTTGTTCCTGCTTTTCCATTTCTCAACGATGGAGACCACTGTGCTCTTGGAAACTTTCAACACTCTAGAAATTGTTTTATACCTTTCCCCAGATTTGTGATGAGGCATATATCTGGGAGATCTACGGACAGTTCCTTGGACTTCATGGTATAGTTTCTGCTCTGACATGCCCTGTCAACTGTGGAACCTTATATAGTGTTTGTTTCTAAATCATGTCTAAACAATTGAATTGGCCACAGATGGACTCCAATCTTGTTGTAGTGAAATCTCAAGGATGCACTTGAGCTCAATTTGGAGTGTCATAGCAAAGGGATGTGAATACTTATGCAAATGAGATTTCTGTATATCATTTTCAATAAATTTGCAAATTATGTGGTATTGTGTGTCGATGGGTGATTTTTAATTTTTTTTTTTTAAATATTTAATCAGTTTTGAATCCGGCTATAACAACAAAATGTGGAATAAGTTAAGTGGTATGAACATTTTCTGAAGGCACTGTAAATACATACACACGTGGCTGAGGCCTGGCTAGTGTTGAGGCTGTATGGCTGTTTGTCACTACCTGGCAGCTTACGCTTTCATCATTGTGATTATTCTGTCACCATGCTGCCCTACATGCTCACATTCACACAGCTTATAGTTCACATTCAAATTTCACACACTCTGCATCCATTTTCTTCCAGCTCATAGCCCATCATGTCTGCTATTCTATGTGTCGCCATCTAAAGGCTGAGTCTGTTATTGCCATCATTCCTGTTTTTTTGTTTTTTTTCTCACTCCCTTTCTCTCCCCCCCACCACCCCTCCTCCAGTCTCGTCTTCAGAGCGCTGCAGTCCTCTTCCAGAGGGGCGGTCCCGGTCGCTACGCTCCACCAGGTCGTTGCCGTGCGGTGCCCCTGTTACTGTGGTGAAGATGACTCCTCTGTCCTTCCTTCCCGGGACACGCATTGTGAAATACTTGGGAATCATCAACATGTTCTTCATTAGGGAGACCACATCACTACGAGAGGTACACGTATACACATGTTTGTGTGATAGATTCCTGAAGATGTCATCAGAGATGAATAGAACATTTTTACATTTCTGTGGTGTGCTTAGTCTGTTCCTCTGCTCGCTCATAGCAGTGATATCTCAATGGTTAGCATATTTTGTGTGTGTGTGTGTGTGTGTTAGGAGGGGGGTGTAAGTGGCTTCCTCCATTCCTTCATAGCGGAGGTGTTTGCCATGGTCCGTGCCCATGTAGCAGCTCTGGGCGGAAATGCCTTAGTGTCATACAGCATGAAGGAGTGTGTCTTCATGGAAAACCCCAACAAGAACCAGGTACAGTAACACACTGTTAATTTGCTTTGTTAGTTAAAGAACTGGAGGCCTATAGCATTACAAGATTTTCTCAAAGAACCAACAGGTTAAAGAACCTCATGTCTGTCCTTTCTCCCCCTCTCTCATTCTCTCTCTCTCATTCTCGCTCTCTCGCTCTCCCAGGCTCAGTGTCTGATTAATGTTAGTGGTGATGCTGTTATATTCATCAGAGAATCAGACCAAGATGCCATACCCCCTTTGTTGACCAGCAGACAGACCAGCAGCACTGGGGCTGACGGAACCACTTGACACACAATTGAGTCTAGCCATCCAAATAATCGTGATTTGTGTCTGCCTTAAACAGATGGAACGTCTTAAGGTTAGGTAGGACACCACAAATTACACATGCAAACAAACACGCAGTTGACAAATTGTCTCTCATTGTCCATTGAGATACTCTACAGAAGCCATTTAGAGAGGCAGTCTGTCATTTCTCTCTCTGTTGTTGATATAATAGACATTCCAAAACATGGTGAAGCTTTATGCAGCTAATAGACCTATCCCTCTCCATCCAGTCTCATCAGTCACTAGCCGGCCATGCTAGAGCGGACAAGGTATTCATTAATAGACAGCTCCGTACAGGGTTATAGATGGCCATGGTAGAGAGAACTAAATTGTAGAAATAAGTGTTTTAATTGTCTGTCAGGCGATATTTGGGCTAACACACACGCCCCGTGGACAGCCTCCTGCCATCCTCCTGGCTTTCATGACTGCAGCCTTCCAGGTCTCCATACTACTGAACTCTCCTGTCTTTAACGATCATGTAAATGCTGGAAAACAAACTAATTGCAATGACACATTTTTGTTAATTGTTTAGATGCCACTTATGTTTGTGTAAATGTGCGCTACAATCAGATTTGAGTATTTTTATAATGTAAAATTATATTTGTCAAGTCTAATGAAATTCTGGAAGTTTGATTTATATGGTGTAAGAGAAGTAAGGGTACAGTGATCTGTTCTACTGTTAATGAATATAACCTATCTCTCTTTCGCTGTAGGACTTGAATGTACGTACATACATACATGGACTGTGTTGCTTAGTGTCTGCATGTATCTGTTATTGCCATGACTGTCTGTCTGCTCGTTGCCTGATGATCCGTCCTGCACAATAAACTAAACTAGTCCTGTTGACTAGTCACTTTATTCCTAGTTATATGTACATGTCTGCCTCAATGGCCTCATGTCTCTGCACATCGACTCGGTGCTGGTACCCCATGTATATAGACACCGTTATCGCTACTCATTGTGTATTTATTATTGCGTGTTACTACTTTTCTATTATTTCTGTTTTCTTTCCCTCTGCATTGTTGGGAAGGGCCCGTAACTATTTTACTGTTAGTCTACACCTGTTGTTTACAAGGCATGTGATGAATAAAATGTCATTTGATACAGTGAAAAACAGCTTGCCAGTGCCTGTTCCTGCCTCAATGTCAAAGCAGATAACATTGCTTTGAAATCATTCATTTGTAAACGAGATATGACAAGTTTGGTGTTTGAGGCCGCACGTATAACGTCAAGCTCAGTACCAGAGCTACATGATTTAGGGCTAAGACAGTGCAGTATGAAGATGGGCAGAAACTGCTTCTCCAATATAAATCCCTGATCAAGTTGTAGGCGATGTCCTGGGGAAGTTGGCTAGCTAAGCTCATGCCTATGCGCAGTTCGTCAAATCAGACTCCTTCGATGTATAGTTTTTGACTAAAATTAAACGTGTCAGTGTGTCACTTTCACGGGGTAGGCGTGATAACATGTTCAACTACTGAATACATTGGCTCCAATCGAGGTTGTGCCTTTAGATTGAGAAAATCTACAAATAAGGAAGAAAGTTTCACTTATCTCGTTGACTTCTCTAACCCCAGACCCCAGCCTGGTCTTCTTCGCAAATGTTCCCGGGAGTCTCGTGATGTTGCGCCTCTGGGTTTAGAAACTGTGTGTTTAGGGTGTCTATCCTGCGCATGTGCGGCAGTCTTTTCCTTTCCCCCTGAACGGCGCATATTTTTCTATTTGTACAAAGACAGAGCATAGGCCTATACAATGTCTGAGCCAGGTTTACATAATTGATTTCACACACATATTGCACTTAATTGTGTTTGAGTAATGGTGTGTTTTCATTTAAGAAAATGCAGTAATGTACATATTGATGTGTTTGCTCCAAATTCATATGATCCTACGTTTTGAGTCTGAACAGCATATTATTATAATTAACAGAATTCCATCTGGTTATTGGGACAGACATTAATGTAATTTTGTACATGCAGGACAAATCTAATAAGACAACCACAATCCAGTTTCTCAAAAACGTGAAATCACACACAATGACTGGGCCCTTCTGTAACATGCCATTCACATCATGTTTCCCCTATCCACCTGTTCCGTGTAGCCTGCTGCTGCATGTAACTGTCAAAATAAAGGCAACAGCAACATAAAGCATCTTAATATGGCATTAAGCCGCCAGAACAGCTTCAATGCGCCTTGGCATAGATTCTACAAGTGTCTGAAACCTTCTGTGTGGAAGCACCCCATGCTTGCATTATAATAATTCATAATGCTCATTAAAAACTGTCTGACCGCCAGATTATATGGGATGCCACCAAAGGATATATTCATTTTGGTTGAATAAATCACAATTATAGAAATCAGAATTGAAAATGTTAACTGCGTTAGTGTTCTCAACAAACAGACCGGGTAGCTATTACACTTTCCAAAGTTGATATAACCGAGTGTCGAATTTGACATCCATTGAGCTGGACTCGACCATTACTTCCATGGTAATCATCCCAGTCATTTACTCGCAAAAAGTTATCTAACTAGCTATTATATTAAGGTAAGGATAGTTAGCTATTTCAGTTTGGACTTAAAAGAAAAACGAACATTAAGAAAAACAAAACCCTCCTACCGAACCCTGCACAACTAAGAAATGTTTAAAAAGGAGCCCAGCACTAAACACTACATATCAATCTTTTTCCCTCTTCCACATACCGGTACTGCCATCAACCATACTCTCCGCACGCCAACCAGAACGAGTTCGATGTACAATATCATTGGTACAACCGAGCAAACACCACCTCTTCCTAATCTGACCTTTGAATGTTGGTCAACCAAACTTTATTTGGAGGGCATATAAATCCCGGCACTTGGGCTCGCTGTCCCACCTCTTCTGCCACACATCTATCATAATGGCTGTACTCTTAAATTTAGCCTCATCTACAGTTGAAGTTGGAAGTTTACGTTCACTTAGGTTGGAGTCATTAAAACTCGTTTATCAACCACTCCACAGATTTCTTGTTAACTAACTATAGTTTTGGCAAGTCGCTTAGGACATCTACTTTGTGCACGTCATTTTCCAACAATTGTTTACAGATTATTTCACTTAATTCACTGTATCTATCACTATTCCAGTGGGTCAGAAGTTTACATACACTAAGTTGACTGCCTTTAAACAGCTTGGAAAATTCCAGAAAATGAAAATGTCATGGCTTTAGAAGCTTCTGATAGGCTAATTGAGATAATTTGAGTCAATTGGAGGTGTACCTGTGGATGTATTTCAAGGCCTACCTTCAAACTCAGTGCCTCTGCTTGACATCATGGGAAAATCAAAAGAAATCAGCCAAGACCTCAGACCAAAGATTTGTTGACCTCTACAAGTCTGGTTCATCCTTGGGAGCAATTTCCAAATGCCTGAAGGTACCATGTTCATCTGTACAAACAATAGTACGCAAGTATAAACACCATGGGACCACGCAGCCATCATACCACTCAGGAAGAAGATGAGTTCTGTCTCATAGAGATGAACGTACTTTGGTGTGAAAAGTGCAAATCAATCCCAGAACAACAGCAAAGGATCTTGTGAAGATGCTGGAGGAAACAGGTACAAAAGTACCTTTTCTCCAGAGTAAAACGAGTCCTCTATCGACATAACCTGAAAGGCCACTCAGCAATTTGTATTTATTTATGTCACCTTAATTTAACCAGGTAGGCTAGTTGAGAACAAGTTCTCATTTGCAACTGCGACCTGGCCAAGATAAAGCAAAGCAGTTCAACAACACAGAGTTACACATGGAATAAACAAACATACAATCAATAATACAGTAGAACGATCTATATACAGCATGTGCAAATGAGGTAGGATAGGAAGAAGCAAGCAAGAAGCCACTGCTCCAAAGCCGCCATAAAAAAGCCAGACCAAGGTTTTCAACTGCACATGGGGACAAAGATCATACTTCTTGGAGAAATGCCCTCTGGTCTGATGAAACAAAAATAGAACTGTTTGGCCATAATGACCATTGTTATGTTTGGAGGAAAAAGGGGGAGGCTTGCAAGCCAAAGAACACCATCCCAACCGCGAAGCACGGGGGTGGCAGCATCATGTTGTGGGGGTGCTTTGCTGCAGGAGGGATTGGTGCACTTCACAAAATTGATGGCATCATGAGGATGTAAAATTATGTGGATATATTGAAGCAACATCTCAAGACATCAGTCAGGAAGTTAAAGCTGGGTCCCAAATGGACAATGACCTCAAGCATACTTCCACAGTTGTGGCAAAATGGCTTAAGGACAACAAAGTCAAGGTATTGGAGTGGCCATCACAAAGCCCTGATCTCAATCCTATATAAAATGTGTGGGCAGAAAAAGCGTGTGCGAGAAATGAGCCCTACAAACCTGACTCAGTTACACCAGCTCTGTCAGGAGGAATGTGCCAAAATTCACCCAACTTATTGTGGGAAGCTTGTGGAAGGCTACCCAAAACGTTTGACCCAAGTTAAACAATTTAAAGGCAATGCTACCAAATACTTATTGAGTGTATGTAAACTTCTGACCCACTGGGAATGTACTATTATTCTGACATTTCACATACTTAAAATTAAGTGGTGATCCTATCTGACCTAAGACAGGGAATTTTTACTCTGATTAAATGTCAGGAATTGTGAAAAACTGAGTTTAAATGTATTTGACTGAGGTGTATGTAAACTTCCGACTTCAACTGTGCTAATTTGACTGTGTATCGGGGTTCCCCAATATGATCTTATCCCAATGTAATCAAGGTAAGGAAATTATGTTTTTGTGAAATACTGCAGTGCCTTTCGAAAGTATTCATACCCCTTGACTTATTCCACTGTTTTTTGTGTTACTACCTGAATTCAAAATGGATTAAATAAATATGTTTATCACTCTTCTACGCACAATACCTGATAATGATAAAGTGAAAACATGTTTTTAGAAATATTGGTGAATGTATTGAAAATGAAATACAGGAATAACTAATTGACATAAGTATTCACACCACTGAGTCAATACTTTGTAGGAGCACCTTTTAAGAGTCTTTAAGAGCTTTCCACACCTACATTGTGCGACATTTGCCCATTTTATTATTTTCAAATTCTTCAAGCTCCCCAATTGGTTGTTGATCATTGCTAGACAGCCAATTCTTGTCTTGTCATAGATGGTTAAGTAGATTTAAGTCAGAACTGTAAGGAACATTTACTGTCTTCTTTGGTAAGAAACTCCCGTGTAGATTTGGCCTTGTGTTTTATGTTATTGTCCTGTTGAAAGATGATTCATCTTCCAGTCTCTGGTGGGAAGCAGACTGAACCAGGTTTTCCTCTAGGATTTCGCATGTGCTTAGCGCCAATCCGTTTATTTTCTTTATCCTGAAAAAATCCCCAGTCCTTAACAATTACAAGGATACCCATAACATGATGCAGCTACCACTGTACTTGATAATATGGAGAGTGGTACTCTGTATTATGTTGTATTGGATTCGCCCCAAACATAACACTTCTGTATTCAGGACAAAAAGTGGCAAATTTTTTGCAGTATTACTTTGGTGTAAAATGCAGGTTTTGGAATATTTGTATTCTGTACAGGTTTCCTTCTTTTCACTCTGTCAATTAGGTTAGTATTGTCGAGTAACTACAGTGTTGTTGATCCATCCTCAGTTTTCTCCTATCACAGCCATTCAACTCTAAAGTTACCATTGGCCTCATGGTGAAATCCCTGAGCAGTTTCCTTCTGATCCGGCAACTGAGTTAGGAAGGACGCCTGTATCTGGGTGTATTAATACACCATCCAAAGTGTAAGTAATAACTTCCCCATGATTCCCCAAAGGGATATTCAATGTCTGCTTTTTTTTACCCATCTACCAATAGGTGCACTTCTCTTTTTTTTGTTAAACCTCCCTTTTTTTGTAGTTGAGTCTGTGTTCGTAATTCACTGCTTGACTGAGGGACCTTACATATCATTTTGTATGTGTGGGGTTCAGAGATGAGGTAATCATTCAAAAATCATGTTAAACACTATTATTGCACACAGAGTGAGTCCATGCAACGTATGTTACTTGTTTGACATATTTTTACTCTTGAACTTAGTTTTTCCATAACAAAGGGGTTGAATACTTATTGACTCCAAGACATTTCAGCATATCATTTTTTATTAATTTATAAAAATTTCAAAACACATAATTCCCCTTTGACATTATGGGTTATGGCCTTGTAGAGTTGGTTGAGACCGGTCTTAGTGCCAGCTTCGAATTGTGGTGGAAAATAGACGGCTACGAATAATACAGATGAGAAAGTGCGGGCGACAGTTTATCATAAGGTACTCTACCTCAGGAGAGCAATACCTCAAGACTTCTTTAATATTAGACATCGCGCACCAGCTGTTATTGACAAAAATACACACCCTCCCACCCCTCGTCTTACCAGTGGTAGCGTCTCTGTTCTGCCGGTGCATGGTGCTCTCTGTTCTGCCGGTGCTCTATATTGTCCGTTTCTTTGTTCAGCCACGTCTCGTGAAACATAAGATGTTACAGGTTTAAATGTCCTGTTGGTAGGATAATCTTGATAGTAGGTCATCAATTTTATTTTCCAACGATTGCACGTTAGCAAGGAGAATGGAGGGCATTGGGAGTTTGCTCGCTCGCCTCCAGATTCTCAGAAGGAGCCCCGGTCTTCTTTTTGGGCAGCTTTTCTTCATGCAAAGATGCATCATTATAAAACAAAGTACCTTGCATTGGTTGCTTTGGTTAAAGGGATACTTTGGGATTTTGGCAATGAGGCCCTTTATCTACTTTCCCAGAGTCAGATGAACTCATGGATACTATTTTTATGTCTCTGTGTCCAGTATGAAGGATGTTAGTTAGGTTTGTGAGCCAATGCTAACTAGCTTTAGTGCAATGACTGGGAGTCTGTGGATATCTGCTAGCATGCTAACGCTAGTTAACCATTGCGGTAGTTAGCAACTTCCTTCAAACTGCACCCAGACATAAAAATGGTAACCAAGAGTTTATCTGACTCTGGGGAAGTACTGTAGATAAAGAGCTTCATTGCCAAAATCCCTAATGTACCCTTTTAAGATAGCGACTTCCAAATAATTACTCTCCCTATCAAATTTCTTTCCAATTCAGGCATTGTTTCTTCAGTAAAGTACAATATGCCGCAGGAGGCCTACTGGTCTTGTGGTCCTGTAAGAATATATAAAGGTTCACTGTTGAGTGTTATCATGTTCTATAAATAAATCTTCACTATCCACACAAAACGTTACACTTAGTGTGGCATGAACACAACCAGTCATGATAACTTCATCTGATTTTCAAACATATCACTTCAAAAAGTAGGCAACCTGTGCATGTTCGTCCACTCCAAAATAATCCAAGTAGTGCAATGCATGTATACTCATGCCATTTGATGAATGGAAATATAAATCTGTTGACAAAACACCAGACAGTGTGCCTAATGTCATTCAGCGATTTCCATTGATTAGGCCTACGTTAATTGATGTGTCTTGCTTACAAATGTACCTTTTTTTGTAGCCTGAAATGTCAGGACGCCTGAAATAGGTCTGAAACTGTCATGGGAAAAACAGAAATTTACTAGATTAGGCTACAATGTGTAGGCCTATTACCACAAACTTCAAATAGGCCTACTACCGTAGCCAGTTATGTAGAGGTAAGAAAATAGGTGGCTAAACTGATTGCTGGTCGCAGGGAAAAAATAAACACTCCCTATTCTTCTCCCTATTCTTTCAAACTGAGTTTAGGTTGTTTACCCTCCACAAGGCCTACACCACTGCCTGTAGCCTACCCTCTCAACCGAGGCAATTTTACACACATGAACACATGCAGAACAGGTAGCCTACATTCAATATAATACACAGCAGTGGAGGCTGCTGAGGGGAGGACGGCTCATAATAATGGCTAGAATGGAGTCAATGGAATTGCATCAAACACATGGTTCATATCATTCCATTGACTCCATTCCAGACATTATAATGAGCCGTCCTCCCCTCAGCGGCCTCCACTAATACACAGGTAGGAGTTGAATCGAAACATGTTTACACCCGAGTTCATGAGTTGTCCATAATTCTTGAGTTGAATGCTTGGAGTCTTCACAGAATATGTGTGACATTAAACACAACCTTTTTTTCCTGACAATAATGACAGCGTTATTTGTCTATATTAGGCATTTACCAATTTAATTAGAACATTGAACTTAAACCCTGTACAATTCCTGGATCTTGGAGATCTCGTAAAATGCACTGTATTTCGCCATGAAAACAGTTCTCATGGGCATACAAATCCAATATAATGTAGGCTTCTATTGTTAAATTGAATGCATCTAACCAAAGGAGAACTATAGTCCTACTTTCATTAATATTGGATGGATTAGATGCGCATTTGGGTCTAGCTGTAGGCTAGTTGTCTAGTGATATTGGAAACCATCAGCTTTTCCAGAAAATAAAATAAATACAGATAGAAAATAAATGGTCTACTACTTCAGGCCACAGACAGCACAGAGAACACCAATACCCGCTCGCACCCGAAAAACAAAGCAATGAGCCCTCTAAACAGCTGACTGACAAACAATGCTAAATCTCATGTATTGCAACTAAGACTATTTGTATCAAGGTTGCATGGCAATTTTGGGGGGAAAATTAGCAAGTACAAAATAAAATCTATGAGACCTCAGCTGAGACCTGAAATTCAGCAAACCTGAGTGGACAGTGCCATGGACAGGGAGATTGTTTGTGCAGCCATGCAGAAATAAATAGCTTCGACTATGACAAAGAGGTGTGGGTGTTTTTCCATTTGGTAGCTTTTATATAAATATTTACCACTGTGAAACATTTTACCATTGCATTTTAAAGAAATAGGAGAATGGTTAAATTAGCATTAATTAGAGAACCCTCCAAGGTTAGACTTCAGCTGCATTTAAGGGAGCTAAGGTCTCATTCAGGGGAGCTGAGCGCCCTCTGGCTCCCCTGTAATTCGCACCCTGCTCGCACTGTATCTGCAAGCTGTTGGCTCGAGTGCACGTGCCAATACCAGAGTGGGCACACTCACTATATAACGCAGCATTTGGTTGTGAGAAAACCATCAGTAGAGTTGAAAATGAGATGGAACCCCATTTAACTTGTATTTTTTATTCGGTACATGGGAATTTAAATGCAAAATATATTTTTATTTGAATGATATCATCTCCCACAGCCTTTCATCCCAAACAAGTCAATTTGATGGAAATACATCTCAGGTGGGAAAATGAACATTTTGTTTTTATGTAATTTAAAAATATATATTTGCATGAAAATCTGAAACCAATTGGATGGAAACCTAGCTTGTGTGTGATTTTTGTTTTATGAAGAGAATATCACTAATCATTTCCTCTGTTATTTATATAGTGTGGACCACAATAGAAAATTACAGATCAAAGCTGGCCACTTGAAATGTAAGTCACGACTGTAAAATGAAATGGTCAAGAATGCAATATTAATGGTTTGCAATGGTTTTTACAATTGATTTCATCCTGTCCAACATATGCCTGCAAGCTCACATTGGACCAAAACACAGCATACAGGTATCTGATTCGGTCTAAGGAGAACAGAAACGTGACATGGGGAAATAAAAGGAACAGCTGTATCCTGATCACCCAGAGAAGTTTGAGGAATGGTCACAAATGCTGTGTAGAGAGGGTCTGACTGAACACTGTTACTGGGAGGTAGAGTGGAGGGGGAAGAGGGTTGATATAGGGGTGGCATGTAGAACAATAAGCAGGACAGGGGAAGCTAGTGATTGGACTCAACAACAAGTCCTAGAGTCTGGAGTGCTCTGATGACAGATACTTTCTGGCACAATTATCATAAACCCGTCATACCTGTCCACTCATCCCGCACCAACAGAGTAGGTGTCTATCTGGACTGGCCGGCCGGTACTCTATACTTCTACAGCATCTCCTTTGGCGCACTGACCCACCTGTTCACATTCCACTCATTCACTGAGCCCCTATACCCAGGGTTTGGTCTGGCTCTTTCACTGACCCTGTGCCATGTAAATACTTTTGTCAACTTAGCTATAACAGTGTTAGGATAAAGACCTATCCGTTCTACTATAGTATGCCACTGTGATTTTAGTATTATTTTCTCACCTTGAAATTTGTACAAAAAGTGCTCATAATATCAGGACAGTATGAGGACCATGTGTGAAGCTGTAATGCTTAATATGTAACGTATGGATGAGCAGACGGTCCACCTTCTCTGTTTAAAAATGCATTGTAGTACCATAATATGTTTGTAACAGTTATGGTATACTAGCTATACACAATGTGTTTCACTGAGAATCCAGCAGAATCCGGAAAAGAAACAGACAAATTTAGGTCGTTAGATTTCTCCAGCTTCTTCTGCAGTTGTTCTAATAATGTCTGGATATTTTCTTGCTGAATTAGAAAAACATTAAACATTTTAGACTTATATCAGAGTGGATTGTTTCAAAGCCAAGCTGATTTGGAATGTTTGTATAACAGAGCAGAACAGTATGATATCAGCATGAAGCCTCACTTTCACACAGCTCTCTTTTCCTCCTCACAGGTCCACTGTGTCATCCTCTCTGTTCTCCTCTGGAACCATCTCTCTGCCATGTTCACACCCGGGTTGGGCGTCTCAGCTCTCTGTAAGGAGGTCGAAGATCCCTGCACCTTTTCCCCGTAGATGGTTCCGTTAAACCGCAATACAGCTGGAGGTTGTTGGAGATCAATGTTTAACTTCTGTTCAAACCAGAGTGTCCTATTAAGACATGAGGTGCATTCTTCCCTTGATTCCTTGCATACTCTCTCCTACTCCCTCCATCCCTCAAAATGCAGGCTACAAATTGAAGGGTACTAATAGTAAAGTGAGTTATAAATATATGTGGGTATTAAAACTCTGAACTTGTATTACTGACGGTGGACAGTGGATAATATTTAACATGATAGGCTACAAATGGAAAATAGTGAAAGTCTGGGCATATAATTAAAACATTTGAGAGTGCACAAAGGTTAAACGGCAGGCATCAGTTTGGTAATTAAAACATTTGAGAGTGCACAAAGGTTAAACGGCAGGCATCAGTTTGGTAATTAAAAGGAAAAAATTAAGTAGATATTTTTCCACTTGGAACCTGACAGGTTGCTCAACCTTATTAATGGTTTTCTCGTACATAAAGCTGGTGGAATTAAGTCAAGGTCAGAATACGCATATCCGTAGACACTTCTGCCATCTCCAACCCAAACGAATAGCTGGCTGGTACATCCATTTCCCCATGCTTAAGTTCAAGGTCAGAATGCGCACAGACAGGAAAGTGCATGAAAAAGGAATTAAGTTCCTTTTATGTGCGCATATCTTGGTTCTGAATTGACCCTTTTAAAGACGTGTATGTTCATATAACTTTTAAAGACGTGTATGTTCATGTAACTTTTAAAGATGTGTATGTTCATCTTAACATACATGTGTATGTTCATATAACTTTTAAAGACGTGTATGTTCATGTAACTTTTAAAGACGTGTATGTTCATATAACTTTTAAAGATGTGTATGTTCATGTAACTTTTAAAGACGTGTATGTTCATATAACTTTTAAAGACGTGTATGTTCATATAACTTTTAAAGATGTGTATGTTCATATAACTTTTAAAGATGTGTATGTTTATGTAACTTTTAAAGACGTGTATGTTCATATAACTTTTAAAGATGTGTATGTTCATGTAACTTTTAAAGACGTGTATGTTCATATAACTTTTAAAGATGTGTATGTTCATGTAACTTTTAAAGATGTGTATGTTCATGTAACTTTTAAAGATGTGTATGTTCATGTAACTTTTAAAGATGTGTATGTTCATGTAACTTTTAAAGATGTGTATGTTCATATAACTTTTAAAGACGTGTATGTTCATATAACTTTTAAAGATGTGTATGTTCATATAACTTTTAAAGATGTGTATGTTCATGTAACTTTTAAAGATGTGTATGTTCATGTAACTTTTTTCAGTAACATCTCTTCCCTTATGTTCAATTTAACTTTTTTATCACTCAAATAGGCCTACAGTTTTACTTAATTTTTTCACCATGACCCTTCATATACTCTCTTAGCTACTGGTCTCAAACTTGTAAAACACATAATAAAATAAATCACTACACGGTACAAGAAAAGTGATGTTCTGGGTCAATTTCACCCGCAATTTGACCTTAGTCTATATAACTTTTGAACGGTGTGTCCTAGAAATAAGCTGCTTTCTGCACAGGAATGATATCCCTATGATACTCAAGACGCTGAACAACACTGATCTGGAGTCAAATTGACCTGCAATTTGACTCTTGAACTTTCTGTAAAACACATAATAAAAATAAATAAAATAAATCACTACATGGTACAAGAAAAGTGACATCCATGATGTTCTGGGTCAATTTGACCCCCACAATATGACCTTGACCTTAGTCTATATAACTTTTGACTGGAGTGTCCTAGAAGCAAGCTGCACAGGAATGGTGCAACCACGCCAACCACATAGATATGAGAATGATTTCCCTATGATGTTCAGAGGCTGAGCAACACTGATCTGAATTTCAGCTAAAACTGAGTTTTGACAAATGTTGACTTAAAACGTTGGATCACGGACGATCTGACGGATTTATGACTTTGACATGCATCAAACATTTGGCTCTATTGAAAGGTTGGGGCTATTCACCCAGGGAAAAGAGCATCTGAAAGAAGACATTCTCAGCAACATTTAAGGGCAACTGTGCTTTCTGTGACTGTACCTACTGTATTAACCTGGAACATAACTTGTCTGTAGGGTGTCCTGTATTAAGTCTCGCTATTGTTATTTTACTGCTGCTCTTTAATTACTTGTTCATTTTATTTCTTATTCTTATCCATTTTTTAAATATTTTTTTTAAAACTGCATTGTTAGTTAGGGGTTCATAAGTAAGCATTTCACTGTAAGGTCTACACCTGTTGTATTCGGTGCAAATGACTAAAATTTGATTTGAAGGAGAGCATAATAGTTGACCTACAGTATACATGACCGTTGAAATTCATTTGACCTCAGTTTAATAACATACAAGAACATCATCGTCATAACATATATTATCTATTATACATATCACATGCAAAAGCATAAAGAGCAATACACATCCTCTTCTTACATAGCCCTTTCCTGCAGTCAAACAACCTAGTGGCCTCGTTGGTAGAATGTTATTCATATTTTTTATTATTAATAAACATAATTTAAAAAAATGCAGAAAATCTATGTCAAACAGTTTTGTTATATTTCAGTCTTCTGTGATGTAAGGTATATAAAGTCTATTGGGATGTAAATTCAAAATGTAATACATTTCAACTCTATATCTGACATGGTACAGGTGTCTTCTTCTTTTTAAGCCCGTGTGAGTTGTATACTTTTGTTTCAAAGTACATTTTCTTAAGACTACCAAGTGACCCTGATTTAGCCCACTGCATTAAAAGGTTATCTCACAGTTTATACAACAGAGTCGCTGAGTCTGTCTCTCTAAATTCATTGAAGCTGTGTGTGTGTACATCTGTGAAGTTACATTTGTGTGTGTGTATCAGGTGAGGCTGTACTGTCCCAGAGCAATGATCAGGTCCTGTAGAGGTTGTGTGTGTTCTGCTTCCAGCAGGTCGTGTTGAAGGCTGAAGTGTGTGAGGTGTATGAACAACGTGTTGAGGTGGGGGTGTAGTCCCAGAACCAGGGCCTCTCTGTAGTGACTCCAGTAGATATGAGCCAGAACACGGAACAACAGCAGAAACACCTTCTTGACCAAGAAAACAAAGCCTGCTGGGAACACTGACCCTGGTGAAATGAGATGGATAGGATGTAGAGAGGTGTTGGGGATAACACAGGGAAGGGAAATAGTGAGGAGGCAGAGGATGATGTGTAAGGTAGTGGGGGAGTGGGAATGAAAGGGGAGAAGGGTTGAGTATTTGATTGACTGATAGATCAGTTGGTTTGTTATGTTGTAGTCATTGGTTGATGATCAGTAGGGCAGTGAATGTCTGCAGCACACACACACTGTGTGTGTGCGTGCGTGCGTGCGTACCTGCTCTGGTGGGGAAGACATCTTCATCTGTCAGTAGGTCTTGGATGTAGGACATGGTATAGTCAAAGTAGAGAGGAGCGGAACACCTCAACTTCTTCCCCTGATCGTCTGTCCATGTATACACTCTACACACAGACACATTGAGGGAGCAGAAGGGTATGTCTGCATGAGTGTGAATATTAACGTACGTACGTGTGTGTGTGTGTGTGTGTGTTTGAGTGTGACTTACATGTTATTTGGTCCGCAGGCTGTAGGACAGGTGGTAGGAGTACATAACTCAGAAAGGGTACTGGAGAACAGGTTAATATGCTTAAAGAAAGCTACCGCTGGAGAGGGGGAGAGAGAAACAGTTTAGGTTATAGTAATGCAATATTGGGATTAGGGATATACAAAATTAACCCTAACTCTTTTGGCATAACCCTAAAGTAACCGTATCTTCATGTCCACATCCTGGTTCAACCACAACTCTAATCTTGGCATAACCCTAACTCACTTTATGTTTAACCCGAACACTCCCAAATAAGGCTCCCATTTCTGAATTCCCTGTGTGTGTGTGTGTGTGTGTGTGTGTGCGTGCGTGCGTGCGTGCGTGCGTGCGTGCGTGCGTGCGTGCGTGCGTGTATATATATACTGACTGTTGCTGGCGAGCCACTCAGCCTGGTCCAGTCCGGGTGGCAGGGCGGTGAGGGCGGTTATGTCGGTGTGTGTGATCCTCTCAGAGACATACTGATGCTGCAGATAGGGACGCTCCTCCAACACCAGCTCATTGTTATTATCTCCCCTAAACAATACAACACACACAGTTAAAGTGTGAGTGTGTCTGTCAGTATTTAAGTGTCCATGTTCCACTGCTCCAGCTGCAGTCATCAGATTACATCGTTTGCAGTCTGGACTATATGGTTTACTATATGCTCACACACACAGCTGCTGCTGCAGTCTCTTCCCAGGTAACACATAACATTCTGAAAACCATTTGTGTTTGTCTTGTTATTCTGGAAAATAACTCCAATTGACTCTCAACTAATTCATGCCTTCAGGTTAATACATTTACCACTATATTATTCTAATTGTAGTCTTATAGAGTTATTACTAAAATAACTCATAAATCAGGTCTTCTTAGAAAACCAGTTGGTCCAATAACTAGACTGGTGCCCTGCTAATCATTTCAAAGTAATAAGTGTACACACTACCTTACAGTATGTATTAACTCATTTGTTAGTACAATTAACTGTTTCAGAAAAATCCACAATATTTAGGAGTGACCAAGCTATACAATTTATATGATTAATATTTGGTTGCACTCTCCCATTTCATTTGGTAATAATACATTTTTGACCCCATCTGTCACTTCTTTTTTTTCTTATTCAGGCAGAAAGGGTGTAATCTCACACAGAAATGCTGTGATGTGTTGGCTTCAGTTCTCAGCTCAAACTCCTCTAATCTAGGAGAGAGCTGGACCTGAGTGATACTAAACTGCAGGATGCAGGACTGGAGCTGCTCTCTGCTCAACTGGGGAATCCACACTGTAAACCGAAGACACGGAAGTAATGACATCGCTCAAATATGCCATTAAAACTAATTTGTTAGAAAATATAAATTGATCCTTCATGTAGAGCTGAGATGTTTTTCTCCCATTGCAGGCTGAGAATTGTAAAGTCACAGTGGAAGGCTTTGCTTCTCTGGCTTCAGCTCTGAGGTCAAATCTCTCACACCTGATAGAGCTGAATCTGAGTAACAATGAACTGCAGGATTTAGGAGTACAGCTGCTCTCTGGAAGACAAGGGAGTCCACACTGTAAACTGGAGGTTTTGAGGTGAGATATATCATACAGAACTTTGGGCATATTCTATCTCAGCCAGTGTGTGTCAGCGAGTGTGAATATATACATACTGAAATACACATTCGGTATATATTCATGCATGTTGTAGTACAATGTTTCTTAGAGCTTGGTGAGAGCATGGTTATCCTATGGTTATTTTGCATACAACCTTCCCACAACTTTCTGGGAATGGTGCAGGATAGTCGCTTGGTTGGGAACATTCTCAGCACATTTAAGGAATTTGACAAAAAAATCATTATTTTTGTGGTTATTTCATTACTTTAACCTTAAAGTTTAAACATGGTTAGATTTGTCAATTTTGGTAACGTTCAAGGAATGTTCTCCAACTGGTTTGACATTGGGGAATGTTCTCCAATAGTTCAGAGAACATTAAGAAACAACTTTCTTCTGTGGGAATTTCAGTACTTCAGCGTAACGTTTCCTACAGGTTTCCTCATAGTTCTATTTGTTATTGTTACATAAAACCCACAAAACATTAGTAACGTTCAAAGAATGTTCTAAGAACATTATTAAAAAATATATACATTCCGTTCTCAGTGTCAACAAAACTTTGTCTATTCTCTATCTTGTTCAGGTGTATTGGCCGCACTTTGAAATGGGGTCTGTTTGAATAGACTAAAATGAATAAAGAAAGCTTTGAATTTTTTTTTTTAAATAAACACACTAGCGCCATCCCGGTGGTGCAGTGGACTAGTTCAAAGGATAGAGAATAGAAGATCATAAGTGCGAATATCTCACTGACACCGTGCCACAATAAAATGCCTAAGCAAATTAATTTCAATGTCCTCCTATCTGTGTTCAAAACAGTTAACCTAAGCTAGCAGTGTTATTAAAAGTAATTTAAAAACATTCACATAACCAATCATTTCCATTCTCAGAATGTTCATAAAACAATCTCAGAACCTCCCTGCAAACTAAAAAATGTACTCCCAGAACAAGCAACTTTTTCACTCCCATTCTTAAAAAGTAAAAAAAAACAACATTGTTTTACCGGTCAGGAAGATTCGTTACCAGACCAATGGGAAACCAAAAACATTCTCTGTCACAACTTCCAAGGACCTACAGTGACCAAAAATATAAACGCATGTAAAGTGTTGGTCCCATGTTTCATGAGCTGAAATAAAAGTTCCCAGAAAGGTTCCATACACACAAAAACCTTATTTCTCTCAAATGTTGTGCAAAAATTTGTTTACACCCGTTAGTGAGCTTTTCTCCTTTTCCACAATAATCCATCCACCTGACAGGTGTGGCATATCAAGAAACTGATTAAACAGATGCAACTTGTGCTGGGGACAATACAAGGCCACTCTAAAATGTGCAGTTTTATCACAACAAAATGCCCATAGATGTCTCAAGTTTTGAGGGAGGGTGCAATTAGAATGCTGACTGCAGGAATGTCCACCAGAACTGTTGGCAGATCATTTAATGTTAATTTCTCTACCATAAGCCACCTCCAACGTCCTTTTAGAGAATTTGGCAGTATGTCCAACCGGCTTCACAACTGCAGACCACGTGTAACCACGCCAGCCCAGGACTTTCACATCTGACTTTCCCCACTCCGGGATCATCTGAGAGCTGTCACCCAGACAGCTGATGAATCTGTTGGTTTGCACAACCGAAGAATTTCTGCACAAACTGTCAGAAACCGTCTCAGGGAATCTCATTTGCGTGCTTGTCGTCCTCACCAGGCTTTTGAGCTGATTGCAGTTCGGCATCATAACCGACTTCAGAGGATGGAAAATGTTGTTTATTTGAAGGTTTTTAAATAACTTCCTTAACTTTCACTGAAGAATTAAATTATACTTTTAATTACACTGCTAGCTTAGTTTAAATGCTCACCTTCGATGGCCACTGGCACGCTGGAGAAGTGTGCTCTGCTCTTTCACGGATGAATCCCAGTTTCAACTGCACCGGGCAGATGGCAGACGTCATGACGTTATGTAGGCGAGCGGTCTGCTGATGTCAACATTGTGAACAGTGCCCCATGGTGGCGGGGGTGTTATGGTACGGAAAGGCATAAGCTACGGACAACGAACACAATTGTATTTTATCGATAGCAATTTCAATGCACAGAGATACCGTGACGAGATCCTGAGGCCCATTGTCGTGCCATTCATCCGCTGCCATCACCTTTCAGCATGATAATATACTGCCTCTTGTCGCAAGGATCTGGACACAATTCCTGGAAGCTGAAAATGTCCCAGTTCAGACATGTCACCCATTGAGCATGTTTAGGATGTTCTGGATCAACATATACGACAGTGTGTTCCAGTTCCTGCCATTATCCAGTCCAACATTCCACAAGCCTGATCAACTCTATGCGAAGGAGATGTGTCGCGCTGCATGAGGCAGATACTGACTGGGTTTCTGATCCACACCCATACCTTTTTTTAAGGTATCTGTGACCAACAGATGCAGATCTGTATTCCCAGTCATGTGAAATGCATAGATTAGGGCCTAATCAATTCATGTAAATTGACTGATTTCCTCATATGAACTGTAACACAGTAAAATCTTTGAAAAAGGTGCATGCTGCATTTATATTTTGGTTCAGTGTAAATGTGCTTGCTTGGTTATCTCCGGTGCTCATGGGTGCTAAAGCGATTTAATTATGCACCTGTGTAATGAGGTTAAAGAGCTGTGTGTCTGGTCGTTACGGAAGCATCTGTTCAGCTTAACAAATCAGAGATGAGGAGGGGCGGGCTGAGGAGATGATAAAGTGAGAGGGGTAATACTTTGCTATAATGCATTATAACCACAGACACATTAAATGTATTGTGATATTGGTCAATGTCTCTGTCCTAGAGAGTCTAAACCAGGGACTGGAGCCAGAGAGATTTGACTTCATGCAAAGCAGGTCCAAGTTTTCCACTATACTACACTACACTGTCAATGTTTTCCACTGACTATATCAACACACAGTCAGTGAAGTGAAAGCAACGAAAATACTTTCAACCTTGATATCTGTGTGTGTATTTGAGAATGTGTGTGTGTGCGTGTGACCTTGTTACACTGATAACAGACACATTCTGTTCTCTATGAGGAGTTTCAGTCCCTGCTGGGGTTGCCTTGGTGTGTGTGTCCTATTGGCAAAACAGCATGGCCTTTGTCCACAGGAGAAAGAGAGAGACAGAGAGCAAGTGAACGATGACAGAGGGAGGTTAGGGTTAAAGGGTAAGGTCAGGACAAAGTATGTAGGAATCTTCAGAATTGCTTTTAAACAGCATCTGGGGATGGTGCAGACAGAAGGAAGGTCACATTGGGAATCAATATAGTAAATTAGCGGTGAACATAGCGATCAGGCTGGTTTTACCACGCTGAGGGAACTGTCAACTAAACTTCCTCCCTATTCTACTCTACACAATTGCCCCTTTATTTAGACTACCCTCTCTACCAACCACCTGTACACACACACACACACACACACACACACACACACACACACACACACACACACACACACACACACACACACACACACACACACACACACACACACACACACACACACACACACACACACACGTGAGAGAGCAGGCTCACAGTGGATTCTGTTTACCTATAAACACACCACCTACTTTGGATTCGTGTGTGTGTGTGTGTGTGTGTGTGTGTGTATGTGTGTGTTAACGTTTCACTGCACTCTGTGGACGAAGCAAACAGTAAACCAAGCATAACTGTCTGTTTAAAAAGCCACACAAGCAACCTATATATTCATGACATTTTTTAAAGCACACACCATCTCTTCTTAAACACTTTTTGAACCACAATCCCATCACAATCCCATCATTCCTGCTTTTTGCCTCAGAAAAGGAATCTATATCCCCGTTGTTATCAGACAAATATGTGCCACACACACACACACACACACACACACACACACACACGTCCTTATAAAGAGAACATTCCTCAGTTTACCATGTCCAGCAGCCGTCTCTTTTTCCCAGTATCTACGTCTCTCGCTCTATCCCCAATTTTCTCTCTCCACCTCAGTTCAGATCTTTTGAGTTCTAACTAACTGTTCAACCTACTGCCAGCCCTACTCACAAACCCAGTCTAATCTGAACTAGCATAGAACAATGAGAGGGAAGGGGGGGAATGGATAGATTGAGAGAGAGGAAGTGGAGAGATACTTACAGTTTGTTGACGTCAGAGGGCTGGGGTACTATTTGTGTATCCGCGGCAGAGGGGTGACTCTGGCAGCCCCCCATGGCTGGGAGCTAAGACCTCGGAGTAGCCAGCGACAACCCTTTCCATCCGGGGCCGGGCTGTTACACACACAACATAACACACTCACACATGCTCTCACAGTCACTCATACAAAACACACTAACGTAGGCACACTTTACTACACACTAACACACAGACCTCCTCGAGCAAAGTTCCAAATATGAATTATATTCACAAGTGTAAAATCCACTGTGTACAGAAAAGTCCTCTTCTCCCTCCTCGTGTTAGTGTGTGTCTGTTCTTTGTCTGTGTCCCACGCCCCTAGACTCCTCCTCTGTGAGGTGGACAGGCAGGTTTCTCCACAAACATATTTACTGAGCCAAGAGCTCTCGACTCCTCCCCCTCCATCTCTACTCCACCCCTCCCTCCATCTCCCTGCACTAGGTAGCCTCGTGGTTAGAGCGTTGGGCCAGAAACTGAAAGGTTGCTGGATCGAATCCCTGAGCTGACAAGGTAAAAATCTGTCATTACGCACCCTGAACAAGGCAGTTAACCCACTGTTCCCCGGTAGGCCGTCATTGTAAATAATAATTTGTTCTTAACTGACATGCCTAGTTAAATAAAGATTCAATTTAAACATTTAAAAATCTCTACTCCACCCACCTGTCCATCTCTACTCCACCCCCTCCCTCTCTACATCTCTAATCCACCCCCTCCCCCTATCCATCTCGAATCCTTCGTCTCTACTCCACCCGCTCTCCATCTCTGATCCACCCCCTCACTTCCATCTCTACTCCACCCCACCTCCGTCCCTCTCTACTCCACCCCTTCCATCTCCACTCCAACCCCCTTCCTCCCTACTCCACCCCCTCCCTCCCTCCATCTCTACTCCACCCCCATCCCTCCTCCAACTCTACTCCACCTCCATCTCTACTCCACCCCTCCCTCCATCTCTACTCCAACCCCCCATTTCTACTCCACCCCCTCCCTCCCGCTCTACTCCAACCCCTCACTCCACTCCCTCCATCTCTACTCCAGCCCCTCCCTCCTTCTATACTCCACACCCTGCCTCCATCTCTCTACTCCACTGCTCCCTCCTTTCCTCCCTCTCTACTCCACCCACTCCATCTCTACTCCACACCTCCCCCCTCTACTCCAACCCCTCACTCCACTCCCTCCATCTCTACTCCACACCCCCTCCCTCCATCTCTACTCCACCCCTCCCTCCATCTCTACTCCAACCCCTCCCTCCACTCCCTCCATCTCTACTCCACCCCCTCCCTCCATCTCTACTCCAACCCCTCCCTCCACGCCCTCCGTCTCTATTCTACCCCCCCTCCCTCCATCTCTACTCCACACCCCCTCCCTCCATCTCTACTCTACCCCTCCCTCCCCCCATCTCTACTCCACCCCCTCGCTCCATCTTTACTCCACCCCCTCCCTCCATCTCTACTCCACCCCCCATCCCTCCATCCCCTCCCTCCATCTCTACTCCACCCCCTCCCTCTCTACTCCATCCCCTCCCTCCACTCCCTCCATCTCTACTCCACCTCTCCCTCCCTCCATCTCGACTCCACCCCTCCCTCCCTCCCTCCATCTCTAATCCCCTTGGGTTGTGCTGTGGCGGAGATCTTTGTGGGCTATACTCAGCCTTGTCTCAGGATGGTAAGTTGGTGGTTGAAGATATCCCTCTAGTGATGTGGGGGCTGTGCTTTGGTAAAGTGGGTGGGGTTATATCCTCCCTGTTTGGCCCTGCCTGGGGGTGTCCTCGGATGGGGCCACAGTGTCTCCTGACCCCTCCTGTCTCAGCCTCCAGTATTTATGCTGCAGTAGTTTGTGTCGGGGGGCTAGGGTCAGTTTGTTATATCTGGAGTACTTCTCCTGTCCTATTTGTTGTCCTGTGTGAATCTAAGTGTGCGTTCTCTAATTCTCTCTTTCTTTCTCTCTCTCGGAGGACCTGAGCCCTAGGACCATGCCCCAGGACTACCTGACATGATGACTCCTTGCTGTCCCCAGTCCACCTGACCGTGCTGCTGCTCCAGTTTCAACTGTTCTGCCTTATTATTATTCGACCATGCTGGTCATTTATGAACATTTGAACATCTTGGCCATGTTCTGTTATAATCTCCACCCGACACAGCCAGAAGAGGACTGGCCACCCCACATAGCCTGGTTCCTCTATAGGTTTCTTCCAAGGGAGTTTTTCCTAGCCACCGTGCTTCTACACCTGCATTGCTTGCTGTTTGGGGTTTTAGGCTGGGTTTCTGTACAGCACTTTGAGATATCAGCTGATGTAGGAAGGGCTATTTAAATAAATTTGATTTGATTCCACCCCCCCTCACTCCATCTCTATTCCAACCCCCTCCCTACCCCATCTCTATTCCAACCCCCTCCCTACCCCATCTCTATTCCAACCTCCTCCCTACCCCATCTCTATTCCAACCCCCTCCCACCCCATCTCTATTCCAACCCCCTCCCACCCCATCTCTATTCCAACCCCCTCCCTACCCCATCTCTATTCCAACCCCCTCCCACCCCATCTCTATTCCAACCCCCTCCCACCCCATCTCTACTCCACCCCCTCGCTCCATCTCTACTCCACCCCTCGCTCCATCTCTACTCCACCCCTCGCTCCATCTCTACTCCACCCCCCCCACCCTCTACTCCAACCCCTCACTCCACTCCCTCCATCTCTACTCCACCCCCTCTCTCCATCTCTACTCCACCCCCCCCACCCTCTACTCCAACCCCTCACTCCACCCTCCATCTCTACTCCACCCCTCTCTCCATCTCTACTCCACCCCCCTACCCTCTACTCCAACCCCTCACTCCACTCCCTCCATCTCTACTCCACCCCCTCGCTCCATCTCTACTCCACCCCCTCGCTCCATCTCTACTCCACCCCTCCCTCCCCCATCTCTACTCCACCCCCTCGCTCCATCTCTACTCCACCTCTACTCCACCCCCTCGCTCCATCTCTACTCCACCCCTCCCTCCCCCATCTCTACTCCACCCCCGATCTCTACTCCACCCCCTCGCTCCATCTCTACTCCACCTCCTCGCTCCATCTCTACTCCACCCCTCCCTCCCCCATCTCTACTCCACCCCTCCCCCTCTACTCCAACCCCTCCTCCACTCCCACCAGCTTTACTCCACCCCCTCACTCCACTCCCTCCATCTCTACTCCAGCCCCTCCCTCCTTCTCTACTCCATACCCTCCCCCATCTCTACTCCATCCCCTCCCCCTATCTCTACTCCATCCCCTCCCTACTCCAACCCCCCCCCTCCCTCCCTCTCTACCCCAACCCCCCCTCCCTCCCTCTCTACTCCAACCCCTCACTACACTCCCTCCATCTCTACTCCAGACCCTCCCTCCTTCTCTACTCCACACCCTCCATCTCTCTACTCCACCCCTCCCTCCTTTCCTCCCTCTCTACTCCACCCACACCATCTCTATTCCAACCCTCCCTCCCTCTCTACTCCAACCCCTCCCTCCACCTCTATTCCACCCCCCTCCCTCCATCTCTACTCCACACCCCCTCCCTCCACCTCTATTCCACCCCCCTCCCTCCATCTCTACTCCACACCCCCTCCCTCCATCTCTACTCCACACCCCCTCCCTCCATCTCTACTCCACCCCCTCGCTCCACTCCCTCCATCTCTACTCCACCCCCTCGCTCCACTCCCTCCATCTCTACTCCACCCCCTCGCTCCATCTCTACTCCACCCCATCCCTCCATCTCTACTCCACCCCATCCCTCCATCTCTACTCCACCCCATCCCTCCATCTCTACTCCACCCCCTCCCTCCATCTCTACTCCACCCCCTCCCTCCATCTTTACTCCACCCCCTCCCTCCATCTCTACTCCACCCCCTCCCTCCATCTCTACTCCACCCCCTCCCTCCATCTCTACTCCACCCCCTCCATCCATCTTTACTCCACCCCCTCCATTCATCCATCTCTACTCCATCTCAACTCCAGCCCCTCCATCCTTCTCTACTCCACACCCTCCCTCCATCTCTACTCCACCCCTCCCTCCATCTTTACTCCACCCCCTCCATCCATCCATCCATCTCAACTCCAGCCCCTCCATCCTTCTCTACTCCACACCCTTCCTCCATCTCTCTACTCCACCCCCTCCCTCCATCTCTCTACTCCACCCCTCCCTCCATCTCTCTACTCCACCCCCTCCCTCCATCTCTCTACTCCACCCCTCCCTCCTTTCCTCCCTCTACTCCAACCCCTCCGTCCATCTCTACTCCATCCCCTCCCTCCATCTCTCTACTCCCTCCATCCATCCCTCTACTCCACCCCCTCCCACCCTCCATCTCTACTCCACCCCCTCCCTCCATCTCTACTCCACCCCCTCCCTCCATCTCTACTCCACCCCTCCCTCCATCTCTACTCCACCCCTCCCTCCATCTCTACTCCACCCCCTCGCTCCATCTCTACTCCACCCCTCCCTCCCCCATCTCTACTCCACCCCCTCGCTCCATCTCTACTCCACCTCTACTCCACCCCCTCGCTCCATCTCTACTCCACCCCTCCCTCCCCCATCTCTACTCCACCCCCCCGATCTCTACTCCACCCCCTCGCTCCATCTCTACTCCACCTCCTCGCTCCATCTCTACTCCACCCCTCCCTCCCCCATCTCTACTCCACCCCTCCCCCCTCTACTCCAACCCCTCACTCCACTCCCACCAGCTTTACTCCACCCCCTCACTCCACTCCCTCCATCTCTACTCCAGCCCCTCCCTCCTTCTCTACTCCATACCCTCCCCCCATCTCTACTCCATCCCCTCCCCCTATCTCTACTCCATCCCCTCCCTACTCCAACCCCCCTCCCTCCCTCTCTACCCCAACCCCCCTCCCTCCCTCTCTACTCCAACCCCTCACTACACTCCCTCCATCTCAACTCCAGACCCTCCCTCCTTCTCTACTCCACACCCTCCATCTCTCTACTCCACCCCTCCCTCCTTTCCTCCCTCTCTACTCCACCCACACCATCTCTATTCCAACCCTCCCTCCCTCTCTACTCCAACCCCTCCCTCCACCTCTATTCCACCCCCCTCCCTCCATCTCTACTCCACACCCCCTCCCTCCACCTCTATTCCACCCCCCCTCCCTCCATCTCTACTCCACACCCCCTCCCTCCATCTCTACTCCACACCCCCTCCCTCCATCTCTACTCCACCCCCTCGCTCCACTCCCTCCATCTCTACTCCACCCCCTCGCTCCACTCCCTCCATCTCTACTCCACCCCCTCGCTCCATCTCTACTCCACACCATCCCTCCATCTCTACTCCACCCCATCCCTCCATCTCTACTCCACCCCATCCCTCCATCTCTACTCCACCCCCTCCCTCCATCTCTACTCCACCCCCTCCCTCCATCTTTACTCCACCCCCTCCCTCCATCTCTACTCCACCCCCTCCCTCCATCTCTACTCCACCCCCTCCCTCCATCTCTACTCCACCCCCTCCCTCCATCTCTACTCCACCCCTCCATCCATCTTTACTCCACCCCCTCCATTCATCCATCTCTACTCCATCTCAACTCCAGCCCCTCCATCCTTCTCTACTCCACACCCTCCCTCCATCTCTACTCCACCCCTCCCTCCATCTTTACTCCACCCCCTCCATCCATCCATCCATCTCAACTCCAGCCCCTCCATCCTTCTCTACTCCACACCCTTCCTCCATCTCTCTACTCCACCCCCTCCCTCCATCTCTCTACTCCACCCCCTCCCTCCATCTCTCTACTCCACCCCCTCCCTCCATCTCTCTACTCCACCCCTCCCTCCTTTCCTCCCTCTACTCCAACCCCTCCGTCCATCTCTACTCCATCCCCTCCCTCCATCCCTCTACTCCCTCCATCCATCCCTCTACTCCACCCCCTCCCACCCTCCATCTCTACTCCACCCCCTCCCTCCATCTCTACTCCATCCCCTCCCTCCATCTCTACTCCACCCCTCCCTCCATCTCTACTCCACCCCTCCCTCCATCTCTACTCCACCCCCTCCCTCCATCTCTCTACTCCACCCCCTCCCTCCATCTCTCTACTCCACCCCTCCCTCCTTTCCTCCCTCTACTCCAACCCCTCCGTCCATCTCTACTCCATCCCCTCCCTCCATCTCTCTACTCCCTCCATCCATCCCTCTCTATTCCACCCCCTCCCACCCTCCCTCCATCTCTACTCCACCCCCCTCCCTCCCTCCCTAAATCTCTACTCTACCCCCTCCCTCCCTCCCTAAATCTCTACTCCCCCTCCCTCCTCCCTCCCTCCATCTCTACCCCCTCCCTCCCTCCCTCCCTCCATCTCTACCCCCTCCCTCCCTCCTCTACCCCCCTCCCTCCCTCCCTCTCTACTCCACCCCCCTCCCTCCCTCCCTAAATCTCTACTCTACCCCCCTCCCTCCCTCCCTAAATCTCTACTCCCCTCCCTCCCTCCCTCCCTCCATCTCTACCCCCCTCCCTCCCTCCATCTCTACCCCCTCCCTCCCTCCTCTACCCCCCCCTCCCTCCCTCCCTCCTCTACCCCCTCCATCTCTACATCATACCCCTTCCTCTTTAGTCCCCCTCACCTCTCCACACATTCAGGGCTACATATGCTTGCTCACTAAGACCAGTCGCACACAACAGAGCAGAACAAAGCTGAGTGTGAGAAACAGAGAGGAGTAACAGAAAGAGAGACAGGCTATTTGTTTGTTTTAGACAGTGTGTAGTTGTGAAACGATGTGTGTTTAGAGTAGCAGGGTCTGTACCGTGTGTCACATATTACAGAGAGAGACTGAGGGACAAGGGAGACTTATTAGAAAGAATACAGGAGTTTGTTTTTTGTGAATGACTGTGTGGAAGTAGTTAGGTTATATTTACCCTTTCTAACCTAAATAATAGCTCTTCCTCCAACCAGTAACTACAAAGTAGGTGTTTATGTAACTAGAGGGGGGGATTATTGTAGATGGTTTGTGTGTGTGTGTGTGGCTGCAAATTGAACCCAACCCCCCTCAACCCCTTTACCTAAAGGTAAACATACTGTATTTGTGTTGGCTGCTGTGTGTGTCATTTCAGCACATGACTCAATGACATTGAGAGCCCAGTGTTGATGGTTGACATATTTATTAGTTTGATATCTGACTTTACAGGCTAGGTTTGACAACAGTAACACACACAATTACATATACAGAAAAGGAACCGCCAGCATCAGAACCCTTTATAAAAGGCCTCTGACTACAGAGAGCACGCACACATATGGGTCACATGCAGTGTGTGGTGTTGTATGGGTCAGATGCAGTGTGTGGTGTGGTATGAGTCAGATGCAGTGTGTGGTGTGGTATGAGTCAGATGCAGTGTGTGGTGTGGTATGAGTCAGATGCAGTGTGTGGTGTGGTATGGGTCAGATGCAGTGTGGTATGGGTCAGGTGCAGTGTGGTATGGGCCAAATGCAGTGTGTGGTGTGGTATGGGTCAGGTGCAGTGTGTGGTGTTGTATGGGTCAGGTGCAGTGTGTGGTGTGGGTCTGATGCAGTGTGTGGTGTGGTATGGGTCAGGTGCAGTGTGTGGTGTTGTATGGGTCAGGTGCAGTGTGTGGTGTGGTATGGGTCAGGTGCAGTGTGTGGTGTGGTATGGGTCAGGTGCAGTGTGTGGTGTGGTATGGGTCAGGTGCAGTGTGTGGTGTGGTATGGGTCAGGTGCAGTGTGTGGTGTGGTATGAGTCAGATGCGGTGTGGTATGGGTCAGATGCAGTGTGTGGTGTGGTATGGGTCAGATGCAGTGTGTGGTGTGGTATGAGTCAGATGCAGTGTGTGGTGTGGTATGAGTCAGATGCAGTGTGTGGTGTGGTATGGGTCAGATGCAGTGTGGTATGGGTCAGGTGCAGTGTGGTATGGGCCAAATGCAGTGTGTGGTGTGGTATGGGTCAGGTGCAGTGTTGTATGGGTCAGGTGCAGTGTGTGGTGTGGGTCTGATGCAGTGTGTGGTGTGGGTCAGGTGCAGTGTGTGGTGTTGTATGGGTCAGGTGCAGTGTGTGGTGTGGTATGGGTCAGGTGCAGTGTGTGGTGTGGTATGGGTCAGGTGCAGTGTGTGGTGTGGTATGGGTCAGGTGCAGTGTGTGGTGTGGTATGAGTCAGATGCAGTGTGTGGTGTGGTATGGGTCAGATGCAGTGTGTGGTGTGGTATGAGTCAGATGCAGTGTGTGGTGTGGTATGAGTCAGATGCAGTGTGTGGTGTGGTATGGGTCAGATGCAGTGTGTGGTGTGGTATGAGTCAGATGCAGTGTGTGGTGTGGTATGGGTCAGATGCAGTGTGTGGTGTGGTATGAGTCAGATGCAGTGTGTGGTGTTGTATGGGTCAGATGCAGTGTGTGGTGTTGTATGGGTCAGATGCAGTGTGTGGTGTTGTATGGGTCAGATGAAGTGTGTGGTGTTGTATGGGTCAGATGCAGTGTGTGGTGTGGTATGAGTCAGATGCAGTGTGTGGTGTGGTATGAGTCAGATGCAGTGTGTGGTGTGGTATGAGTCAGATGCAGTGTGTGGTGTGGTATGGGTCAGATGCAGTGTGTGGTGTGCTATGAGTCAGATGCAGTGTGTGGTGTGGTATGAGTCAGATGCAGTGTGTGGTGTGGTATGGGTCAGATGCAGTGTGTGGTGTGGTATGAGTCAGATGCAGTGTGTGGTGTTGTATGGGTCAGATGCAGTGTGTGGTGTTGTATGGGTCAGATGAAGTGTGTGGTGTTGTATGGGTCAGATGCAGTGTGTGGTGTGGTATGAGTCAGATGCAGTGTGTGGTGTGGTATGAGTCAGATGCAGTGTGTGGTGTGGTATGAGTCAGATGCAGTGTGTGGTGTGGTATGGGTCAGATGCAGTGTGTGGTGTGGTATGAGTCAGATGCAGTGTGTGGTGTGGTATGAGTCAGATGCAGTGTGTGGTGTGGTATGGGTCAGATGCAGTGTGTGGTGTGCTATGAGTCAGATGCAGTGTGTGGTGTGGTATGAGTCAGATGCAGTGTGTGGTGTGGTATGGGTCAGATGCAGTGTGTGGTGTGGTATGGGTCAGATGCAGTGTGTGGTGTGGTATGAGTCAGATGCAGTGTGTGGTGTTGTATGGGTCAGATGCAGTGTGTGGTGTTGTATGGGTCAGATGCAGTGTGTGGTGTTGTATGGGTCAGATGCAGTGTGTGGTGTTGTATGGGTCAGATGAAGTGTGTGGTGTTGTATGGGTCAGATGAAGTGTGTGGTGTTGTATGGGTCAGATGCAGTGTGTGGTGTGGTATGGGTCAGATGCAGTGTGTGGTGTGCTATGAGTCAGATGCAGTGTGTGGTGTGGTATGAGTCAGATGCAGTGTGTGGTGTGGTATGGGTCAGATGCAGTGTGTGGTGTGCTATGAGTCAGATGCAGTGTGTGGTGTGGTATGAGTCAGATGCAGTGTGTGGTGTGGTATGGGTCAGATGCAGTGTGTGGTGTGCTATGAGTCAGATGCAGTGTGTGGTGTGGTATGAGTCAGATGCAGTGTGTGGTGTGGTATGGGTCAGATGCAGTGTGTGGTGTGGTATGGGTCAGATGCAGTGTGTGGTGTGGTATGAGTCAGATGCAGTGTGTGGTGTTGTATGGGTCAGATGAAGTGTGTGGTGTTGTATGGGTCAGATGAAGTGTGTGGTGTTGTATGGGTCAGATGCAGTGTGTGGTGTGGTATGGGTCAGATGCAGTGTGTGGTGTGCTATGAGTCAGATGCAGTGTGTGGTGTGGTATGAGTCAGATGCAGTGTGTGATGTGGTATGGGTCAGATGCAGTGTGTGGTGTGCTATGAGTCAGATGCAGTGTGTGGTGTGGTATGAGTCAGATGCAGTGTGTGGTGTGGTATGGGTCAGATGCAGTGTGTGGTGTGCTATGAGTCAGATGCAGTGTGTGGTGTGGTATGAGTCAGATGCAGTGTGTGGTGTGGTATGGGTCAGATGCAGTGTGTGGTGTGGTATGGGTCAGATGCAGTGTGTGGTGTGGTATGGGTCAGATGCAGTGTGTGGTGTTGTATGGGTCAGATGCAGTGTGTGGTGTGCTATGAGTCAGATGCAGTGTGTGGTGTGCTATGAGTCAGATGCAGTGTGTGGTGTGGTATGAGTCAGATGCAGTGTGTGGTGTGGTATGAGTCAGATGCAGTGTGTGGTGTGCTATGAGTCAGATGCAGTGTGTGGTGTGCTATGAGTCAGATGCAGTGTGTGGTGTGGTATGAGTCAGATGCAGTGTGTGGTGTGGTATGAGTCAGATGCAGTGTGTGGTGTGGTATGAGTCAGATGCAGTGTGTGGTGTTGGGGTGAAGATATGACGTAACTCTGTACACAACTCTGGTTAGTTTTATCAGGGTGGATCCCTCTCCCTGTCCCAAATCTAGCCAATGTCATTAGTCTCTAGCCCACTTTGGCATCACAATACGTGGATCAAATCGTCATATCACACAAATATTATTAAGATTTTGTAATAACTAACTGATTCCTTTAAGTCAAACCTCTTCCTTAGCTGTGAGTAAAATACCTTGATGGTTCTGACCACCATCAAAGTGCTTTAAACATAAAACCACACAACAACAGAAACTAACTTCACCAAGTCATACCTGAATGACATGCTCTAAATGAGAGAGACCGCTTTAGATACTGATAAGGTGATATAGCATGAGGAATTGGATATGGAAGACATTTCCAATACATTAAACATATACATACATGTACCCACACACACACCCAGGAGGAAGCATGTATCAGAGTCTGATGCTGGGGTAAAAACCATAACAACACAGATGTCATTATTGCCTCATTTCACCATTATAAACACACACACACACACACACACACACAGCAACCTGCTAAACATCCCCTTTCCGATACATCTGAATTGATACCAAAAATAGATACGTGTTTATATATATATACTGTTTACATTATAATACGTTTACATTATACCACAACCTAATAAAAGGTTCAAAGGTCACAATATTACATTTACACAGCTCTGTGGAGGGGTGATATGGAAGGGTTTGAGTGCTTGTCTGCGCAAACTCTGTGTTTGTGTGTAAACACTCATACAGTGGAGTGTGTATGCCTCAAGCTTTGTGTGTGTGTGAATAATCACACTGTATGTGTGTGTACTCATGCTGTGTGTGACGTCACACAGGTGTGCTTTCATCACATCCACAGAACTGCTCTTTTAACCTGAGAATATATATTCCAAATCTCCCACACACAGAGAGGGAGAACAGACGGAATAGTCCACACAGAGAGGGAGAACAGACGGAATAGTCCACACAGAGAGGGAGAACAGACGGAATAGTCCACACAGAGAGGGAGAACAGACGGAATAGTCCACACAGAGAGGGAGAACAGACGGAATAGTCCACACAGAGAGGGAGAACAGACGGAATAGTCCACACAGAGAGGGAGAACAGACGGAATAGTCCACACAGAGAGGGAGAACAGACGGAATAGTCCACACAGAGAGGGAGAACAGACGGAATAGTCCACACAGAGAGGGAGAACAGACGGAATAGTCCACACAGAGAGGGAGAACAGACGGAATAGTCCACACAGAGAGGGAGAACAGACGGAATAGTCCACACAGAGAGGGAGAACAGACGGAATTGTCCACACAGAGAGGGAGAACAGACGGAATAGTCCACACAGAGAGGGAGAACAGACGGAATAGTCCACACAGAGAGGGAGAACAGACGGAATAGTCCACACAGAGAGGGAGAAAGATAGTGGAGAATTTTCATAATCAGGCTGGATTTTCTATGCTGAAATGATTGAGTCAAAAAAAAAAAAAAAAAAACAGGAACACACTTTGTCTTTGAAGATCTTACAGTCAGTACTGACTACTCATTCCCCTCCTCAGACTACTCTGCGCTGATGATGTGACTACAGCGGGAATGGAGCGTCTTCTCTACTTAAAGTGCAAAAAACAAAAAACTGGCTGAGCCAAGAACTAACAACAAGACTACATAAAGCTGGATCTCACACACACACACACACACACACACACACACACACACACACACACACACACACACACACACACACACACACACACGTCGCAGTGTGGTGATAGGTGTCTTGGAGAGACTACAGCAGTAGGGCAGGGACAAACATCACATGAATCGGTTTATAAACTTGTGTTTAGGAGCTGTTTGGCTTCCGGAATGGCTTTTCTCTTCTGCTTTTTGACTCTCTCAGCCACCGTAGATGTCCTAGACACAGACCTATGACAGGGCAGCACTGCTCACGATACAAGACGTTGCATGGCATGGAGTGTTGTTGGGAAGTGGAGTGTGTATGTGTGTGTCGTAGTACCGTAGTACTAGGCCGGTCCGTTTGCCAAGGATGGTGTGTCTCTGTGGGGAGAGTGGAGGGGGTGGTGTCAGCGAAGAAGCAGGTACACAAGACAGAGACACAGATACACACTTACTTTGTGACGGTGGCAGGCCGAATTTTGAGGGGAGCAGCAGTGGCATTGAGAGGGTCTCCTCCACCCATCACCCTCTCTTTCTCCTTCATCTTCTCTTTCTCTCTCATGTCATCCTCACTGTAAGAGTAGAAAGACATAGGTAAGAACATACTGGCAGTGTCTCAAATCACACCCTCTTCCCTGTATAGGGCACTATTATTGGCCAGAACTCTACAGTGCATTCTGAAAGTATTCAGACCCTTTGACTTTTCCACATTTTGTTACGATACAGCCTTATTCTAAAATGTTTTCAATTGTTTTATCCCCTCAATCTACATACAATATCCTGTAATGACAGAGGAAAAACATTTAAAAGAAAAAACATTTTTGCAAATTTATAAAAATCTTGGGTATAACGCTACAAGCTTGGCACACCTGTATTTGGGGAGTTTCTCCCATTCTCTGCAGATCCTCTCAAGCTCTGTCAGGTTGGAAGGGGAGCGTCGCTGCACAGCTATTTTCAGGTCTCTCCAGAGATGTTCGATCGGGTTCAATTCCGGACTCTGGCTGGGCCACTCAAGGACATTCAGAGACTTGTCCCGAAGCCCCTACTGCATTGTCTTGGCTGTGTGCTTAGTGTCGTTGTCCTGTTGGAAGGTGAACCTTCACCCCAGTCTGAGTTGCTGAAAGCTCTGGAGCAGGTTTTCATCAAGGATCTCGCTGTACTTTGCTCTGTTCATCTTTGTCTCCCAGTCTTTGCAGCTGAAAAAATAATCTTGTTTCTCATGGTCTGAGAGTCTTTAGGTGCCTTTTAGCAAACACAAGCAGGTTGTCATGTGCCTTTTACTGAGGAGTGGCTTCCGTCTGGCCACTCTACCATAAAGGCCTGAATGGTGGAGTGCTGCAGAGATGGTTGTCCTTCTGGAAGGTTCTCCCATCTCCACAGAGGAACTTCGGAGCTCTGTCAGAGTGACCATCGGGTTCTTGGTCACCTCCCTGACCAAGGCCCTTCTCCCCCGATTGCTCAGTTTGGCCGGGCACCCAGCTCTAGGAAGAGTCTTGTTGGTTCCAAACTTCTTCCATGATCCGGGTTTGTGACTAAAGCCTCAGGCTCATTAGCATAACGCAACGTTAACGATTTCTGAAAATCGCAAATAAAATGAAAATAATGCGTCTGCTCTCAAGCTTAGCCTTTTCTTAACAACACTGTCATCTCAGATTTTCAAAATATGCTTTTGAACCATAGAAATTGACTAATTTGTGTAAGAGTATGCAAAGCAGGCATAGCATTTTGAGTAGCATTTAGCACGCAACATTTTCACAAAAACCAGATAACCAAATAAATAAAATCATTTACCTTTGAAGAGCTTCTGATGTTTTCAATGAGGAGACTCTCAGTTACATACCAAATGCGCAGTTTTTCCTGAAAGCGTCGGTGTGTAGGAGAAATCGTTCCGTTTTCTACATTGCGTCTGGCTACCGAAACGAACCGAAAATTCAGTCACCTACAACGTAAAACTTTTTCCGGATTAACTACATAATATCGACCGAAACATGGCAAACGTTGTTTGGAATCAATCCTCAAGGTGTTTTTTCACATATCTCTTCATTGATATGCAGTTCGTGGAAACTTGCTTTCCTCTCTGTATCCCATGGAAAAATACTGGCAGGTGACTTTTGCGCACCAATTTCGGCGCAGGACACCGGGCGGACACCTGGTAAATGTGGTCAATCTTCCAATGATCTGCCTACAAATACGTCACAATGCTGCAGACACCTTGGGGAAACGACAGAAAGGGCAGGCTCATTCCTCTCGCATTCACAGCCATATAAGGAGACAATGGAAAACAGAGCCTCAAAAATCCTGCTCATTTCCTGGATGCCGTCTCATCTTGGTTTTGCCTGAAGCTCACGTTCTAGGGCACGCACAGAAAATATCTCGGTAGTTCTGGACACGTCAGAGTGTTTTCTTTCGAATGCTATCAATTATATGCATAGTCGAGCATCTTTTTGTGACAAAATATCTTGTTTAAAACGGGAATGTTTTTCATCCAAAAATGAAATAGCGCCCCCAGAGCATCAACAGGTTAAGAATGATGGAGACCACTGTGTACTTGGGGACCTTCAATGCTGCAGGAATATTTTGGTACACTTTCCCAGATCTGTGCCTCGACACAATCCTGTATCTGAGCTCTACGGACAATTCCTTCGACTTCATGTCTTGGTTTTTGCTCTGACATGCACTGTCAACTGTGGGACCTTATATAGACAGATGTGTGCCTTTCCAAAATCATGTCCAATCAATTTAATTTACCACAGTTGGACTCCAATCAAGTTGTAGAAACATCAAGGATGATCAAAGGAAACAGGATGCACCTGAGCTCAATTTCAAGTCTCATAGCAAAGGGTCTGAAAATTAATGTAAATAAGGTATTTCTAAAAACCTGTTTTCGCCTTGTCATTACGGGGTATTGTGTGTAGATGGATTAAATAAACAATTTCTTCATCAATTTTAGAATAAGGCTGTAACGTAACAAAATGTGGAAAGTGAAGGGGTCTGAATACTTTGAATGCACTGTATGTTGCAGCCCTATGTGGTTCTGACCAAAAGTAGTGCACTCTAGGATTTTCGAGCGCTTTTGGATTTGCCTCTAGTAGACCCATCAGAACTCAGCATAGACCTAGAGTAGAGAGGCATAGTCATAGGATCAAAGAGGACTGTAGGGATGCCCAGCCAAAGGTCAGAGGTAAAAATATACAGTTTTCATGCAGCTGAACACAAAGCTCAATACCTTGGTTTGACGTTATCAACAGCAGAACTGCAGTCCATTCACTGCTAATAGGGTGGCAGGTAGCCTAGCGATTTGAGCATTGGGCCAGTAACCGAAAGGTCGCTGGCTCGAATACATGAGCCAACAAGGTGAAAATCTGTTAATGTTCCCTGAACTTCTTTGGGACAGGGGGGCAATATTGAGTAGCTTGGATAAAAAGGTGCCCAGAGTAAACTGCCTGATACTCTGTCCTAAAAGCTAGAATATGCATATAATTAGTAGATTTCAATAGGAAAACACTCTGAAGTTTCTAAAACTGTTTGAATGATGTCTGTGAGTATAACAGAACTAATATGGCAGGCAAAAACCTGAGAAAAAAAACAACCAGGAAGTGGGAAATCTGAGGTTCGTAGTGTTTCAACTCTTTGCCTATCCAAGATACAGTGGAAATGGGGTCATGTTACACTTCCTAAGGCTTCTAATAGATGTCAACAGTCTATAGAACCTTGTTTGATGCTTCTACGATAAAGGAGGGGGGGAATGAGAGGGGATTGAGTCAGAGGTCACGAGCATTCACATGGGAGGTAGCTTACATTTCATAGCATTTCTGAAGACAAAGGAATTTTCCAGTTAGAATATTATTGAAGATTTATGATAAAAACATCCTAAAGATTGATTCTATACTTAGTTTGAAATGTTTCTACGGACTGTAATATGACTTTTCGTCTGAACTTTCGCCTGGACCTGCCAGCGCATCGTCAGTTTGGATTGTGTACTAAACGAGCAAACAAAAGGAGGTGCTTGGACATAAATTATGGACTTTATTAATTAAGGAACAAATCAAAAATGTATTGTGAAACTGGGATTCCTGGGAGTGCATTGAAGATCAAAGGTAAGTGAACATTTATAATGCTATTTCTGAATTCTGTTGACTCCACAACATGACGGATATCTCTTTGGGTTGATTGGGCTCTGAGCGCTGTACTCAGATTATTGTATGGTGTGCTTTTTCAGTAAAGCTTTTTTGAAATCTGACACAGCAGTTGCATTAAGGAGAAGTTTATCTAAAGTTCCATGCATAACACATGTATTTTCATCAGCATTTATAATGAGCATTTCTGTAAATTGAAGTGGCTCTCTGCAAAATCACTAGATGTTTTGGAAGCAAAGCATTACTGAACGTGACGCGCCAATATAAACTGAGATTTTTGGATACAAATATGAACTTTATTGAACAAAACATACATGTATTGTGTAACATGAAGTCCTATGAGTGTCATCTGATGAAGATCATCAAAGGTTAGTGATTAATTTTATCTCTATTTGGCTGGTGTTTTTCTGTGGCTATGTACTGACCTAACATAATCGTTTGGTGTGCTTTCGTAAATCCTTTTTGAAATCTGACATGTTGGCTGGATTCAAAAAAAGTGTAGCGTTAATTTGGTGTATTGCATGTGTGATTTCCTGAAAGTTTAATTTTTATCGTAATTTATTTGAATTTGGCGCTCAGCATTTTCACTGGATATTGGACGCTAGCTTCCCACATATCCCAGAGAGGTTAAGCAAGGCATTTGCTCCAGGGGCGCGGTACTATTATGCCTGACACTTTAAAACAATACATTTCACTGCACCTATCTGGTATATGAGACAATAAAAACCTGTCTTTTTTTGTTAGCAGATGTCATCTGTGGCTATGTTTCCATTGGGTTTTGCTCTGCAAAGTGTTATACACTCTGTAACACTCCCATGGCAATACAACTCCACAGGCAACACACTCAATGGCTAGAGACCTCATACACTACATACCCTCTGACTGCAGGATGAAAAACTCTGAGGAGAGGAAATTCAGAAGTGGAGGAGAGAATTTGGAAGGGAATGTGGGAGTGGAGGGAAGAGAAGAGGAGTGGAAGAGGGCGAGACAAGAAATTAAGAGAAGATGAGTAAGAAGAGGAGGAAGGACAGATTTGGAAAGTGAGAGGGAGGGAAGGAGAGAGGAAAAGAGAGAAGGTAAGATGAGAGGAGTGGTGTGGTGAGGACACTGGACAGTAAGGCAGGGAGAGGAATATACTGCACGACTGAGAAGAGAATGTGTGTGTGTGTGTGTGTGTGTGTGTGTGTGTACCTGGTGAAGACAACTCTCTCGGTGTTGGCGTCCATCCTAAGTCTGATGGTTTCCCGTCCAGCGGTTGTGACAACTGTCTCTGTAGTGACCATTTCCTTGGATACCGTCTCCATAGTAACAGATTCAGTCTTGTCCTCTTCATCACTTTCTGAGCCTCCTGATGAAGAGCTGTCTGATGCTACAAGGGGAGCCTTCCTCGCCACACACACACTCCACACACAAGCTGCAGAGAAAACACACACACTTTGCAAATTGAACACACACGATTATACACACGCCATGCAGGGAGAACACACAAAGACTTACAGTTCTTGTCTTGACTGGGTTTTGTTTTGTCTGACCCACAGATCTCGGAGTCTACTGGAGAAGTGCACCTCGGACCTGTCTCTGAACTGAACACACACACACACACACACACATATATAAACTTATACATGAGCAGCAGAAAGTTCATAAAGACAGACTGAAATGTGGCTACACTCACCAGCAGAAGGGCTGAAAATCAGTGAACTTGGCCCAGCCCTTCTCTGCAGTTATGGGTTGGGGGGCGGGGCTGCCCCATGCATCCACGCCCACTTCTGACTTGGGGGCAGGGCTGTCCCATGAGTCGACGCCCACTTTGGACTTGGGGGTGGGGCTACCCCATGGGTCTACGCCCACTCCTGATTTAGAGGCGGGGCTACCCCACGGGTCTAAGCCCACTCCAGGTGTGGGGGCAGGGCTACCCCATAGGTCTACGCCCACTCCAGACTTGGGGGTGGGGTTAGCCCATGGATCTACGCCCACTCCAGGAGAGGGGGCCTTAGAGTTCACCTCCCCAAAACTAGCCGCCCAGCCAGGGCCTGAGGAATAAATACAACTCAGAGCTGAGGACCAGACGCACACTAACAAAACAAGAAGAACCAGAAACATACGCATCGACTACCACAGCAACACACAACCAATGAAAATGATAAATACATACAACCACAAAAACACCCCATGAACAAAAACACATTATATACCCACACACAAGCAGACCTGTGTTCAAATAGTCATCCTTACTCTGTGCAGTCTCAGTCTGGCTGATGTTCTTGCTGTGTTCTGTCTGACCTGTGACCTCAATAGGCACCTCCCACTCCTCCGTTTCAGAACCTGTTGAGCTACCAGCAGTATCGCTCACCCCATCACTCTGAGCCACTCCAACAGACGTCCGTGACCCCCCAAACCTGAGAGAGCAAGACAGAGAGCGTTGTATGTGTACCTGGTCCTGGTGTGTTGTATTCTGGTCCAAGACCTGGTGTGTTGTATTCTGGTCCTGGTGCGTCGTATTCTGGTCCAAGACCTGGTGTGTCGTATTCTGGTCCTGGTGTGTCGTATTCTGGTCCTGGACCAGGTGTGTCGTATTCTGGTCCTGGTGTGTCGTATTCTGGTCCTGGACCAGGTGTGTCGTATTCTGGACCAGGTGTGTCGTATTCTGGTCCTGGTGTGTCGTATTCTGGTCCTGGTGTGTCGTATTGTTAATCTAAGTGTGTGAATGTGTGTGTGTTTGTATACCTGGTCCTAGACTTAGTGTGTGTAGTATAGTTGATCTCTCTCTCCTCCCAGATATCTTCCTCTTCGTTGTCATCAAACGACTGGATCTTCTCCTTAGTGCAGGCCTCAAATGCTGCAGTCTTAGCCTGCACATGCATGCACACACACCACAACATATGCATATAGATCCCTGCATAACTGTACCTGTTGACCAGTCTACGTAATGACTCAAGACAGTGGATTTCAAATGGATGCACCTAGGAGAGAGGCTATGGACTCTGTCACTCACAGTGTCCTCTGTGTCCACGTTGAAGTTAATCTCTGCGATCCGGTCAAAGGTGGCACTGCCGCACACAACATACACACAATCACAATCAAGTCAGAACCACTTAGAGGACTTACTTGATGCTGTGTGTGTGTGTGTGTCTTACTTGATGTTGTCGCCGTGTTCTGAGAACTCGTCGTCATTGAAGCCGAACTGATCCACAAAGTTAGCAGTGATCTGCTGGATCTGGTAGTCTGAGAATGTCTGAAAGACAGCACACATAGAAAACAGAACTGGATTATGGTAACTACCATGACAGAGTAGGAGCAGTAGATGACTATCTGGAAATACATGTAAATGCATGTGTGTGTGTGTACTTGTTGCAGTGACAGCTCTTTGGGGAAGGGACTCTGTCGATCATCGTCTTCACTGGAGGAGCGCAGGTTGTGAGACACCTGGAACACACAAGGCCAGGGGTTTTATGTGTGTGTGTGTGTGTGTGTGTGTGTGTGTGTGTGTGTGTGTGTGTGTGTGTGTGTGTGTGTGTGTGTGTATACCAGGTCTACAGTGTTCTTCCTGTTGATCTCTGTCAGGGCCTGGTCTACAAAGGTCTCCCAGCGCCCCTTGCAATCCACAAGCAGCTCTGCAACACACAGTCACAGTAGAGACAGCTTCACACACAGACAGTTATTATACAATAGGTTTGTTATGTCCGTAACCCTAAGTAACCCACACAGCCCTACCTGTAATAAGGCTGCTGATCTGGCTGTGTATTGGTCCTTTCTCCATGCTACAGACAACAGTGTTGGCGATCCTAGTCAGGTGACCCATGTAGCCTCTCCTCATGCCCCCCTCCGCCCTGAGAACACACACGTTCATGCCAATATGTAACACACACAATTATATTTATGAACGTTAACACACTATACTAGTGATACACCAATCACAGATGACAAAACAGGTTAAAAAACAGCTGATTTGCTATCTGTTTAACAGTTTTAAATATCTTACTGCATCTTATCATTCTCCTCCCAGGCCTCCAATATCCTCGGAACCAGACGACAGTCCTGAAACAACTGCAGATGGGGAGGGGGGGGGGGAGAGTTACTGAGACACACAGGCAGGCAAAGACAGAGAGAGACAGACAGACAGACAGACACGTACATGGGTCACCAGTGGGTTGTGTGTGGAGATGTCGGGAGGAACAGAGGGCAGTGGGAGTGTAGGGCCAGGCGAGGCCTGCTTCTCCTGGGGCTCCTGCTGAAGCCTGGGATTTTCCTGGTTAACCAGGGGTCTCTGCTCCTGGGCAGAGTGGCTGAGGATGGCTGCCACACACAGCTCCACTTGGAAGTGCAGGAAGTTGTTCCAGGTGTACTTAAAGAACAGGTCCTGCAACACACAACAAAAACAGCTTAACGGATAAAAGAGGTAAAGGTGTATACAAACCAGGACATGGTGTGTGTGTGTACTGACCAGTAGAATGTTTATGGTGTTGAGTCTGCAGAGCTCCAGTGTGACAGTGTTGTTATAAATGGTGTTGTTACAACAAATGTAATAACTGGTGTTAGTGGTCTGTAGCAGAGAGGCCATCAGTCTGGCCACATGGAGACGACAGTTACCCAGTGGCACCTCCAACACACCTAGACTGGTAAGCATGGGGGTCACCTACAAACACACAAACACGTCAATGAGTTTTATGATGTGTTAAATAGTTGACATTACAACTCTGAAACTATACATGGCATAACAGTGCAAGACTGTATGGGTGACTAAGTCAGAGAATACAGGATGTGTGTCTGTTGAAGGTGTGTGTTTGCGTGCGTGTGCAAGTTTACCCTGGGCGGATCCAGCAGTAGTTGGTGGTAGTGTGTGAGGTGGGGTTGGATGGCCTGCAGGATGCTACTGTTGACACACCTCTCATGTCCCTGAACACACACATCCAACATACCCTCCACCCTGGAACACACACACAGGTAAGGTAGGTATCTTTAGGGAAGTATCTAGATCAGTCACAACTTTTCCATTTACACCCCCTACCCATGGGCAGTTGCTACTGAGAAATGTCTTCCTGTCATAAGAGGAAATGTGTGCGTGCAGTGAAAGCAAAAAGAGGCTGTGACCACATTCCTATACATCCCAACTCCGCCACGGCTCGTTGGCCAAAGCCTATTGGGAAATGAAAGGAGTTTTTGGATAAACTCTGAAAATAAGCTATGTGGTAAACATAGGCTTAAAAGGGTAGGAAGCATGAGTTTTTGCTCACCAATGTAACAACATGGTGTGGTCAAAGACTTAGTAACTTAGTTATAGGTAACCAGATCGTGACTACAAGTACAAACATGGTTTTGTTTTTGGGTCATTACATATTTAATACATTATTTCCGGATATCTTCTAAACAACCCACAATGCACTATTTCTCAATATCACATGGAACATCTACTCTGTGCTGCCTAGTTCGTATGCTAGCTCGGCAGCTTGCTCAAGCTGGCTAACGTTAGCCACTAGCTATGCTCGCATGTAATTACATTCCAGACCAAGTGTTGGCGGGGGTGAGCTACAATCCACTGATCAAGAGGAGGTGTGATGTACAAATGGGGCACCTGCGGCATCTCCGTGCTCTTTACGAACTTTGTGGCCGTTATCTAGTGGGAACCCATTAGCATGGCAGGCTCTGGTGCCTTCTTGCCGTAGGCTCAAAACAAAATAGAAAAATCATACCTGCTTGCTCTAATTGTGTAGTACCCATTCTTTAATCTGTTCTCCGGTTTGTTTTGTCAACTTTCAGCATGTTCTCTGTGAAGTAGGTTTCGAGAGTTTTGTAATTTTTCCCACCTTGGCTTCGTGCTATCACGCTAGTTAACTGACTCCTGGAATCTATCTATTTTATATTTTTCTCACTATATAGCTATTTGATTTCCCTGACTCTCCCTCGGCCCAGCGAAACGCCCGCCTACCACTCGCTTTGGTAGCCAACTCAGCTTGCACTCTTAAAAGTTTTACCATCGGATGGGCCCAACACTTCAATCTGTAGGTCTCTGCTCGCTCTTTGCTTTTAATCTGCGGTTATGTTTAAGTTGTGTTAGTTGTGGTTGGCTATGCTAGTTGGCTAAATAGCTAACATTAGCTGGCTAGCTAACATTAGCTGGCTGGCTAGCTTGCTCACCAAGATAACTGCATATAGCTAACATTCTTTGAAAACTGGTTAGATGGCTTTATGCATTTCCAAAACTTAAATTTACTTTAATGTAGCTGTACGCTAGCTTTTGATAACAACAGGCTGACTATTGCAGCGCTAATGTACCGATAGCAGGCTGGTAGGGCAAACGTTAGCAAACTAGTAGGGCTAAAGTTAGCAGGCTAGTTGGCTAGCAAGTTGATTGGTAACAATTAATTATTTGCTTGTAAATTGGCAGAAAATTACATTCAATCCAGTAGTCATGAGTGCAAATTCTTTGGTTTAATTTGAAGTTGTACATTTTAAGTTATTTCTGTTGGAGTTTACATTATAGGGAATAGGCTGGCTTGCCGCGTCCTCCATAACAGACTGACTACACCACTCGCGTTGCGTGCGAGAGCGGAGCAAAAATACATTTGGAAATCTATATTATTCAATTACTGCACCCACACTGCTCGTGCTCGCCAACGAGCGTCTGCGTTACCATGGGCTAAAATAGAAGTCAGTTCTATTTGTGACACAGATTGCGCTGCTCGTCCTGCCTCTCCCATTGGTTTATAGAAGCAAGTACCCACGTGCCATCTCCTCATTGGTTATACCCACGTGGGTGACTGAAAGAGGTCAGTGGTGGTAATGCACCTAATATATGAAAGTTGCCAATCACAATATAGCGTCAAGAGAAGTAAAAGCCTAGAAGGAGGAGAAATGACAAGAAACGATTTGGTTGACTGTTTTATGTGTGGATTAATTGTCGAAGTAGAGGACCTTGTGCATTTTAGGTAAAATAACAACTCAATGTTTATATTCCAGGACAAATAAGGCAGAAAAAGCAAGCTAGCTAAATAGGAGAAATTAGCTAGCAAGTGCAAGCTAGCTAAATTGCCATATATGTTTAATGCTTTTCGACCTGTCCCCAAATTAATGTAATTGGTTCAGTTTGTTTTGATATTTTAACCTGCGTGTCGTGATCGCGTTTGGTGTGGGGGGACAAAATACATTTATGCACGATGGCACATGCGCACAGCCGATTTGGGTTCCGTGTAATACATCACATCCCCAGAAAACATTTTCCGTCATGACTTCGGCAATCTTCGGAATTATGATTGTTTTTTTGTGAATTTTGAAGCATTTATGTAATCAAAACAAGTACGTAAAGGCTTCATAATTCATTAACTGACTGATATACAGGTCGCAATGGTGGGTAGTATATGGGGCTTTGGTGACAAAACGGATGGCACTGTGATAGACTGCATCCAATTTGTTGAGTTGGGTATTGGAGGCTATTTTGTAAATGACATCGCCGAAGTTGAGGATTGGTAGGATGGTCAGTTTTACAAGGGTATGTTTGGCAGCATGAGTGAAGGATGCTTTGTTGTGAAATAGGAAGCCAATTCTAGATTTAATTTTGGATTGGAGATGCTTAATGTGAGTCTGGTAGGAGAGTTTACAGTCTAACCAGACACCTAGGTATTTGTAGTTGTCCACGAATTCTAGGTCAGAGCCGTCCAGAGTAGTGATGTTGGACAGGCGGGCAGGTGCAGACAGCGATCAGTTGAAGAGCATGCATTTAGTTTTACTTGTATTTAAGAGCAATTGGAGGCCATGGAAGGAGAGTTGTATGGCATTGAAGCTTGCCTGGAGGGTTGTTAACAGTGTCCAAAGAAGGGCCAGAAATATACAGAATGGTGTTGTTTGCGTAGCGGTGGATCAGAGACTAGCGGTGGAAGAGCGACATCATTGATGTATACAGAGAAGAGAGTCGGTCCAATAATTTAACCCTGTGGCACCGCCATAGAGACTGCCAGAGGTCCGGACAACAGATCCTCCGATTTGACGCACTGAACTCTATCTGAGAAGTAGTTGGTGAACCAAGCGAGGCAATCATTTGAGAAACCAAGGCTGTCGAGTCTGCCGATGTGGTGATTGATAGAGTCGAAAGCCTTGGCCAGATCAATGAATACGGCTGCCCTGTAATGTTTCTTATCGATGGCGGCTAAGATATTGTTTAGTACCTTGAGTGTGGCTGAGGTGCACCCATGACAATCTCTGAAACCAGATTGCATAGCAGAGAGGGTATAGTGAGATTCAAAATGGTCGGTAATCTGTTTGTTGACTTGGCTTTCGAAGACCTTAGAAAGGCAGGGTAGGATAGATATAGGTCTGTAGCAGTTTGGGTCAAGAGTGTCCCCCCCCCTTTGAAGAGGGGGATGACCGCAGCTGTTTTCCAATCTTTGTGAATCTCAGACGACACGAAAGAGAGGTTAAACAGGCTAGTAATAGGGGTGGCAACTATTTCGGGCAGATAATTTTTAGAAAGAAAGGGTCCAGATTGTCTACCCCGGCTGATTTGTAGGGGTCCAGATTTTGCAGCTCTTTCAGAACATCAGCTGGATTTGGGAGAAGGAGAAATGGGGAAGACTTTGGCGAGTTGCTGTGGGGGATGCAGTACTGTTGACCGGGGTAGGGGTAGCCAGGTGGAAAGCATGGTGAGCCATGGAAAAATACTTATTGAAAATCTCAATTATAGTGTATTTATCAGTGGTGACAGTGTTTCCCATCTTCACTGCAGTGGGCAGCTGGGAGGAGGTACTCTTATTCTCCATGGACTTTACAGTGTCCCAGAACTTTTTTGGGAGCAAATTTCTGCATGAAAAAGCTAGCCTTGGCTTTTCTAACTGCCTGTGTATATTGGTTTCTAGCTTTCCTGAAAAGCTGCATATCATAGGGAGCTGTTCGATGCTAATGCAGAACGCCATAGGATGTTTTTGTGTTGGGCAGTCAGGGCAGTCAGGTCTGGGGAGAACCAAGGGCTATATCTGTTCCTGGTTCTAAATTTCTTGAATGGGGCATGCTTATTTAAGATGGTTAGGAAGGCATTTAAAAAAAAGAAAAACAGGCATCCTCTACTGACGGGATGAGATCAATATCCTTCCAGGATACCCTGGCCAGGTCGATTAGAAAGGCCTGCTTGCTGAAGTGTTTCAGGGAGCGTTTGACAGTGATGAGTGGAGATCGTTTGACCGCTGATCCATTACAGATGCAGGCAATGAGGCAGTGATCGCTGAGATCTTGGTTGAAGACAGCAGAGGTGTATTTAGAGGGCAAGTTGGTTAGGATGATATCTATGAGGGTGCCCGTGTTTAAGGCTTTTGGAAGGTACCTGGTAGGTTCATTGATAATTTGTGTGAGATTGAGGGCATCAAGCTTAGATTGTAGGATGGCTGGGGTGTTAAGCATGTTCCAGTTTAGGTCGCCTAGCAGCACGCTCTGAAGATAGATGGGGGGCAATCGGTTCACATATGGTGTCCAGAGCACAGCTGGGGGCAGAGGGTGGTCTATAGCAGGTGGCAACGGTGAGAGACTTGTTTTTAGAGAGGTGGATTTTTAAAAGTGGAAGTTCAAATTGTATGGGTACAGACCTGGATAGTAGGACAGAACTCTGCAGGCTATCTGCAACACCGCCCCCTTTGGCAGTTCTATCTTGTCTGAAAATGTTGTAGTTAGGGATGAAAATTTCTGAATTTTTGGTGGTCTTCCTAAGCCAGGATTCAGACACTGCTAGAACATCTGGGTTGGCAGAGTGTGCTAAAGCAGTGAATAAAACAAACTTAGGGAGGAGGCTTCTAATGTTAACGTGCATGAAACCAAGGCTATTACGGTTACCGAAGTCATCAAAAGAGAGTGCATGGGGAATAGGAGTGGAGCTAGGCACTACAGGGCCTGGATTAACCTCTACATCACCAGAGGAAAAGAGGAGGAGTAGGAGGATAAGGGTACGGCTTAAAGCAATGAGAATTGGTTGTCGATAACATCTGGAACAGAGAGTAAAAGGAGGTTTCTGGGGACGAGGTATAATGTATGGTAGGATGTGAATACAGTGGAGGTGAACCTAGGTATTGAGTGATGATGAGAGAGATATTGTCTCTAGAAACATCATTGAAACCAGGAGATGTCATCACATGTGTGGGTGGTGGCACTAATAGGTTGGATAAGGTATAGTGAGCAGGACTAGAGGCTGTACAGTGAAATAAGCCAATAAACACTAACCAGAACAGCAATGGACAAGGCATATTGATATTAAGGAGAGGCATGCTTAGTCGGGTGATCAAAAGGGTCCAGTGAGTTGTGAGGTTGGTTGGGGTCACGGCGATTCAGACAGCTAGCCGGGCCATCAGTAGCAAGCTAGCATAGGATGGAGGTCTGTTTTTAGCCACCTCGTGCTTTTCCGTCGGTAGGATTAGTGGGGTTCCGGGTGGTAGAGGTGATCAATCCAATTCGCAAAAAAATAGATATAGTTATAGAGGCCCAATAAGAAGAAAAAAATGTCCGATAGATCTATTCAGATAGTAGCCGATAAGACAGCTAACGATAAGCGGGCCGCAGATAAGCGTTCAGGTAACGTCGCGACGGAGGAGCTAGCTGGATAACTCCCTCGGGCAGATAACGTTGGTAGTCCAGTTGTGAAGGCCCAGTGGGGCTCCGCGTTGGCAGTAAAACGGGTCCGGATAGGTGATTGTAGCCCAGGAGTGGCTGATGGAACTCTTCAGCTGGCTAGCTCTGGAATAATTTATGTTTGCTCCGGGATCGACGTAAGCCGATAGTCACACGGATAGCAGCTAGCTAGCTGCGCGATCCAGGTGTAAATGTCCAGAGCTTGCGGTTGAAATCCGGGGACATGGACAGAAAATAGGTCCGGTATATTCCGGTCCGAGCCGCGCTTTTCCAAACTGGCGATAGATTTTCGAGCTAAAGGATAGCTGATGACCACAAACTGTGGTTAGCTGAATACTATTGATTAGCCAGTAAAGAAGCTAACTAGCTTCTGACTAGCTTCTGGTTAGCTTCTGGCTAGCTTCTGGCTACCATCATTAGTTCTCTCACGTCACCCCGCTCCTCCGCTCTCTCCACTGGCTTCCAGTTGAAGCTCGCATCCGCTACAAGACCATGGTGCTTGCCTACGGAGCTGTGAGGGGAACGGCACCGCAGTACCTCCAGGCTCTGATCAGGCCCTACACCCAAGCAAGGGCACTGCGTTCATCCACCTCTGGCCTGCTCGCCTCCCTACCACTGAGGAAGTACAGTTCCCGCTCAGCCCAGTCAAAACTGTTCGCTGCTCTGGCCCCCAATGGTGGAACAAACTCCCTCACGACGCCAGGACAGCGGAGTCAATCACCACCTTCCGGAGACACCTGAAACCCCACCTCTTCAAGGAATACCTAGGATAGGATAAGTAATCCTTCTCACCCCCCCCCCCTTAGTGATTTAGATGCACTATTGTAAAGTGGCTGTTCCACTGGATGTCAGAAGGTGAATTCACCAATTTGTAAGTCGCTCTGGATAAGAGCGTCTGCTAAATGACTTAAATGATATTATCTCATAGAACAAAACGTATAAGATTTCCTAAGCCTGGGTTAACTCAGACCTTACTTTCTGCATATATCCCAAAACTCCATTAATTTCCCCCATAGGAATGAACCAGAAACAGAGGTAGAAGATGCTAACTCATTTCGCTTTTTTAGTACTGCAAGCACTAGGCTTTTTAAGTATGCAAGAATAGAACACCCACCCTGGCCTCCTGATTTCCAGTAAGGTTAGAAGGATTTGAGTTCCACAGATGATACAGCTCTCTGTCCTCTCTCCCACAAACATGTTGTCCAGCAGCTGACCCACACACTCCTGCCTGGAGCACACAAGGCATAGGATATTACAGGTGTGTGTGTGTGTGTGTGTGTGTGTGTGTGTGTGACTTACGACTCCAGCACGGCAAGCAGAGGGTCAGCCTCAGAGTTCTCTTGGAGCTGATTGGCCTGGTCTCTGCTGAGACGGATGATGTCACACACAGTCTGGGATGCATTTGACTGTTTCTGAAACACACACACACACGGCTGTCGTTACCCCTGACAGCACTCTCTAGTCATCAGTAGAGTGGGTGTGTGTGTGTGTTGGCCTTACCTCCTCATCTTTCCCAGGGTGGATGAGCTCTATAAGCCTCTGGGCCAGCTGCTCTTCATTTAACCACTGCAGAGGGAACGCAAACGCACACTATTACAGACTTTACCACACACTGAGGGTGTGTGGATGTGTGTGTGTGTGTGTGTGTGTGTGTGTGTCGTACGTTGAGTGTGTCCTGTCTGAGAGGAGCAGGCTCTACACAGCTGATGAGGCGTAGCAGGAGGTCCATCATGGCTGATGTGTTGATGTGATTCAGGACCAGACCCAGGAAACCCTCCTTTCCCCGCAGAAAGGAGATCACCTACAGAGACCACAACACAACCACCTGTCAACCAGATCATCTAAAGACCAAAATAAATAATCATACAACAATGTAGGCTACAACAACATCATACAACAAAATGATTACAACCAATATTATCTACCCAAGTAGGGCACTATAAAAATCAAATCAGTTTAGTTTTTCCCAGGTTTCCATTTTTCACTCTCAAAATCAACCTTTTTTAGAGAAAAACAACAAAATTGGATGTTCTAAGTCCATAACAATGCTTAAAACACATTGTAGGACAATAGTTCCCAAAATCATATAACCTGTAGGACTAGGCTACATATACAGTACCAGTCAAAAGTTTGGACATGATTACTCATTCAAGGGTTTTCCTTTATTTTTACATTGTAGAATAATAGTGAAGACATCAAAACTATGAAATAACACAAATGGAATCATGTAGTAACCAGAAAAGTATTAAACAAATCAAAATATATTTTCAGATAGCCACCCTTGCTTTGATGACAACTTTGCCAAGAGTGTTTGAAGAATCTCAAATATAAAATATAATTTGATTTGTTTAACACTTTTTTGGTTACTACATGATTCCATTTGTTTTTTCATAGTTTTGATGTCTTCACTATTGATCTACAATGTAGAAAATAATACAAATAAAGAAAAACACTGGAATGTGTCCAAACTTTTGACGGGTACTATATAGATATAAAAAATGTTAAGCAATGATGAATAAGCATTATTTCGCAATATGATTTTTTCTTCTCCCAGGCAATTGGATGGTACCAATTCTATTTATCGGCTTATCAAATACATTATTATTATTTTCTTTACGGCCAGCGGAAGTCCTGGTGCGTGCACACACACGTCGTTTCAGAAAGTTGCAGGAAAATACAAATAACTGATGCATTTTCTAATTAGATCAATACATTTAGTTGATTTCCTACTAAGTGCACTACATTTTGAATATTGTTGAATTCTGTTTTAATGTCTGGATTCCATGCGCATTTTCCACAACACAGATTTTTTAGGGCTCTACACTAAAGAGAGGAAACCTTCCTTCTTCTGCAGAAAATGAATCACCGCCACAATGAAACTACAACACAACCAGAATAAAATGATCAACTGTGTGAGAGAGTTGGTGTTACTGTACCTGTTCGGTCTTGCGTGTGATGAGGTTTCCGATGGTCTTGCTGAAGAAGGACGCAAGAAGGGGGTTGAGGGGAGGGGGCTGCTCCAGGAAAGAGTACAGGGTATCCAGCAGGAGCTTCTCTCCACCCAGCTTATCATTTATCACCCCCACATCACTTGTCAGCAGCTCACACGCTATGTTAGGGTGCCTGGAACACACACACACTCAGCAAAGTATCCCACTGACTGACTGACTGATAGACAGTGTGTGTGTCTCTCTACTCCTCTTGACCTCCAAAGTTTTCTGAGCAAAAATGTAAAAAAAAAAAAAAATAGAATTTTAATTGTTGGCCATAAAAGACTAAAAACACCAGGAAATCAGCTCCAAGTGAGTTAATTTTGGAAATCAGTTCTCAAGTATTCCCACGCATAATAGAGAGATGTGATCATTTACAAAAGTAAGCAAGGTTTGAAATGATTATGTTTTAGTCAAATATTATCTCTGTTTGGGCTTCTTGCGGTCAATTTGCCATCTATAAATTATTTGTAATTAAGTTCCCGGCCCCCCAACCACCCGCTCGAGAAACAATTCGGCCCGCGGCTGAATCTAGTTGATGATCCCAAGTCCACTCACTTAAAACGTCTTGTTTCTTCCAGGCCAGCAGGGGGCTCTGTGGTGATGAGGTGCAGCAGCTCCTGCATGCAGGTGTCCTGGGACAGGAAGACAAGCAGCCTTGGGCCCAGAGAGGAGTGAAGAGACACTCATTAGCATGACACCATTTCCTATTTGAAATGCTAATAAACGGTTTCTATGGCAGATGTTAATGCTGAAGGATAACCTGCGGTTCTGGGCCTTGCACTCCTGTAGTACGTCCTCCTCCTCCATGAGCTCAGTGAGTGTGACATCATCCTTCTCCAGCAGGGCCTCCAGCTGGGACGACATGTGCAGGTCAAACTTCCAGAACATGGCTGCAGCTGCAAGGAGAAAGAGTGAATAGAAAGTCATCCTCACCAACTGTGTATCAAAGGTTTTGCAACTTTACATTGTTGCTGGGTCTGGAGTGTGATGAGGTTCGTTCCCCACGGTCTTACTCAAGAAGGATGCAAGGAGAGGGCTTGAATGGGGGGGGGTTACCAAGGTAATGTGTGTCCTTGGTCAGACCTCTTCAGTCATTTGTCTCAAAGACCCAGGAAGGAATGGTCATCTGCATCGACGATTACACACAGCCAGATACACCCCCCCTCAGTTTACAGAGGAAGCACATTAAACCTATAGTGAAACAGATATAGGTTAGATTGCACCTTTAAATGAGAATGTGTGTGAGTGTTTACCTAATTAATGTGTGTCCTTGGTCAGACCTCTTCAGTCATTTGTCTCATAGAGCCATGAAGGAATGGTCATCTGCATGGACGATTACACACTCACACCATTGGCGCACACACACTGATAAACGGTATGCACACCGAAAAGGTGATATAAATGGAGAACGAATCAGTGGGTTCCAGCACATACACACATCTCTGACTCTCCTAATCTTCAAGATTAGGACGCTGTGCTGCGTAGCAAGGTGGCTAGCTTGCTGCCGCCAATGACTGTCAAATATGTCTGACCATATTAGCTAGTAGGATGTTGTTAGCTAGATAGCTAATTAGACTGCGTATATTGCTAGCCAGGCAGATTATTGCAATCTTGCCATGGCACAACTACGACAAGCACCTACCTTGTCATTTAGCTCCAGGGCGTCAGTGTCAGTCTGCTAAAGTAGCTGGTTGAGCAGTTTGTTTATATTCCAAGCCAGTGAACTGGAGCTGCACGCCCCATCAACCAAATCTGTCAGTAATCTGGCGAGTGTTTCTTTGACAGCTCACCAGAGGCTGCCTGACCCTTCCACCCGTGTATAGTACAATCAATCCCAGCGCCAGTAAATTAATTGTCGCTTTTACCCTCAAGATTGCAGCAAGACAGACAAGGATGCTGTCATATTTTTTAATCAAAATGGCGGACACTGTTACGGGAACGCGCAAAATTAAAAGGTAGCTACGGGCACTTGTGGTTTATCGTTGTGGTAAAGAGTAGAGATTGTCCTGAATATTACAATTGCCCAAAATATGGGTGGCACCATTAAACCATAGCTTTCGCACTGCTATATGTATGCCCCCGCCCTAACGGATTATTGGCAATAGGAGATTATTAAAAATGATAACTGGGTCACAGTCAGGAGGATACTTCCAAAATTGACAAGCAGACGTTATCCAAAGCTGTTAGCCTCGAGATAATGCTATACAGATACATATGTATGTCCTCATCATCTCTGCTATCTCTCTGGAGCATATCAGCTGACTGACAGCGCGCTGACCCAAATTGACGCATTGCGTATGACGTTTCCACCCGGCTTGTCTTCTCTCGTTTCCTTTCATCCGCAGGTCTTTCTCTGTGTGTAGCCCTAGATAGATAGCATTATGGCCAACGTTGTGGATACCAAGCTATACGACATCCTCGGAGTCTCACCCTCCGCTTCTGAAAACGAGCTAAAGAAGGTATGTGACAGGTGTTGTTATTGTTTTAAAAAAGAACACCGCCACAGTGCCTACACAGACATTTTGGTGAATAATTAGACAGCAAAACTGGGTTGGTGTGGCCTTGCCAACACTGTTCGGATGCTAAGCTAACTAGCCTTGCGAGTTAGACAGCGGATATTTCTGGAGAAAATAACTTATATAATGAAAATCTAGCTATGTCTTTCTCTGATTGACAACTCGATCTAATGTAGCTAGACAGTTAGTTAGCTGTTAGGGATTTGGTGAGATAGTTTTCCATGTATAAAATATAACGTTAGGCCTTACTTAATGCATAGAAAAGTAACATTCGTTATCCCAGACAGTCAGATCGTTGCTAGACGAGGCGCTGCAGATTGCTTCTCGAAGTTAGCTGCAGATTGCTTCTCGAAGTTAGCTGCAGTTGCTAGCTGGCTTAACGTTAGCGTGAGGAAACAAATCCGTCAGCGTAGAACCATAGAGGTACTAGTTAGGTTATGTGTTAGCTAGCTGGTTAGTACATACGATCAGAATTTCTGGTTAGACTATTAGCTAGCTGGAAGATTTTCAGGTTCACAAAGTGTTGGTCTTGCGGCAGCAGCAGTGTAAAGCTACGCAGTTAGAAAAATGTTGGCCCAGAGACAGTAACTGATGTACTTGTCTCTTTTGTGTGCAGGCATACCGCAAGTTGGCCAAAGAGTACCACCCTGATAAGAACCCAGATGCCGGGGACAAGGTAAGAGACAGGTGGTTATACACACAACATGTGACACAGCACACAACGAATCACAACACGCTAATCGCGCCACATCACGATCACCAGCCACGTTAGTACCATTACACAGGCCTATCTGTATTGAGCAGTAACTAAGATGTGTATTAATTGACTTTGGTATTAGTCAAATGGCCTCCTCTCGAGAGCAGGAGTGCACCTGGCTAGTCAGTAGAGGCTCCTTCTCTCTCTTGGTCTCATCTGCTTCATATACAGTACTGACTTGAGATAAATGGCAGGTGAAAGCTAATTCCCAACCAGCATGTTCTGCATCTCTCAACTGACCTGTGTAACATCAGTGCAGATGAAGGAGGAGAGGAAAGTAAACCACGTTAGACTATTGCATTGGGAGAGGAGTATCTGTGAGACAACTGCATGTGGTGATTGTTCATGCAGATTTAAAGTAAACAGTGGGAAATGTCACTTGAAGTTGTAGAATGTCAGTGGGAGGTAGATATGATACATGTCCCTAATAGTTCACCCCTTTTCTCCCAGTTTAAGGAGATCAGTTTTGCTTATGAGGTGCTGACCAATCCAGAGAAGAAGGAGCTGTATGATCGCTATGGAGAGCAGGGGCTGCGGGAGGGAGGTGGTGGAGGGGCTGGCATGGACGACATCTTCTCCCACATCTTTGGTGGGGGGCTGTTTGGCTTTATGGGGGGGCAGGGACGTGGAGGGGGAGGACGCAACGGGGGACGCAGGAGAGGAGAGGACATGGTGCACCCCCTCAAGTGAGTAACAGTTACTCTCCCTTCACTTCTCTAGTCTTCCATCCAGACATTGTTGGTTATGCCTTACCTAACCCTGCCTACCTTTCTAACACAGAGTATCACTGGAAGACCTCTACAATGGTAAAACAACCAAACTACAGCTCAGCAAGAATGTCCTGTGTGCTTCCTGCAATGGGTGAGTTTACACACTTTTAAAGAATGTATTTCATGTGAAAATCAATGTTAGTAGTTGCTGAGCTACTCCACTTTTTGAAATAAATCACATCTTTAACATGAGCTATATTGTTTAATGTGATACTTTACTCTCCTCACTTTGGTCTGTCTCCAGTGCGGGGGGTAAGGCGGGGGCGGTGCAGAAGTGTGTGGCCTGCAGAGGGAGAGGCATGAGGATCATGATCAGACAGCTGGCTCCTGGCATGGTCCAACAGATGCAGTCAGTCTGCACAGACTGCAACGGAGAGGGTAGGAAAACACACACACATTCACATAGTCTGCAATTTTATGAATACACTTTTGAAACACATTTTTTGATAGGAAACTAATCCATTTGATGTTTTTGTATAGGGGAGGTGATCAGTGAGAAGGACCGTTGTAAGAAGTGTGAGGGTCGTAAGGTGAACAAGGAGACCAAGCTGTTGGAGGTCCATGTTGATAAAGGCATGAAACACGGCCAGAAGATCAGCTTCACAGGAGAGGCTGACCAGGCCCCAGGCACTGAGCCTGGAGACATACTACTTGTCCTACAGGAAAAGGAGCATGAGGTAATATACACACTCTCACACACACATTGTAGCAGAGAGTACTTGAAGACTTAAACAAACTACTGGAAACCTCTTCAAGTGAAGTGTTTGGAAATTCCTTAGATTCCTCCATGAAGATGGCCCTCAATTCACATCTTCTGAGTTTGAGACATTCCTGAAACTCTCGCCCACTTGTCATTCAGAGCAGTTGGGTCAAAGTGCTGAGAAAGTGTTGTGTGTGTTTGTTCTGAAGGGGTTCCGTCGTGACGGCCATGACCTTCACATGACGCAGCGTATCGGCCTGGTGGAGGCTCTGTGTGGCTTCCAACTGGCAGTCACACACCTCGACGGACGCCAGCTCGCTGTCAAATATCCCCCCGGCAAGGTTATAGAGCCAGGTAAAACGCACACATCACCTCAAGTATATATCTATTTGGTCCAACCTGTATCATTAAGTTGATGATTGTGTGTTTGTCAGGTTGTATCCGGGTGGTGAAGGGAGAGGGGATGCCTCAGTACAGGAACCCATTTGAGAAGGGAGATCTGTTCATCAAGTTTGACGTCCAGTTCCCTGAAAACAACTGGATCAGTCCTGAGAAACTCTCTGTAAGTACCTCTAAGAACCAACTGGTCTGCCTAAGGTGTCCAACCACTTAGTTCACAGTCCAGGACATCACACATTGTCTCAACCATCACTTTGTCTACATGATTGTACTGAGCAGGGTTCCTGTTAGGAAAATGTGGCGCCGCCGGACATTTTACTGGCAGCATTTTAATTTATCGTACATTTGAGAAATGTACCAGTCCCATATGCATTGGGTGCATAACCTAATTAGGCCGTCCACCCATAGTGCTCAGAATGACAGAAATCACATTTCGATTATGGTAATTCATCTTAACAGAACAAGTCGAGGATGCAACTACGTGCATCCTTTTTACCGATTTCTGTTGCACAATAAGACAAGTAATGACCAGCAAAATCATTAGTCTGTCAATTTACTATCCCCCATAGAAGAACAATTTACTTTTTCTATTGGTCAGCTTGTCATTCTGTGCGAGAAAGAAATAGCCTATCCCAAACAGACTCTGGGACAGTTGTGGGACGATAGATCCCAAATTCATACAACCAGTAGGTCTAGGCCACATTTTATTTGAGCAATGAGGCTGATGCAACAGTTCAGAATGTTTAGCTTAACATTTTTATAAACTATTATTTCTTCACATTATGAGCGCAGCAATGCTCACATGGCAGTAGGCTACGCGTGAGTGTTCATTCCATAATGCAATTAGCGGGAAAACATTTGTCATGAGATATAAATTAACATATCTTTTAGAGGTTTTGAGAGGGGAGATCTTTTGGCTACTGGACAATGAAAAAGATGATTTGAAAACCAGTAGAACATGATTGAAATAGGCTACCGGTTTCAATGTTATATGGAAGTCTTTATAAAATAATTACCTCCACGTTTGGTCATATTTTGGCTAGGGATAGACCTTTTATGGACTGTTGGAGTGAATTTATCTATATGACAACACTGCGCACAATGCCTAATTTATCATAAGCATGTTTTTTTTTTATATCACCTTTATTTAACCAGGTAGGCTAGTTGAGAACAAGTTCTCATTTACAATTGCGACCTGGCCAAGATAAAGCTAAGCAGTTCGACACATACAACAACACAGAGTTACACATGGAGTAAAACAAACACAGTCAATAATACAGCAGAAACAAGTCTATATACAATGTGAGCAAATGAGGTGAGATAAGGGAGGTAATGGCAAAAAAAAGGCCATGGTGGCGAAGTAAATACAATATAGCAAGTAAAACACTGGAATGGTAGATTTGCAGTGGAAGAATGTGCAAAGAAGAAATAAAAATAATGGGGTGCAAAGAAGGTAAATAAAATAAATACAGTAGCGAAAGAGGTAGTTGTTTGGGCTAAATTATAGATGGGCTATGTACAGGTGCAGTAATCTGTGAGCTGCTCTGACAGCTGGTGCTTAAAGCTAGTGAGGGAGAAAAGTGTTTCCAGTTTCAGTGCTTTTTGTAGTTCGTTCCAGTCATTGGCAGCAGAGAACTGGAAGGAGAGGCGGCCAATGAAAGAATTGGTTTTGGGGGTGACCAGAGAGATATACCTGCTGGAGCGCGTGCTACAGGTGGGTGATGCTATGGTGACCAGCGAGCTGAGATAAGGAGGGACTTTACCTAGCAGGGTCTTGTAGATGACCTGGAGCCAGTGGGTTTGGTGTGGAGTATGAAGCGAGGGCCAGCCAACGAGGGCGTACAGGTCGCAATGGTGGGTAGTATATGGGGCTTTGGTGACAAAACGGATGGCACTGTGATAGACTGCATCCAATTTGTTGAGTTGGGTATTGGAGGCTATTTTGTAAATGACATCGCCGAAGTTGAGGATTGGTAGGATGGTCAGTTTTACAAGGGTATGTTTGGCAGCATGAGTGAAGGATGCTTTGTTGTGAAATAGGAAGCCAATTCTAGATTTAATTTTGGATTGGAGATGCTTAATGTGAGTCTGGTAGGAGAGTTTACAGTCTAACCAGACACCTAGGTATTTGTAGTTGTCCACGAATTCTAGGTCAGAGCCGTCCAGAGTAGTGATGTTGGACAGGCGGGCAGGTGCAGACAGCGATCAGTTGAAGAGCATGCATTTAGTTTTACTTGTATTTAAGAGCAATTGGAGGCCATGGAAGGAGAGTTGTATGGCATTGAAGCTTGCCTGGAGGGTTGTTAACAGTGTCCAAAGAAGGGCCAGAAATATACAGAATGGTGTTGTTTGCGTAGCGGTGGATCAGAGACTAGCGGTGGAAGAGCGACATCATTGATGTATACAGAGAAGAGAGTCGGTCCAATAATTTAACCCTGTGGCACCGCCATAGAGACTGCCAGAGGTCCGGACAACAGATCCTCCGATTTGACGCACTGAACTCTATCTGAGAAGTAGTTGGTGAACCAAGCGAGGCAATCATTTGAGAAACCAAGGCTGTCGAGTCTGCCGATGTGGTGATTGATAGAGTCGAAAGCCTTGGCCAGATCAATGAATACGGCTGCCCTGTAATGTTTCTTATCGATGGCGGCTAAGATATTGTTTAGTACCTTGAGTGTGGCTGAGGTGCACCCATGACAATCTCTGAAACCAGATTGCATAGCAGAGAGGGTATAGTGAGATTCAAAATGGTCGGTAATCTGTTTGTTGACTTGGCTTTCGAAGACCTTAGAAAGGCAGGGTAGGATAGATATAGGTCTGTAGCAGTTTGGGTCAAGAGTGTCCCCCCCCTTTGAAGAGGGGGATGACCGCAGCTGTTTTCCAATCTTTGTGAATCTCAGACGACACGAAAGAGAGGTTAAACAGGCTAGTAATAGGGGTGGCAACTATTTCGGGCAGATAATTTTTAGAAAGAAAGGGTCCAGATTGTCTACCCCGGCTGATTTGTAGGGGTCCAGATTTTGCAGCTCTTTCAGAACATCAGCTGGATTTGGGAGAAGGAGAAATGGGGAAGACTTTGGCGAGTTGCTGTGGGGGATGCAGTACTGTTGACCGGGGTAGGGGTAGCCAGGTGGAAAGCATGGTGAGCCATGGAAAAATACTTATTGAAAATCTCAATTATAGTGTATTTATCAGTGGTGACAGTGTTTCCCATCTTCACTGCAGTGGGCAGCTGGGAGGAGGTACTCTTATTCTCCATGGACTTTACAGTGTCCCAGAACTTTTTTGGAAGCAAATTTCTGCATGAAAAAGCTAGCCTTGGCTTTTCTAACTGCCTGTGTATATTGGTTTCTAGCTTTCCTGAAAAGCTGCATATCATAGGGAGCTGTTCGATGCTAATGCAGAACGCCATAGGATGTTTTTGTGTTGGGCAGTCAGGGCAGTCAGGTCTGGGGAGAACCAAGGGCTATATCTGTTCCTGGTTCTAAATTTCTTGAATGGGGCATGCTTATTTAAGATGGTTAGGAAGGCATTTAAAAAAAAAAGAAAAACAGGCATCCTCTACTGACGGGATGAGATCAATATCCTTCCAGGATACCCTGGCCAGGTCGATTAGAAAGGCCTGCTTGCTGAAGTGTTTCAGGGAGCGTTTGACAGTGATGAGTGGAGATCGTTTGACCGCTGATCCATTACAGATGCAGGCAATGAGGCAGTGATCGCTGAGATCTTGGTTGAAGACAGCAGAGGTGTATTTAGAGGGCAAGTTGGTTAGGATGATATCTATGAGGGTGCCCGTGTTTAAGGCTTTTGGAAGGTACCTGGTAGGTTCATTGATAATTTGTGTGAGATTGAGGGCATCAAGCTTAGATTGTAGGATGGCTGGGGTGTTAAGCATGTTCCAGTTTAGGTCGCCTAGCAGCACGCTCTGAAGATAGATGGGGGCAATCGGTTCACATATGGTGTCCAGAGCACAGCTGGGGGCAGAGGGTGGTCTATAGCAGGTGGCAACGGTGAGAGACTTGTTTTTAGAGAGGTGGATTTTTAAAAGTGGAAGTTCAAATTGTATGGGTACAGACCTGGATAGTAGGACAGAACTCTGCAGGCTATCTGCAACACCGCCCCCTTTGGCAGTTCTATCTTGTCTGAAAATGTTGTAGTTAGGGATGAAAATTTCTGAATTTTTGGTGGTCTTCCTAAGCCAGGATTCAGACACTGCTAGAACATCTGGGTTGGCAGAGTGTGCTAAAGCAGTGAATAAAACAAACTTAGGGAGGAGGCTTCTAATGTTAACGTGCATGAAACCAAGGCTATTACGGTTACCGAAGTCATCAAAAGAGAGTGCATGGGGAATAGGAGTGGAGCTAGGCACTACAGGGCCTGGATTAACCTCTACATCACCAGAGGAAAAGAGGAGGAGTAGGAGGATAAGGGTACGGCTTAAAGCAATGAGAATTGGTTGTCGATAACATCTGGAACAGAGAGTAAAAGGAGGTTTCTGGGGACGAGGTATAATGAATGGTAGGATGTGAATACAGTGGAGGTGAACCTAGGTATTGAGTGATGATGAGAGAGATATTGTCTCTAGAAACATCATTGAAACCAGGAGATGTCATCACATGTGTGGGTGGTGGCACTAATAGGTTGGATAAGGTATAGTGAGCAGGACTAGAGGCTGTACAGTGAAATAAGCCAATAAACACTAACCAGAACAGCAATGGACAAGGCATATTGATATTAAGGAGAGGCATGCTTAGTCGGGTGATCAAAAGGGTCCAGTGAGTTGTGAGGTTGGTTGGGGTCACGGCGATTCAGACAGCTAGCCGGGCCATCAGTAGCAAGCTAGCATAGGATGGAGGTCTGTTTTTAGCCACCTCGTGCTTTTCCGTCGGTAGGATTAGTGGGGTTCCGTGTGGTAGAGGTGATCAATCCAATTCGCAAAAAAATAGATATAGTTATAGAGGCCCAATAAGAAGAAAAAAAATGTCCGATAGATCTATTCAGATAGTAGCCGATAAGACAGCTAACGATAAGCGGGCCGCAGATAAGCGTTCAGGTAACGTCGCGACGGAGGAGCTAGCTGGATAACTCCCTCGGGCAGATAACGTTGGTAGTCCAGTTGTGAAGGCCCAGTGGGGCTCCGCGTTGGCAGTAAAACGGGTCCGGATAGGTGATTGTAGCCCAGGAGTGGCTGATGGAACTCTTCAGCTGGCTAGCTCTGGAATAATTTATGTTTGCTCCGGGATCGACGTAAGCCGATAGTCACACGGATAGCAGCTAGCTAGCTGCGCGATCCAGGTGTAAATGTCCAGAGCTTGCGGTTGAAATCCGGGGACATGGACAGAAAATAGGTCCGGTATATTCCGGTCCGAGCCGCTTTTCCAAACTGGCGATAGATTTTCGAGCTAAAGGATAGCTGATGACCACAAACTGTGGTTAGCTGAATACTATTGATTAGCCAGTAAAGAAGCTAACTAGCTTCTGACTAGCTTCTGGTTAGCTTCTGGCTAGCTTCTGGCTACCATCATTAGTTCTCTCACGTCACCCCGCTCCTCCGCTCTCTCCACTGGCTTCCAGTTGAAGCTCGCATCCGCTACAAGACCATGGTGCTTGCCTACGGAGCTGTGAGGGGAACGGCACCGCAGTACCTCCAGGCTCTGATCAGGCCCTACACCCAAGCAAGGGCACTGCGTTCATCCACCTCTGGCCTGCTCGCCTCCCTACCACTGAGGAAGTACAGTTCCCGCTCAGCCCAGTCAAAACTGTTCGCTGCTCTGGCCCCCCAATGGTGGAACAAACTCCCTCACGACGCCAGGACAGCGGAGTCAATCACCACCTTCCGGAGACACCTGAAACCCCACCTCTTCAAGGAATACCTAGGATAGGATAAGTAATCCTTCTCACCCCCCCCCTTAATGATTTAGATGCACTATTGTAAAGTGGCTGTTCCACTGGATGTCAGAAGGTGAATTCACCAATTTGTAAGTCGCTCTGGATAAGAGCGTCTGCTAAATGACTTAAATGTAAAATGTAAATGCATTATAGATAAAGAATCCTAATTGCTAAATTGTCTCATATTCAGTCAATAAAGAAACGCTGCCATTTAGGTAATTTATTGAAACTGTCATATCAATGAATAAATCAATTGTGATCCAATTACGATCTTGTTTCATTGCTGCAACTCCCCAACGGGAGAGGCAACGGTCAAGTCATGCGTCCTGCGAAACATGATCAGCCAAACCACGCTTCTTTAACTTCTTGATACTACCCATCCCGTATCCGGGATCGTGAATACAGCCTCAGGCTCATTAGCATAATGCAACGTTAACGATTTCTGAAAATCGCAAATGAAATGAAAATGATATGCCTGCTCTCAAGCTTAGCCTTTTCTTAACAACACTGTCATCTCAGATTTTCAAAATATGCTTTTGAACCATAGCAAATCAAGCATTTGTGTAAGAGTATTGCAAGCTAGCTTAGCATTTTGCGTAGCATTTAGCACGCAACATTTTCACAAAAAACAGATAACCAAATAAATAAATCATTTACCTTTGAAGAGCTTCGGATGTTTTCAATGAGGAGACTCTCAGTTACATAGCAAATGTTCAGTTTTTCCTGAAAGAATCTTTGTGTAGGAGAAATCGCTCCGTTTTGTACATCACATTTGGCTACCGAAACGAACCGAAAATTCAGTCACCAAAACGTCAAACTTTTTCCAAATTAACTCCATAATATCGACCGAAACATGGCAAACGTTGTTTAGAATCAATCCTCAAGGTGTTTTTTCACATATCTCTTCATTGATATGCCGTTTGTGGAAGCCTGCTTTCGTCTCAGAATCCCATGGAAAAATACCAGCAGCTGAAAATGACGCACCAACGGAGGACACCGGGCGGACACCTGGCAAATGTAGTCTCTTATGGTCAATCTTCCAATGATATGCCTACAAATACGTCACAATGTTGCAGACACCTTGGGGAAACGATAGATAGGGCAGGCTCATTCCTGTCGCATCCACAGCCATATAAGGAGACAATGGAAAACAGAGCCTCAAAAATCCTGCTCATTTCCTGGTTGCCGTTTCATCTTGGTTTTGCCTGTAGCTCCTGTTCTGGGTCACTCACAGACAATATCTTTGCAGTTCTGGAAAATTCTGAGTGTTTTCTTTCCAAAGCTATCAATTATATGCATAGTCGAGCATCTTTTTGTGACAAAATATCTTGTTTAAAACGGGAACGTTTTTCATCCAAAAATGAAATAGCGCCCCCCGAGTTTCAAGAGGTTAACACCTTCCCGCTTAACCCGGAAGCCAGCTGCACCAATGTGTCAGAGGAAACACTTTTGAACTGACAACCGAGGTCAGCCTGCAGGCGTCCGCCCCACCACAAGGAGTCGCTAGAGTGTGATGAGCCAAGTAAAGCCCAGTCCAAACCCTCCCCAAACCCGGACGATGCTGGGCCAATTGTGTGCCGCCTCATGTGCCTCCCGGTCACTGCCGGCTGTGACACAGCTGTAGTGACGCATCAGCACTTAGACCACTGCGCCACTTGGAAGGCCTATAGGCGATTACCCCCCCCCAAAGAAAATCCGTATTACAACATGTGTTGTGATAATTGTGTTGTTTGCTCTCTAACCTGTTAACCTGTGTGCCTTGCATATGCCTAGACAAAACAGTCTATCACTCTAGTCATACAGTACACAGTTTTATTTTTTTGTTGGCTACCAAGCTAAAATGCTTGCTCACTAGACTAACTTCCATTCTTGGGCAATGTTAGCTACATTAGCCTTCTACATCTAGCTACATGTTGAACTTCTATCCTCTCAGGCCAGGGGCACAACAATGTATGAATTAATGGTTGGATCAGAATAGCTGTTATAATCATTGGCCAGTACATAAACATCAGCAAAACCACAAGTCCAAATCCCTATCTCCAGTATGGCTAATTTAGGAACGGGACAATTTTAACTAGCCAGCCACCAGAGGGCAACAACACAAGGAGATGCAGCAACTGAAGTTTTTCTGTCAATGATGTGTGCTCTCAATGCGATTTGATCGGAGTGACGCCAACATTTAAGCTAGTTTCCCCTGACACTTTTTTTTGGGGTGCTCCTGTACCATTCACAATTGAGCTTGCTCAGTTTAGCTCAACGCTGATTGGCAAGTTTTTGTATACTTTTTTTTTTATCAAGGGAGGCCAGATGCTCGCTGACTTCCTTGCCTTCAATGCTATGGTTGTCATGTATTCATTATCTTTGGTTAAATGTTTGTAGTTTGCATGTTTCAGTAATTATTAACATGGTTAAATAGTTGTAAATCTCTGCTTGATTTAGCTTTTGGTATATTTGGCATTTTATACATATTCTGTATTTCCAAGGAAGAAAGCAATAATTAATTAACACACTACTGTAAATAAATTGATACTACCTGTTATAAAACAGAAATTGCTCTCCGTAAATAAATAGTGAGAAATTCTGTCTGAAGCCATTAGGTTATGGCTTTCCTAGCCCTATAATAATGATACAAGTTATATCCCCTTTAAAAGGGTTTATTTTCAACCTCTGGGGTATAACATGTTGGACAAAGTAGTATAGAAGAGTCTGACCCCTAACTTGAGTTCAGTCTTCGCCAATGAGAATCAAGAAGGGCGTAGCAATGTCCTTCATGACTGTGAAAGGCCTCGATTCTAGGCCGTAGAAAGTCCTACATCCATCTCATTAGATCAGAACAGGATGGATCAACAGTGATTCATATTACTGGTCTGCATCCTAAAAAAGGATAGTTGTGTTTTGCTGCATAACAATCTTACGTTATTTGTCTGCCCATATGATGTGGATCACAGAGGAGTTTCTTCTGAATAACTGGTCAGGGCATAGGACTTTCCATTCAGCTTCAGGCAACTTTGATGTAGTAAGGCTTGATCACACCTGTAGTAACTACTTCTATCCGTCACTCCCATTGTTGCTTATCCATTGTTCACTAGATATATCAATGTAATTAAACCCAACACAATGTTGAAAAACCGAATGCTTCCCACCTCTAGATCACATAACTAGATGTGAGCTGGAGGTGATCCAAACGCTGCCACCAATATAGGGGAATAAAGTGAAAGCTGCAATAGGGACTCTAACCAGGGCTCATAGTGGAAAAGTGAGCTCTAATGGCCATTGCCATGAAAGTCTAGCCAACAATGCTTGCATATGCCTTGTTACAATAGCCTAAGTATATAACATGATTGACACGACTGTAATAATCATTATGAAACTGCCTTGGAAGTGCCATAAGTGTAAGCCAACATAATTAATTATTTTACATTAACCTGTTTAATTGATCATAGTCCAGATTCGTTATAGTTGCAAATACCACAGTTTCACCAGGGGATTTGTTTTACAGGTCTTCTTTCCCAACATGTATATATTAATCAAATCTGACAAATACAGCTTTTTACTCCAATCTGGCAACCCTCAAACTCTGACACAGCACCAGTATCCCAAAGTATTAACTGAAAACTTGCAAAGAAAACAGCATTGGCATTAACGTAAGGCTGCTATTATAAGTACTTCAATGACAACATGGTTGATTAACAATATTGGGTTGTAAACATGTGATATATAGTCGGTGTAAAACACCATTGCCCAATATGCATTGCTCCAATAATTTTCAAAAGATTGTTCCGAAGTTTGCCCTCAAATGTATTTTCCTTTGAATGAAGTCGCACAAAATCTGTCTTCACACGAATTAAGCCGCACAAAAACGCACAATCTGCTGAAATACTTTTTGTAGAAATATGCACAAATTGCGTGTGAGATTGCGTTGCTACGGGACACCCAAGTGAGCGCCCACTTTTTTTCTTTTTTTTCTTTTTTTCTTTTTGATTTCAAAAATTACACGGAACCCAAACTGGCTGCGCGCGTGCGCCATCGTGCAAACATTTATTTTGTCCCCCCACACCAAACGCGATCACGACACGCAGATTAAAATATCAAAACAAACTGAACCAATTATATTAATTTGGGGACAGGTCAAAAAGCATTAAACATTTATGGCTAGTTAGCTTGCACTTGCTAGCTAATTTGTCAATTTTAGCTGGCTTGCTGTTGCTAGCTAATTTGTCCTGGGATATAAACATTGAGTTGTTATTTTACATGAAGTGCACAAGGTCCTCTACTCTGACATAAAACGGTCAACTGACTCTTTTCTAGTCATCACTCTTCTTTCCATGCTTTTTCTTCTCTGGACTTAATATTGCGATTGATAACTTTCATAAATTAGGTACATTACCGCTACTGACCTCGTTCGTCTTTCAGTCACCCACGTGGGTATAACCAATGAGGAGATGGCACGTGGGTACCTGCTTCTATAAACCAATGAGGAGATGGGAGAGGCAGGACTTGCAGCGTGATCTGCGTCAGAAATAGAACTGACTTCTATTTTAGCCTTTGGCAATGCAGACGCTCGTTGGCGCGCGGGAGCAGTGTGGGTGCAATAATTGAATAACATAGATTTCTACATTTATTTTGCAACGCTCACAGTGTAGTCATCCTGTTAGCTTCCTCTAGCCTTATGGACATGTGGCATAAACACAACCAGTCATGATGTTTTCATCTGATTGTCAAATAATCACTTAACAAAGGTGATTCAGTCTATAACACAACAAAATGTGGAAAAGGTTAGCATGTGAGTACTTTCTGAAGGCACTGTATATGCATTTGAATGGGAAGTGCACTTCAATTACCAGTTGATAAATAAAAATAGCCACCATTAAAAATATGTACTATCAAAACAGTTATCACGTGAATTCATTTAGAATTGTTGTGCAATGATTGGGCTTATAAAAGCGTGTTTCACTCCAGCAGGAGCTGTTGCTGCAGCTCTTGTCCAGTCTGACCAATTTTCTGCATAAACTTGGCTCTGTATCTGTATGCTGTGCGTGTGTAAATAATCATCTTGAAACTAACAAAAATACACCTGCCAATTTAATTACACTAAATTATGCAAATTAACCTATAAGCAGATTACATTTTTGTATCATCCAAAAGACTGCTATTACTGACTAACCTGGTACTGAGATATGCAGAATATGTGTTTTGCCTGTATTTTTAGGAGTTGGAGGATCTGCTGCCTGGGCGTGCGGAGGTTCCAGTTATCTCATCGGAGGCGGAAGAGGTTGACCTCCAGGACTGTGAGGTCAGAGGTCAGGGGTCAGCGGGGGCCAGGAGAGAGGCCTACAACGACAGCTCTGATGAGGAGGGTGGACCACATGGCCCAGGGGTACAGTGTGCCCACCAGTAGACTGAATACATACACACCCTTCTCTCACTGGTCTGTGTGCCCATCTGTTGAGTACTCTGAGGGAAGGGCACCCCTCCACTGCCCCACCCCCAGGTCCCATCAGGACCCTCAATCCTCTTCATTCCTCCATCAGCCAATCAGTGTGTGTGTTTGAGTGTGGTCAGCAGGCTGTGATGGATGTTTAGTGGCCATTTGACATCTTAGGTTTGTAGGTTCTACATCTGTCTGGAAACGTTGTCATTTGGGAACCTTGTGTACAAAATGAAAATATTGTCTAGTGAAATTATTAATTTATCTTCTAACAGGCTTCAGTGTCGTAGTCTAGTCTTAGTCACACACCAGCGCATGCTGAAAACACATTTAACACAGACCTACCATAGCCCCTGGTCTACATGGCGGCCTGCTGAGCCACACAGAAAGCTATTGTATTGCTTCCTGTAAGCTCAAACGTCTCCCATCGCTGAGGCACCTCGAGACTACCTGGTCAGGTTTCTCTCCACCAATAAAATAGCTTGAATCTTTAGGCTTATTTACCTTTGTCAGAAAACAACATGTTTCTCTTCTGTGTGAGGATTGTGCTTTTGCGCATGCGTGCGTGTGACCACAGAGCTTGTGTCTTGAGTAGCATACTCTAAACTGAGTGTGTGCGTGTGTGATTTAGGAGCTGGGTGTGTGTGAGCTGCTGTAGAATGTTCTGGCTTCTCTGCTCATAGCGGTGTGTGTTCTGTGTGTATCGCCAATGTGAGTGGAGACCTCGTTTTATGTTCAATTAAAGATAAAAACAATTGAATGTGTTGAACTTCTCTCCCACCTTGACCATGTAACATTTAGCCCCTAACCTCTGACCTGTGCATTATACACAACTTTCCATGCCAGTACAACTGTCACACATGCCATCTCAACTTCCATTCCCTTAGCTCTGTAAATACCAACCCCAGCCCCTGTGCACGGTCACATCTCAATACTCTACAGTTGCCTCCTTCCCTCCTATCCAAATTCCTGTTCTTCATCTGCACTGATGGAACAAAACAGCATGGTCATGGTCAGTTGGCACAAATGTTTTGGAACACTACCTGGAAAAACAATAATTTCCTGTTTGAACATTTTGCATTAGTGTGCACTATTGAACATGATCCAGGTGAAAGCAGCATGGTTTACTAGGCCACACATGGATTTCCTTTCTCATGTCGTTCTGTCAGATCAGTACAGATGGAGTGGATAGGAGGCTACTTTAAACTGTAGAGATGTAGTCATCTGACTGTCACTGTATATACGCTATATAGGCCACTGGAGGGACACGCTACAGGCAGGGGCTTTATTTAGTAAATGATGTTATTATTGTTGATGATGCTCATGTTTGTTAGGATGACAATTAAACTGTATAATAAACTATCACCATCAGCTCTGTTTTTGTGTTCATCCACTTATCAGGCTACAGTATTAGCCAATGACAGAAGAAGCCAGAAATGGCTAATGTGGCTTGTAAACAGGGTGGGTAGTAGTGTAGTGACTGACAGATTGAGGGGGGATCAGCCGGGGCGGGACTTGAACCAGCAAATACCAGCAGATTTCTAGTGAGACAGCTGTGTAGTAATAGCATAATTAGCTTGCGCTGGTGGCTAGCCTGAGTGAGTCAGAGGGTCGTCTGTCTCTGCACTGTGGAGTCTCACTGGACCCAGCAGCTCCTTGAAGCCTGCTGTATTCCTGGGAGGAGGGAGAGCAAAAGGGAAAGAGGGGGAATAAAGAACGAGTGAAAGGTGGAACTTGTCACCAGTCTGGTTTGTTACCTGTATCTCTTACATAGTGTGTGTGTTACCTGTCTCGTTTGGACTGCATGACATAGGAGCGTTCTCTCCTCAGCTGCTCCAGTCTTTCTCTGACCACTGTCTTCTGCTGGCTCTTATCCGCCTGACAGAAACATACAGTCCAGAATCACACACCCACTCCAATGCCTGACAATGGGGTATATTACATGTGGTTGTGTGTGTGTTTGTCACCTGGGGCAGGTTATGTGTGAGGTGTCGGAGTCTGTCAGTCTGTCTGAGGCCCATCAGGTCTTCCTGGGACTTCTTGTTCTGAATGATTGACAGCCGCTCCTGGACCTGACACACAGGAAGTAGTCACATGCCTTAGTGACATCTATAAAATAAATCTTTGTTCTGTGCCTTTCTTCCTAAAACCCACCCTCAGTACATCGCTCTCGCTCTCTCACACACCCTCAGTAGTTGTCCCTGTCTATTCCATTCCTTCTTTCTCTCTCCCTTCACTTGATCACCCCCCCCCCTCTATCTCACTCTTAGTAGTTGTCTCACCCTCAGTAATTGTCTCTCTCTGTCTCGCTGTTGTTTCTGCTCCACCTTCCTCTGCAGGTCCACCAAGCTGCGCATTGTTTTCTCTCTCCATCATAGAGACTGGCTCCAATGTCCTCTCTCTCTCCATCACACTCCCCAATGTTTTCTCTCCCTCCATCGATCTGTCTCCCTCTAGAGTAGTGTGTGGGGTGTTGAGGGTCTCCTGGGCTGATTTAAGGGGTGCAGGTCTACTCAGGGCCCAGAGGTCTGTCATGTCCTCCCTCTCCCCTCCCAAAGAGCGCAGGTAAGCACTTCCATTGGCTCCCAAAGCAGTGAGGTCATCAGTATGTTCCTCATCGACAGGTGGACTTCCGTGCCTTTTCTCAGCCTCCTGCTGGGCTCTGCCCCATGTTGGAGGCTCCTCAGTGTGTGTGATAGGGGTGTGTGTGGGCACATTAGAAAGTGTTTCTGTCTTCTCTGACTGCTCCATCACCAACTCCTGCAACACACACAGTCATCACAGTTATAATCTGAACCTTCGTGATCCAGCTGGAACATTGGCGAGCCAAACAGAATCGTAAGAGTGCCACATGGAATCTGAGAGCCAGACGGAATCTTAGAGAGACTAACATAGACTACCTGGCCTGTGATGGGGTGCTGATCTGAAGGCGGTAAGAGCTGTTCAACCTCAGAGCTGTACTGGAACAGAGACGAGTCCAACACCTTCACCTTGTCTGTGTCTCTGGTTGTGTCGTTGTAGTGTATGTGTCCAGGTGCGTCATAGGGTGTGTACCCGGGGGTGTTGTGTGTGTCACAGTGCACACTCACCTCACCCACTTCCTCTTGTTGCTCTGTTGCAGTAGACATGATCTACAGAACCATAACACAAAGAATACACAGTTCAGATCTCTGTGACAGTGTTTCTGATCCTAGATCTGTGTGTGAGGCGGACCTGGGCCAAATATAGTTCATATACAGTGCATTCGGAAAGTATTCAGACCCGTTGACTTTTTCCACATTTTGTTATGTTACAGCTCTATTCTAAAATGGATTCAATAGTTTTTCCCCCTCATTAATCTATACACAATACCCCATAATGAAAAATCAAAAACAGGTTTTCTATACATTTTTGCAAATTTATTACAAATGAAAAAAATGATGTAAAAATGATGTATCATGACGTCTGACGAGTATACACTTCGCTGACTTTTCTTAGCAGATGTACAATCGTTGCAAATTAAATTATGGGGAGATTCAGGCCCAGGAGTGAACATTAATTGTACATTCGCAAAGCCAACTGAAAACGAGGGCTGAGGGGCTTACGTTGCAAACTTGCTTGGCTAACCATTTGGACCGCCCTCCAAGATGGCCGACGGGGATTCCCCCGAGGACATAAGGTGGGTAAGTGGATGAGGATGTTTCTTTTAAGTGTTTGGACTGCGTCTCGTGTGTTGCAAAATCCCACTGATTTCGCCATGGTTTCACTGCTTTTTCCCATTCCAAGCTGCTTTCGGACACTGTCCTCTACTGGACACTGTACTTTCAAATAGAGTTATGATTTTGTATATAAAGTTTCACCTGACTAGTGGCATAGCAAGTTTAGTAGGGGACTGTGTGGAACAGGGACGTGAAAGGTATAAGGTTGAATCTCGTTGAAGGCACACTAGTTTGAAAATGGTTTTGTCTGCACTGTTGTTCAATTATTATTTTTATTTAGTGTAGTATAAGCTTATGTCTTAAGCATCCTAAATAATGCAATAGATACCGTTTTTGAAATATAGTCAACTTGTAGGTGAAAAGGGGAAGCATAATGTAAGATGCAAACCATTATAGGTTACTAAAGGCAACGATTTACCGGTGCGCCACCGTATTATAATGAAATGGATTAAAAAATATATTTTGTAAACGATCACACACTTATTTATTGTTGACCAGCAGATGTCTCTAATGTGCATTGTGAATAGATAACGAAGCACCGACAAAATAACCGTTTTTCAGCACAATTTGGTGAGAGCACCGAAGCTTTCAGAACGCCTCGGCTTCTGATTACAATTTATTTCCCTGTCCACCATCTTACTCCTACCTCATGGCCACACGGCTAAATGTATGGATTAGAATGACCTAACACATTTAAACTGGAACAAACATTTCAATAAGGGGTGCAAAAAACATCTAACTAACTTCATTGGATTTGTTTAGAAAAAAGTATCTGTGTCGCATAAGATTAATCAATCAATCAATGTACATGCACAAACATAGATATTGAAACAATGTATTTTTTTTATCTACCGGCTATAGAGCATGCTGGGAAATATAATAATGATGGGTGTGGTTTTGGTTCAATGTGATGTGTATAGTTTCTGGCTCCTGTATTAGGGTAAATCCAGCACCTCAAAATAAGGCCTTATGAAATACATGTGGTATTGTGCTATATATGCAACAAACATGTCTCTGTCACTAACAAATACAGTCATGGGTGGTAACTCTACAACTTACTCAAAAGGCAAGGCACTCTGGGAAATATATAAATAAGACTTTACACTAAACAGTGTGTTAATTTTAACACTGTTTCAGTGCCTATATGGGTCCACAGACTCCACACTTTCAGTGTTGATTTAACAATCGTATAATTTGCTCTGTAAGCATCCAACTTGCTGTTTGCAATGTTTGCAATTGGCTTTGAATTACTCTGAAGTATTTTTGATATCATAAAATTAATTGCAGCTTTCGACAGATTCAGTGGCATGTTGATAGAGTCATACAGTAGTTGAGCGTCACAACTTATTTGACTTGATTATGTACACATGGGGCAATGGACATTCAGGAGAATGGTTAGTTACAGAATGTTCAGATAGAAATGTATTGTGTAGATCCAATATGACTTTCAGATATTTTTATCTTCAACATGCAGTTCCAGATACAGCCCTGCCATTAGTTGAAGGGAATCAACCCAATAGTTTCAGAAAAGTAGTCACTTCCTGAGATCTGTATTCAGATATTTTAACATTGTTATTTTAACATTTTGAAAATGTTGTTGCTTTCTCAGATCTGTATTCAAATAATTTTGAAAAGTAGTTATTCTTTGGGATCTATTTGTTACTTTCCATTAAGCATAGTTAAAACTATGCCAGGTCTGGTGTGTGTTAGTGTTTCTGATCCTAGATCTGTGTGAGGTGGTGTTTATGATCTTAGATCTGTGTGTGAGGTAATGTAGCATATCTTACTGTTCCTGTCTGCTGCTCAGTGTCTCCATCCGGTGGTTTGCTCCAGGCCAGAGTGATGAGAGAACCCTGCTTCTCATAGCTCTGAGGAGTCTTTCTGTGGCTGCCCTCCCTCGCCTCTTGTCCCTCACACACCTCTCGCTCTGCAGAGAATCCATTGGAGGCAGAGGGTGTGTGGTGTGTGTCGAGGGAGTGTATGGTGTCTGAAACACACAGGATCTCCAGATAGGGCAGGTCCTCCGGGGCCAGGGCCGTCCCACAGCCTGGAGACACACATGCACACAATATGTGATGTGTCTTTTTTAATGATTGGTGTGTCTGTGTATTACCTGTGCAGAGGTCCCCTGTGTGTTGGTGTTCTGGGTCACCTCTGGTCAGGTCTGTGGGCGGGGAGGCTGAGGAGATGTTCTGGACTGAGATTGAGTCAGAAGGCCCCAGGCAGGGGTCAACAACAGTCAGTAGTGTGTTGGGGTCCGAGGTCAGGCAGGAGTTAGAGGTGAGGAGTGTTAGCAAGCAGGAGAGTCGAGGCTCTCTGAGTTCAGACTCATGCTCTTCTATCAGGGACAGCAGGCACTGTTCACCCTGGACACAGACGCAATGCACGCACGCACGCAGACACACACACACACACACACACACACACACACACACACACACACACACACACACACACACACACACACACACACACACACACACACACACACACACACACACACACACACACACACACACACACTTCAAATGGTGGACCAAATAGATCTGCCAGTGTAGCCACAATGGAAAGTTGCTTTGATTTTAACAGTGTTGTGACTGACCCTGTCCAGTAGAGTTGACAGCACTGCAGAGACCTGGGCCTCCTGGAGATCCATTAGCTCAACCAGCAGGACCAGAGCACAGCCTCCCCACTGGGACTGGTTCTGTAGGGAGGTTTGGGACCTGGGCTGGGCAGGGCCCTGTGCTGGCAGGGTTTGGGGCTGAAGACAGGACTGGAGCTGGGCATGTGTTTGGGCCTGAGTCAGTAGGAAGGTGTGTGTGTGTCTCAGCCTGCTCATACACCCCGCTCTCAGCGCCCCCTCCCTTTGCTGGACCCACTCTGCTAACACAACACCTCACAGATCACAGTCACACAACTGGTTACTGGACATCACTGATTACATTACAGATAATAGGAGAGATCCAGATAGATACAAGCAGTCATTTAGCTATATTTGATATACAGACTGACCCTCTATAGGTGACTTCTGCTCTCCTGGTCCCTGAAGCTTGTCTGGGGAGTCCCCGTGCAGCAGCCTCAGCAGACACTTTCTCTCCCGCTCCTGATTCAGTACCAGACACCTCAGCACCACCTGGTCAGAGGCCAGAGGTCAAACTCCAGTGGGCGGGAGGGAGGCATATAACAGTAAAACAAAGAGGCAACAGCAGTGTTACTGACAGATACTAGACATAACCTGTTGTTGAAAGACAGAGGATTCCTCTTCTTCCTCCTCCTCCTTCTCCTTCTCCTGCAGCCAGAGCTGGGCCTGATCTCTCTTGCAGGACCCTATAATCCTGGGCCTGGAAACAAGGCATATGTAGGAAATCATTTACACATTAAAGTCAGAGACTTATTCCCATTGTGGTTGTCATGAAGGCCTCACCATGTCTCCCAGTCCTGTCTGGCTGCCAGCAGTGCACCATGGGACAGTGTCTCCCTCTGAGCTCTGATGGTGGCCAGGCTGGCATACAGACCCATCAACTGCAGGGTTTCCCTGTCCAGTCTGCAAGGGCAGAAGGACATGATCTGACAGTCAATGTTGTAATTGGCTTATTGCAGGACCTGGAAAATGTTGTGCTTGCCTCTCGTCAGGGCTGTTATTGTGGAATTGGTGTGTGTGTCTGTATGTGTTTGTACCTCTTGGCCAGGGCAGTGAGAGTGTTTGTCTCATGCTCAAGGCTGGTGTGTATTTCAGTGAGGAGAGAGATGGCCGACCAAGACTGCTCCCTGGGTTTCACCCAATCAGGACAGCCCCTCAGGGACACACCCTCACTGCACCTGTCAATCATATCATCACCTGGTCAGAGGCATAGCCATCTGCTTCACATATACCTGCTCATCCTCAGGTTTGCCAATCAATTAGATCACTCCTCAATATAAACTCAGTGTGGATCTTTGTTATGCACAGCCTAAAACTATCCTAAGTTTGTGTGTTACCTGTATATCCTGAAGGCTCCAGGTAGGTCAGACAGACTCAGCATGTCATCTGACTCCTGAGTCTCCTCCCATAGCAAACCTAGCTCCGCCTCCCTCTCCTCACGCTCCCATGGCAACAGTGCCTTCCAGGCAACTAGCCCTGTAATATCATAAACATGATGATATGTACTGAGTATACAAATGTGGTGTGTGCGTGTGTGTCTCACCATGGTGTTCCTGCAGCATCTCTGTGAAGAGTATGTGTGTGACGGCATCATACTTCACTTCTACCAGTAGGAGTAGCTCTGACAGAGAGACACACCCCAATGCCTGACTTCTCACCCCTGACCCCCGACCACCACTTAAAGACGGCAGGGCTCCACACACACCCTCCTGCACCAGTCTGGGGACAGACACACACACACACACACATAAATGAGAGGGGGGCAGACAGATAAGGGGAGAGAAAGAGAGCGGGAGGGAGACAGAGAGAGTCTTACAAACTAACAGCTTACCTGGCCCAGCGCTGTCTAACTGCTCTCCTCAGTCTCCACCCACACACTCCTCCCTCTTTTCTCTCCTTTCCCTTTTCTTTCTCTGTGGGTATGTTATGTGTGTCTCTGTTGTACTGCGCTTGACTGGTGGTGTGGTACAGGTCTTGGTTGAGGTGTATGGTGTGCGTGTCTCTTGTATGTGTGTCTGTGGTGTGTGTGTCTGTGTGGTACAGGTCTCTGAGTTTTCCTGTGTTGAGCAACTGAAGGTCCCAGTAGATCTGTAGAATCAGGGTTCAGAAACAAACCTCATTCAAAGTTTTTTAAGCTCAAACATTAAGAATTTGAATTATATTAGAACACAGGTGTAATACACAGACACACACATACACACAGAGCTGTGATAGCTACTATACCTCGTCTCTCCTTTCTCTCTCTCTTTCCATCTCAAGGAGAACTTCTAAAACCTTTCCATCACTGCAGGACCAACTCTCATCATCCCCTTCAACCTAAGTGAGGCAGGGGAAGAGGTTTAAACAATACAGCTTGGCAATAGTAGCACATAGCCTGTCAAACCTATATCATTTTTGTCTGGGTACCAGTCAATTTCGCTAACATTCCACTCCTTTCCACTGGTCACATACTGGTTGAATCAACATTGTTTCCATGTAATTTCAATGAAATGACAATTGACCAACGTAGAATAGATGTTGTTTTGACAGTCTGTGCCCAGCGTGTTGTCACTTCTTTAATTTGCTAAAGACAGGAGTGGCAAGGAGTGGAATGTAATAGCTGAACAGAGACGTCAACCAAACTAATTGAATTTAGAGAGGATAAACAGAGTGTTCGTGTGTACTTCTAACATCATTATAGCAGTGTGTCTGTTTGTGTGTACATCTAACTTCATTATAGCTGTGTGTCTGTTTGTGTGTACTTCTAACTTCATTATAGCTGTGTGTCTGTTTGTGTGTACTTCTAACTTCATTATAGCTGTGTGTCTGTTTGTGTGTACTTCTAACATCATTATAGCTGTGTGTCTGTTTGTGTGTACTTCTAACATCATTATAGCTGTGTGTCTGTTTGTGTGTGTCACCTTCTTTATAGCTGTGTGTCTGTTTGTGTGTGTCACCTTCTTTATAGCTGTGTGTTTTTCTGTGTGTGTCACCTTCTTTATAGCTGTGTGTGCATCCTCCAAGCCGGTGTGTAGATGGAACACCTTGTGGAACAGAACACACACTTCCTGAGGAGAAAGCTGTCCTCCAAGAGAACGACCTAAAGACTGGTACAGACCAGCCACACACTGCTCCATCACACCCTGGAGAGATCACACACACACAGTACACCTCACACATTACACAAACAATATACTAATAAGACAGTACTGAAGAAAATAAATATTATCAGCCAGCCATAGTGTCTTACCTGCTCCATGTTTACGCTGTAGACTGATGAATTATACACACTATCGCCATTATTACGCCAGTCGCCCCGACAACAGTCGGATTAGGTTACCAGGCAACAATACCGAAAGTTGTCTGCCAGCCTAAGTCAGACAGGTGACACCTGACCATGTTACTGGTCTCACCTTGGAGCAATTAGTTCCCCTGGCCTGTATAAAGTATTAAAACACGCACAGAAACCACACATTGAACAGTCATCTTTATTTGTTGTGAAATGGCAGAGGGAATGTGACCAATATTGCCAGTCTGTGTCCGGCATAACACATGTTACATACACATTAAGTAACAAAGTAAAATCATGTGTTCAAACATATTCCAATAATTCCCTGTGGATACAACAGGGTTTCTACAGTAAAAGCTCCTGGTTATGTAGTGGAGTAACAACATGTTAATAACAGTGTTTATCCACCTTTTTATTTCCCCACTACATCCCTGCAGAGCATCATAGTGTGCCAGCAGCCCTATCAAATCAAATAGCAGATGTTATTGTGTGTGTAGCGAAATGCTTGCTTCTAGCTCCAACAGTGCAGTAATATCTACCAAGTAATATCTAACATTTTTCACAATACACACAGTACACACAAATCTAATTAAAGGAATGTAATTAAGAATACATACATTTATAGACCAGCAATGTCAGAGTGGCATAGAATAAGAAACTCTAGAATAGAATATAGTATATACTGTACATATGAGATGAGTAATGCAAAATATGTAAAAATAAATAAATACATTGTGACTAGTGTTCCATTATTAAAGTGGCCAGTACCAGCTTTGATGCACCTGTACTGACCTCGCCTTCTGGAATATAACGTGGTGAACAGGTAGTGGCTCGGGTGGTTGTTGTCCTTGATTATCTTTTTGGCCTTCCTGTGACATCGGGTGCTGTATGTGTCTTGGTGGGCAAGTAGTTTGCCCCCGGTGATGCGTTGGGCAGACCAAACCACCCTCTGGAGAGCCCTGTGGTTGCTGGTGGTGCAGTTGCCATACCAGACGGTGATACAGCCCGACAGGATGCTCTCAATTGTGCATTTGTAAAAGTTTGTGAGGGTTTTAGGTGCTAAGCCAAATTTCTTCAGCCTCCTGAGGTTGACGAGGCGCTGCTGCACCTTCTTCACCACACTGTCTATGTGGGTGGACCATTTCAGTCTGTCAGTGATGTGTACGCTGAGAAACTTGAAGCTTTTCACCTTCTCCACTGCGGTCCCGTCGATGTGGATAGGGGGTTGCTCTCTTTTCTGTTTCCTGAAGTCCACGATCAGCTCCCTTGTTATGTTGATGTTGAGTGAGAGGTTATTTATCTGGCACCATACTCCCAGAGCTCTGACCTCCTCTTTGTAGGCTGTCTCGTCATTGGTAATCAAGCCTACTACTGTTGTGTCGTCTGCAAACTTGATGATTGAGTTTGAGGCGTGCGTGGCTGCAGTCATGGGTGAACAGGGAGTGCAGGAGGGGGCTGAGCACGCACCCTTGTGGGGCCCCAGTGTTGAGGATCAATGAAGTGGAGGTGTTGTTTCCTACCTTCACCACCTGGGGGCGGCCCGTCAGGAAGTCCAGGACCCAGTTGCACAGCAGGGCAGGGTTCAGACTCAGGGCCTCAAGCTTAATGATGAGCTTGGAGGGTACTATGGTGTTGAATGCTGAGCTATAGTCAATGAACAGCATTCTTACATAGGTATTCCTCTTGTCCTGATGGGATAAGGCAGTGTGCAGTGCAATAGCATCGTATGTGGATCTATTGGGGCGGTAAGCAAATTGATGTGGGTCTAGGGCAGGGGTGTCAAAGTCAAATGGACGGAGGGCCAAATAAAAAATTTAGCTACAAGCCGAGGGCCGGACTGTTCGAATGTTCATTGAAAAATTTTTAAATGTACTAGTGAACAGGTAGTGGCGCATATAGTCTAGTGAACCTAATTGAACCTACTGAAAACCTAACAAATATATTCCAATATGATCAGATAAATAAAGCAATATTTTCTTATGGCTCTGTCAGTAATCTTTAATTTTCAACAGACACAAAAGACAAATTTCCTTTATATAAAAATCCCCATAACATGAACATTAAATGAAAGAAACCGGTATTCAAGGCACCATCAGTAGCCTATATTTTCTATTTTAAAAAGTGGGCTAAATTTACTTCAAAGAAACAGCCAAGGAATATGCAATGAAATCTTTTCCCTTTTTCACAAGCTGTCTTTTAGATTGATGGACAACTGGTCTACTCTGGCAATGGTGTTTCTGCTCAGACTCACATTTAAAAAGAGTTGCCTTTTTTCTGGGCAAACTTCTCCACAAACTTTAATCATGCAGTTTTTGATGAAATCCCCCTCCGTAAATGGCCGGGCTGATTTAGCGATCTCTTCTGCCAAAATAAAACTGGCCTTGACAGCAGCCTGGCCTTGTGATTTGGCTTTTTTGAACAGAGCCTGTCGAGATTTGAGGCCTCGTTTTAATTCCTCTGCCTTTTGTAGCCTTTGTTCCATGTCCATATTCTTGTTTTTGTCCGCGTGTTTCGTTTCATAATGTCGTCTCAGATTATACTCTTTCAGTACCGCCACACTTTCTCCACACAGAAGACACAGTTTTCCAGCTACCTCCGTGAACATATACTCCGAACCCACCTTGTTTGAAACCCCGGTTCTCAGTGTCCACCTTCCGTTTTGCCATTTTTGATGGGTATCTGAAAGTTAATTTTACTGTGATGCTGACGACTGCTGTGCCAATAAATATTGAAATGAAGCAGCCTACTGCTCGGTGCGCCCGTTGCATTGTGGGAAATGTAGTATTGGTGCGTGAAAAGATCTGAGCTGCCGGTCAATGCTGCGGTCTGCAAAGGTTCTAATAATAAATCAAGATCATCCCAGGGGCCGTAAAGAACCTTCTCGTATGTGGCCCTATTGGGGCCTACTCTGACATATGTGGTCTAGGGTGTCAGGTAAGGGAGAGGTGATATGATCCTTGACTAGTCTCTCAAAGCACATGATGACAGAAGTGAGTGCTACGGGTTGATAGTTAGTTCAGTTACCTTTGCTTTCTTGGGTACAGGAACAATGGTGGCCAACTTGAAGCATGTGGGGACAGCAGACTGGGATAGGGAGAGATTGAATATGTCCGTCAACCTCCTGAGTGCTACAGAGGCAGGCAGTGGTCACATCACAAACACTTGCAGTACAGTCCTAAAATACAGAGCATTCATTACAAGGTTGATAAAAATTCATCCATCTTCACAGAATCATAATAAATCAACAACAAGGTAAGGGAGTGAATGAGGTTCCTCCTTCATTCACACTGGCAGAGCTGGGAGAGGTCCTTAGAAATGTAGGTATATGTCTGTGCATTAGGATTTGCCGTGTATGATCTTGAGGCATGTCTTTGGCGGTACACAGTGGTTGTTTGGTTGTTGTGTAGTACCAGTCCATCAGGACATTGGCATCTGGGTACACAGGGTTTAAAAACGTGTCTCTCTATCACTCCTAGTGGTACTTCACCGTTAACACATGTCACTGGACATGGGGGAACACACACATCAAATATGAAACCACGCTCCACTGGACAGACCACCGCTAGAGAGAGAGAGCGAGAAAGAGAGACAGGAAGGGGGAGATGAGGAGGGTATACATGGATGATGTTGGAAAATAATGTTGGAAAACAATGTGTTATAATGTGGTTTTGTTTGTGTGTGTATTTACCACACAGTGAGGAGCTCCTCCAGTACAGTCTAGCCCCTGCCTCTCTGCACTGCGTTGCGTAGGCCTCCAGGGCATCACACAGAAACTTGTCAATATTGGCTCCGCAGCCAATGTGCGTTTAACCCAAGTCTGGTGTATGTGTGTGTGTGACCTGCAGCGTGCGTTAGCTGACTTCCTGGCCTGCTGTCTTACAGGGGTCAACATCCTCCCCAGGCCTACAGGACGACTGCTGTTATCCCTGCCCACCTACAGAGGGAGATATAAATAGGTCTGTCTGTCTGTCTGTCTGTCTACGAGCTGTGGTTAACACTACAAGACAGACACAGACCTTCCAGCTGTTTCCGAAGGCGGCCTCTGATTGGCTGACTTTTCCTGCAGGGGTTCGCAGGTCACTCTGGAGGTAGTTGTTGAAGTTGCCACAGAGACCTGTCATGACGTTGCCCTCTTTGGGTACAGCAAGCCCCCCTACACCCAGGCTGCTGTGGTCAGAGAGGTCGTAAATTCCTGGAGGAGATTATCTCCTCATGGCCACAGTATAGAGACAGAGTGAATTTTCATAGAGAACAAAGGAATTTATTCCACCTCACAGAACTTGAGGTCCGAACAACAGTTATGTTCTGGAGAAGGTATAAAAGATCGGTGAAGAATCCAGCTACGAACTGGTCCGTTTGGTACAATTTTGTGAAACTCATGGGAGCCAAAACTGACACATTACCATAACGCTGTTTATATAATAGCCTCAGATATGAGGCTTACATCTAGTTGTTGTATAAGATGAATGAGTGAGGATGATACTGTTTGTGAAATTGTGTAATGTGATTTTGGACTGTTAAATGAAGGAAACTCCAATTCCCTTTGGAGTTTAACTAAATCAGAGGACCATGAGGACCATGAGGACCATGAGCACAGTTATGGTCGGGCATCCTGGGACAGGCCCTTTTCTGCAATTCCGAATATAACCACCACCTTGAGAATTTCTCAACAGACCATGTTGCTCTCAATTACGAGAGGAGAAAGGTTGCAGACCAGCTTACCTCGATAACGAGAGGGCCAAGGTTTGAGACCAGACTGCTGAATATTTTCACCATCCCACATGGTTAAACTCTTAGACTAGCGATACCGACAGAATAAGAACAAGTCTTTGATATTCATTACTAGTCTGCAGCTAGGAATTCGGTATCATTGAACGCGAAGACCGACAACCGCCGAAACATCTATCCATAACGACATGAATGAATGTCACTCTGAACTATCCATTCCAACCACGACAGAGAGGGCGGACAAACTCTCCAACAGAAGCAAACTTTTCAACAGAGACCCCGACGACACACTGAGCGTAAATATATATATATATTGATTGCAATTGTTCCCGAATGAGTGTCGTTCATGTGCAAAGGATTAGCATTTCAATTGTTATAATTATCAACTCTGTAGTGACTTCTCAGCTGACCCCCACTCCTACTAATTACAGAGAATCTTTGATAAAAACTAAAAGTCTAAATTTAATGATAGTAAAAACACGACAGGTCACAGGTGTGACCTTTATACGACCCTGGAACACCTCCCTCCAAGTAGGACCGCCCACTCCACAACACCTGAGGGGGAGGGGAGTTCAGACATGTAAGAGTGAACACGGTAAGTGTTAAGACAGCTAAGAGTAAATAGATACAGTGGTTCCAGTACCTTTATTCCTATAATGTTGAGTAGGATGGCATTTGTCTGGCGCTCCAGGTAGATGTATATTTCCTTGAGGAATGGCAGGGTGATTACCTGGAATAAAAAAAAACACCTCACGTCGGATTGGCTCTTACCTCTAATACACACACTCTGATTGGCTCTCTGCTAGAACATCCACAACCAACAATTTTCTCACCTTAACAACCCAGTCCTGGAGTAGCTGCGCCACCACATCTCCTATGAAGACAGTCACCTCTTTGGTCCAGGACACTCCCTTTTGACCATGGTCGTCATTGGTCGCATGGACACTGGATACATACAGACAGGTGTACATAAATTACTTCAAATCAACCAAATACCAAACCTTGCTAAGTATACATTTTGTTAATATAAAAAACCTTACTGCATACCTGGAGTCCCCTCTGTCACAGTCCTGGGCCAGTACGTAGGTGCAGGTGGGAATCCCCGAACGCTACACAGGTAGCTGGCCGTGGAATGCAGTGGGGACAACACACACCTGGGATCACATCGGAAGTCTTGTCCTGTCACACACAAGTGAAACGGAACACTGAGAGACCAGACGGAACACTAAAAGACCAGACAGAAGACAGAGAGACCAGACGGAATATTGAGAGACCAGACGGAACACTGAACAGTGGTTGCACTGGCAGGTGAAGCAGGGTTCATCAGAGTTGCTGTGCAGTTACTGAGGGGCTATACACACATGCATGTTACTGGAAGCCTTAAAGTGAGAGAGAGAGTGCATGTGTACTCAAATCAAATCAAATTTTATTTGTCACATACATATGGTTAGCAGATGTTAATGCGAGTGTAGCGAAATGCTTGTGCTTCCAGTTCCGACAATGCAGTAAAACTTTAGGGGAAACTAATTTCTTCTACACAGTGTAAGGGGATAAAGAATATGTACATAAATATATGAATGAGTGATGGTGCAGAGCAGCATAGGCAAGATACAGTAGATGGTATCGAGTACAGTATATACATATGAGATGAGTATGTAAACAAGGTGGCATAGTTAAAGTGGCTAGTGATATATGTATTACATAAGGATGCAGTAGATGATAGAGTACAGTATATACTGTACTCTTGAACTTTGCGACCTTGAACTTTGCGACCTTCTGCCACATTTCAGGCTTCAAACATAAAGATATAAAACTGTATTTTTGTTGTGAAGAATCAACAACAAGTGGGACACAATCATGAAGTGGAACGACATTTATTGGATATTTCAAACTTTTTTAACAAATCAAAAACTGAAAAATTGGGCGTGCAAAATTATTCAGCCCCCTTAAGTTAATACTTTGTAGCGCCACCTTTTGCTGCGATTACAGCTGTAAGTCACTTGGGGTATGTCTATCAGTTTTGCACATCGAGAGACTGAAATTTTTTCCCATGCAAAACAGCTCGCGCTCAGTGAGGTTGGATGGAGAGCATTTGTGAACAGCAGTTTTCAGTTCTTTCCACAGATTCTCGATTGGATTCAGGTCTGGACTTTGATTTGGCCATTCTAACACCTGGATATGTTTATTTTTGAACCATTCCATTGTAGATTTTGCTTTATGTTTTGGATCATTGTCTTGTTGGAAGACAATTCTCCGTCCCAGTCTCAGGTCTTTTGCAGACTCCATCAGGTTTTCTTCCAGAATGGTCCTGTATTTGGCTCCATCCATCTTCCCATCAATTTTAACCATCTTCCCTGTCCCTGCTGAAGAAAAGCAGGCCCAAACCATGATGCTGCCACCACCATGTTTGACAGTGGGTATGGTGTGTTCAGGGTGATGAGCTGTGTTGCTTTTACGCCAAACATAACGTTTTGCATTGTTGCCAAAAAGTTCAATTTTGGTTTCATCTGACCAGAGCACCTTCTTCCACATGTTTGGTGTGTCTCCCACTTGGCTTGTGGCAAACTTTAAACGACACTTTTTATGGATATCTTTAAGAAATGGCTTTCTTCTTGCCACTCTTCCATAAAGGCCAGATTTGTGCAATATACGACTGATTGTTGTCCTATGGAAAGAGTCTCCCACCTCAGCTGTAGATCTCTGCAGTTCATCCAGAGTGATCATGGGCCTCTTGGCTGCATCTCTGATCAGTCTTCTCCTTGTATGAGCTGAAAGTTTAGAGGGACGGCCAGGTCTTGGTAGATTTTCAGTGGTCTGATACTCCTTCCATTTCAAAATTATTGCTTGCACAGTGCTCCTTGGGATGTTTAAAGCTTGGGAAATCTTTTTGTATCCAAATCCGGCTTTAAACTTCTTCACAACAGTATCTCGGACCTGCCTGGTGTGTTCCTTGTTCTTCATGATGCTCTCTGCGCTTTTAACGGACCTCTGAGACTATCACAGTGCAGGTGCATTTATACAAAGACTTGATTACACACAGGTGGATTGTATTTATCATCATTAGTCATTTAGGTCAACATTGGATCATTCAGAGATCCTCACTGAACTTCTGGAGAGAGTTTGCTGCACTGACAGTAAAGGGGCTGAATAATTTTGCACGCCCAATTTTTCAGTTTTTGATTTGTTAAAAAAGTTTGAAATATCCAATAAATGTCGTTCCACTTCATGATTGTGTCCCACTTGTTGTTGATTCTTCACAAAAATACAGTTTTATATCTTTATGTTTGAAGCCTAAAATGTGGCAAAAGGTCGCAAAGTTCAAGGGGGCCGAATACTTTTGCAAGGCACTGTATGAGATGAATAATGTAGGGTATGTAAACATTATATTAGGTAGCATTGTTTAAAGTGGCTAGTGATATATTTTACATCCTTCCCATCAATTTCCATTATTGAAGTGGCTGGAGTTGAGTCAGTGTGTTGGCAGCAGCCACTCAATGTTAGTGGTTGCTGTTTAACCTCTTACACCTATGGTGGCGCTATTTCATTTTTGGAAGAAAAACGTTCCCGTTTTAAACAAGATATTTTGTCACAAAAAGATGCTCGACTATGCATATAATTGCTACTGTTCGAAAGAAAACACTGACGTGTCCAGAAATACAAATATCTTCTCTGTGCGTGCCCTTTAACGTGAGCTTCAGGCAAAACCAAGATGACTTGGCATCCAGGAAATGACAAGGATTTTTGAGGCTCTGTCTTTCATGATCTCCTTATATGGCTGTGAACGCAAGAGGAATGAGTCTGCCCTTTCTGTCGTTTCCCCAAGGTGTCTGCAGCATTGTGACGTATTTGTAGGCAGATCATTGGAAGATTGACCATAAGAGACCACATTTACCACGTGTCCGCCCGGTGTCCTGCGCCGAAATTGGTGCGCAAAAGTCACCTGCCAGTATTTTTCCATGGGGCACAGAGAGAGAAGCAAGCTTTCACTAGGGTGTCAGGTAGGGTGGAGGTGATATGGTCCTTGACTAGTCTCTCAAAGCACTTCATGATGACGGAAGTGAGTGCTACAGGGCGGTAGTCGTTTAGCTCAGTTACCTTAGCTTTCTTGGGAACAGGAACAATGGTGGCCCTCTTGACAATCCTGTTGGGAGTTCAAGTGCGTTTGAGATAGAAGCTGTTTTTCAGCGGGGTGAACAGGCAGTGGCTCGGGTGGGTGTTGTCCTTGATGATCTTTATGGCCTTCCTGTAACATCGGGTGGTGTAGGTGTCCTGGAGGGCAGGTATGTGGGAACAGCAGACTGGTATAGGGATTGATTGAATATGTCCGTAAACACACCAGACAGCTGGTCTGCGCATGCTCTGAGCTCAGTTACCTTAGGGAACGCGGCTGGGGATGCCGTCTGGGCCTGCAGCCTTGCGAGTGTTAACATGTTTAAATGTTTTACTCACCTCGGCTGCAGTGAAGGAGAGACCGCATGTTTCCGTTGCAGGCCGTGTCAGTGGCACTGTATTGTCCTCAAAGCGGGCAAAAAAGTTATTTAGTCTGCCTGGGAGCAAGACATCCTGGTCCGTGACTGTGCTGGATTTCGTCTTATAGTCCGTGATTGACTGTAGACCCTGCCACATACCTCTTGTTTCTGAGCCGTTGAATTGAGATTCTACTTTGTCTCTGTACTGACACTTAGCTTGTTTGATAGCCTTACGGAGGGAATAGCTGCACTGTTTGTAATCGGTCATATTACCAGTCACCTTGCCCTGATTAAAAGCATTGGTTCGCACTTTCAGTTTCACGCGAATGCTGCCATCAATCCACGGTTTCTGGTTAGGGAATGTTTTAATCGCTGCTATGGGAACGACATCTTCAACGCACGTTCTAATGAACTCGCACACGAATCAGCGTATTCGTCAATGTTGTTGCCTGACGCAATACGAAACATGTCCCAGTCCACGTGATGGAAGCAGTCTTGGAGTGTGGAATCAGCTTGGTCGGACCAGCGTTGGACAGACCTCAGCGTTGGGGCTCCTTGTTTCAGTTTCTGCCTGTAGGCAGGGATCAGCAAAATGGAGTCGTGGTCAGCTTTCCCGAAAGGGGGGCGGGGCAGGGCCTTATATGCGTCGCGGAAGTTAGAATAACAGTGATCCAAGGTTTTGCCAGCCCTGGTGGCGCAATCGATATGCTGATACATTTTAGGGAGTCTTGTTTTCAGATTAGCCTTGTTAAAATCCCCAGCTACAATGAATGCAGCCTCAGGATGTATGGATTCCAGTTTGCAAAGTCAAATATAGTTCGTTCAGAGCCATCGATGTGTCTGCTTGGGGGGGGAATATATACGGCTGTGATTATAATCGAAGAGAATTCTCTTGGTAGATAATGCGGGCTACATTTAATTGTGAGGAATTCTAAATCAGGTGAACAGAAGGATTTGAGTTCCTGTATGTTTCTGTGATCACACCACGTCTCGTTAGCCATAAGGCATACGCCCCCACCACTCTTCTTACCAGAAAGGTGTTTGTTTCTGTTGGCGCGATGCGTGGAGAAACCGAAAGTATCTCTCCAGTGAGCCATGTTTCCGTGAAGCAAAGAACGTTACAGTCTCTGATGTCCCTCTGGAATGCTACCCTTGCTCGGATTTCATCAACCTTGTTGTCAAGAGACTGGACATTGGCGAGAAGAATGCTAGGAAGTGGGGCACGATGTGCCCGTCTACGTAGTCTGACCAGAAGACCGCCTCGTTTCCCTCGTTTACGAAGTTGTTTTATTGAGTCGCCGGCTGGGATCCATTCCGTTGTCCTGGTTGAAAGGCAGAACACAGGATCCGCTTCGTGAAAGTCATATTCTTGGTCCTACTGATGGTGAGTTGACTCTGATCTTATATTCAGTAGTTCTTCTCGACTGTATGTAATGAAACCTAAGATGACCTGGGGTACTAATGTAAGAAATAACACGTAAAAAAAAAAACTGCATAGTTTCCTAGGAACGCGAAGCGAGGCGGCCATACTACCTATGTAGGTGTGTGTACTGAGGTACAGTAGGTGTGTAAACTGGGGGATCTGTGTGTGCATGACTGTATGTTCTGTCAGTAAATAATCAGATCTATCCAGAAACAGAGTACTCCTTTGTCTTTCTTTTCCTAGATAGTCACCCATAAAAGGGTCCTGAGTGAGATTTTTTCGAGGGATTTTCTATCACCTCAGTTGAACACCTGATTCCCTTTTTGTTCAAACTGGGCTGATGTAGGTTTGGGTATACTTTCTTTCCATTGTACAAACAGGTATTAAATACTGTATTAAGCACTGAATAACGTGTGTGCATTTTGTGTATGTGACAGTGTGTGTGTGCTACTTGGCAAGTACACCATCTCACCATCACATGCTAGGCAGCACTCGCTCTGTATTGGGTAAGGACAGCTGACAGCAGGGCAGCGTTTCCTCGCACAGAGGACTGAACCCATCGCGACACGCATACACTTCACACGGGCCGGACACATCATCCCAAGATTCCCTGTTGGCCCACACCCAACCCCCATATGGACAGCCTGAAACACTCAGAGATGTAGGATCTTAATTTGATCATCCTGTTGCAGGAAAACAAATTAAGTCACACAATCAAAAGCTTGACACACAGGTCCATGTATGCACGCATGTAAATAAACAGGTGCACACACATTTGAGGTTTAGAAATGGTTCTGAAGTTTGCAATTTCCACATAGAAATTTCATACTTGATTTTCCCTTTCGAAAAATGTATCAACCTCTACATAAATGTCCATCAATTATAATCCATATAATAATTCACATTTCCTGTTGCTGTAGGATTATTTTTCTGCTGTAGTAAAATGACTCAAATTAAGATCCGACGGAAAGTATTCAGACCCCTTTCCTTTTTCCACAATTTGTTACATTACAGCCTTATTCTAAAATGCATTAGATAAAAACATTTCCTCAGAAATCTACACACAATACCCCATAATGACAAAGGGGCGGCAGGGTAGCCTAGTGGTTAGAGCGTTGGACTAGTAACCGGAAGGTTGCGAGTTCAAACCCCCGAGCTGACAAGGTACAAATCTGTCGTTCTGCCCCTGAACAGGCAGTTAACCCACTGTTCCCAGGCCGTCATTGAAAATAAGAATTTGTTCTTAACTGACTTGCCTGGTTAAATAAAGGTAAAAAAAAAAAAAAGCAAAATCAGGTATTTAGAATTAAAAAAAAAACATTTATTAAAAATTAAAAACAGAAATACCTTATTTACATAGGTATTCAGACCCTTTGCTATGAGAGTCGAAATTGAGCTCAGATGCATCCTGTTTCTATTGTTCATACTTGAGTTGTTTCTACAACTTAATTGGAGTCCACCTGTGGTAAATTCAATTGGACAAGATTTTGAAAAGGCACACACCTGCCTATATACAGTGGGGCAAAAAAGTATTTAGTCAGCCACCAATTGTGCAAGTTCTCCCCACTTAAAAAGATGAGAGAGTCCTGTAATTTTCATCATAGGTACACTTCAACTATGACAGACAAAATTAGATTTTTTTTTCTCCAGAAAATCACATTGTAGGATTTTTTATGAATTTATTTGCAAGTTATGGTGGAAAATAAGTATTTGGTCACCGACAAACAAGCAAGATTTCTGGCTCTCACAGACCTGTAACTCCATCTTTAAGAGGCTCCTCTGTCCTCCACTCGTTACCTGTATTAATGGCACCTGTTTGAACTTGTTATCAGTATTAAAGACACCTGTCCACAACCTCAAACAGTCATACTCCAAACTCCACTATGGCCAAGACCAAAGAGCTGTCAAAGGACACCAGAAACAAAATTGTAGACCTGCACCAGGCTGGCAAGACTGAATCTGCAATAGGTAAGCTGCTTGGTTTGAAGAAATCAAGTGCGGGAGCAATTATTAGGAAATGGAAGACATACAAGACCACTGATAATCTCCCTCGATCTGGGGCTCCACGCAAGATCTCACCCCGTGGGATCAAAATGATCACAAGAACGGTGAGCAAAAATCCCAGAACCACACGGGGGGACCTAGTGAATGACCTGTAGAGAGCTGGGACCAAAGTAACAAAGCCTACTATCAGTAACACACTACGCCGCCAGGGACTCAAATCCTGCAGTGCCAGACGTGTCCCCCTGCTTAAGCCAGTACATGTCCAGGCCCGTCTGAAGTTTGCTAGAGAGCATTTGGATGATCTAGAAGAAGATTGGGAGAATGTCATATGGTCAGATGAAACCAAAATAGAACTTTTTGTTAAAAACTCAACTCGTCGTGTTTGGAAGACAAAGAATGCTGAGTTGCATCCAAAGAACACCATACCTACTGCGAAGCATGGGGGTGGAAACATCATGCTTTGGGGCTATTTTTCTGCAAAGGGACCAGGACGACTGATCCGTGTAAAGGACAGAATGAATGGGGCCATGTATCGTGAGATTTTGAGTGAAAACCTCCTTCCATCAGCAAGGGCATTGAAGGTGAAACGTGGCTGGGTCTTTCAGCATGACAATGATCCCAAGCACACCGCCTGGGCAACAAAGGAGTGGCTTCGTAAGAAGCATTTCAAGGTCCTGGAGTGGCCTAGCCAGTCTCCAGATCTCAACCCCATAGAAAATCTTTGGAGGGAGTTGAAAGTCAGTGTTGCTCAGCAACAGCCCCAAAACATCACTGCTCTAGAGGAGATCTGCATGGAGGAATGGGCTCTGAGCCCTCTCCTGTTCACCCACGACTGCGTGGCCACGCACGCCTCTAACTCAACCATCAAGTTTGCGGACGACACAACAGTGGTAGGCTTGACAACGGCGAGACAGCCTACAGGGAGGAGGTGAAGGCCCTCGGAGTGTGGTGTCAGGAAAATAACCTCACACTCAACGTCAACAAAACTAAGGAGATGATTGTGGACTTCAGGAAACAGCAGAGGGAACACCACCCTATTCACAACGATGGGACAGTAGTGGAGAGGGTAGTAAGTTTTAAGTTCCTCGGCGTACACATCACAGACAAACTGAATTGGTCCACCCACACAGACAGCATCGTAAAGAAGGCGCAGCAGCGCCTCTTCAACCTCAGGAGGCTGAAGAAATTTGGCTTGTCACCAAAAGCACTCACAAACTTCTACAGATGCACAATCGAGAGCATCCTGTCGAGCTGTATCACCGCCTGGTATGGCAACTGCTCCGCCCACAACCATAAGGTTAGTGAGGTCTGCACAACGCATCACCGGGGGCAAACTACCTGCCCTCCAGGACACCTACACCACCCGATGTCACAGAAAGGCCATAAAGATCATCAAGGACAACAACCACCCGAGCCACTGCCTGTTCACCCCGCTATCATCCAGAAGGCGAGGTCAGTACAGGTGCATCAAAGCTGGAAGAGAGAGACTGAAAAACAGCTTCTATCTCAAGGCCATCAGACTGTTAAACAGCCACCACAAACATTGAGTGGCTGCTGCCAACACACTGACTCAACTCCAGCCACTTTAATAATGGGAATTGATGGGAATTGATGTAAAATATATCACTAGCCACTTTAAACATTGCTACTTAATATAATGTTTACATACCCTACATTATTCATCTCATATGTATACGTATATACTGTACTCTATATCATCTACTGCATCTTTATGTAATACATGTATCACTAGCCACTTTAAACAATGCCACTTTGTTTACATACTCATCTCATATGTATATACTGTACTGCATCTTGCCTATGCCGCTCTGTACCATCACTCATTCATATATCTTTATGTACATATTCTTTATCCCTTTACACTTGTGTGTATAAGGTAGTAGTTTTGGAATTGTTAGTTAGATTACTCGTTGGTTATTACTGCATTGTCGGAACTAGAAGCACAAGCATTATGCTACACTCGCATTAACATCTGCTAACCATGTGTATGTGACAAATAAATTTGATTTGATCTGATTTGAAAAGCTTGTGAAGACTTACAGAAAACATTTGACCTCTGTCATTGCCAACAAAGGTTATATAACAAAGTATTGAGATAAACTTTTGTTATTGACCAAATACTTATTTTCCACCATAATTTGCAAATTAATTAATAAAAAATCCTACAATGTGATTTTCTGGATTTTTTTTCTCATTTTGTCTGTCATAGTTGAAGTGTACCTATGATGAAAATTACAGGTCACATCTTTTTAAGTGGGAGAATTTGCACAATTGGTGGCTGACTAAATACGTTTTTGCCCCACTTACTGTAAGTTCCGACAGTTGACAGTGCATGTCAGAGAAAAAAACAACCATGAGGTCGAAGGAATTGTCTGTAGATCTCCGATACAGGATTGTGTTGAGGCAAAGATCTGGGGAAGGGCACCAAAATATTTATGCAGCATTGACGGTCCCCAAGAACACAGTGTCTTCCATCATTCTTAAATGGAAGACTTTTGGAACCATAAAGACTCTTCCTAGTGCTGATCGCCCAGCCAAACTGAGCAATCGGGGGAGAAGGGCCAAGGTCAGGGAAGTCACGAAGAACCCGATGGTCACTCTGAACGAGCTTTAGAGTTCCTCTGTGGAAATGGGACAACCTTCCTTAAGGACAATCATCTCTGCAGCACTCCACCAATAAAGGCCTTTATGGTAGAATGGCCAGATGGAAGCCACTCCTTTGTAAAAGGCACATCCGCTTGGAGTATGCCAAAGGGCACCTAAAGACTCTCAGTGTCACACCTGCTCTCGCTCCCCCTCCCTGGCACTCGAAGGCGCTAAGCTCCCCAGCATTACACACTCCTGCCACCATCATTACGCACACCTGCCTTCCCCTCATCACGAGGGGAATTGGACTCTGGACCCAATCTCCTCTGTCATTACCTCCCCTATATCTGTCTTGTTCCCCGCTCTGTTCCCTGCTTCTGCATTGATTGCCACTGTGCTGACGCTGTTCCTGTCCTGCTACCTGTCTGTTCCTCATTAAATGTTTAACTCCTCGTACTTGCTTCTCATCTCCAGCGTCGGGCCTTACTCTCAGACCATGAGAAACAAGATTCTCTAGTCAGGATCGAGGCAAAGATGAACAGAGCAAAGTACAGAGAGATCCTTGATGAAAACCTGCTCCCGAGCGCTCAGGACCTCAGACTGGGGCGAAGGTTTACCTTCCAATAGAATAAAAAACCTAAGCACACAGCCAAGACAATGCATGAGTGGCTTCAGGATAAGTCTCTGAATGTCGTTGAGTGGCCCAGCAAGAGCCCGGACTTGAACATCTCTGGAGAGACCTGAAAATAGCTATGCAGCAACTCTCCCTATCCAACCTGACAGAGCTTGAGAGGATCTGCTGAGAATTGTGTGCTGCACACACTCACCGGGCAGGGGAACACTTTGCCATCCTCATACACATTGTTCTCAAAGGAACAGTCTGGAAGAAACACACAGGCAAAAACACACGTGTTATACCTATGCATCTAGGGCAGCACTCTCTGTGCGGTGTGTGTGTGTTGGAACAGTTCAGGGGGGGACCGGCTCTCCTCACACACTGCACTGTGTTGTCCTGGGAGTGAGCGGTAGGACAAGGCTGGTCGGGGTGTGTAAAGTTTTGTCTGCTATAGACACACTGGTTGAAGGTACAGCGCTCACACTCTGCACAGCACCAACCTTACCTTGGTGGGGTGTGTGCAGGCGGTGGGGGGACAGTGTGTGTGTGTACACACCACTGCTCCATTTAGACAGGAACAGTTGGAGCAGCCTGTCTTTATCTCTGTAGGTATAGAATGTTATCATTGTTGCAAAAATAATCACTTGTGTGTGTGTGGTACCTTTGCAGATGGGGACTTGAGCATCTCTGGAGAGACCTGAAAATAGCTATGCAGCAACTCTCCCTATCCAACCTGACAGAGTTTGAGAGGATCTGCTGAGAATTGTATGCTGTATATATGTGTGTATATTCCTGAGTGCGTGTGTGTGGTGTGTGTGTGTACTGTTACAGTTGTTTCGGCAACAGGTCCCTGGGAGGGGTGTGGTGGAGTGATGTCAGGGGCATTCTGAGCTGTGTCAGTCGACCCTCCCTGACACACACACACATTCCGGTAGAGTACCTTATGATATCCACATCGAGCTAAAGGCTAGAGCTGCCAATTTCAAGGAGTGGGACACTAATCCGGATGCTTTAAGATAGAATCCTACTACACCGGCTCTGATGCTCGTAGGATGTGGCAAGGCATGAAAACTATTCTGGACTACAGAGGTTAACACAGCCACGAGCTGCCCAGTGACGTGAGCCTTCCAGATGAGCTCTCGGTAGCCGATGTGAGCAAGACTTTTAAACAGGCCAACATTCACAAAGGAATGGGCCAGATGGATTACCAGGACGTGTACCCAAAGCATGCACGGACCAACTGGCAAGTGTCTTCACTGACATTTTCAACCTCTCCCTGACCGAGTCTGTAATACCTAAATGTTTCAAGCAGACCACCACAGTCCCTGTGCCCAAGGAAACGAAGGTAACCTGCCAAAATTATTACCGCCCCGTAGCACTCACGGTAGCCATGAAGTGCTTTGAAAGGCTGGTCATGGCTTACATCAATAGCATCATCCTGGATACCCTAGACCCACTCCAATTCGCATACCGCTCACACAGATCCACAGATGATGCAATCTCAATCACACTCCACACTTCCCTTTCCCACCTGGATAAAAGGAACACCTATGTGAGAATGCTGTTCATTGACTACAGCTCAGTGTTCAACACCGTAGTGCCCACAAAGCACAACACTAAGCTAAGGACCCTGGGACTAAACACCTCCCTCTGCAACTGGACCCTGGACTTCCTGATGGGCCGCCCCCAAGTGGTAAGGGTAGGCAACAACATGTCTGCCACACTGATCCTCAACACTAGGGTCCATCAGGGGTGCGTGCTTAGTCCCCTACTGTACTCTTTGTTCACCCACGACTGTGTGTCCAAACATGACTCCAACACCATCATTAAGTTTGCTGACGACACAACAGTGGTAGGCCTGATTATCGACAATGACGAGACAGCCTATAGGGAGGAGGTCAGATAACTGGCAGTGTGGTGCCAGGACAGCAACTTCTCCCTCAATGTGAGCAAGACAAAGGAGCTGATCGTGGACTACAGGAAAAGGAGGTCTGAACAGGCCCCCGCTAACATCGACGGGGCTGCAGTGGAGTGGGTCAAGAGTTTCAAGTTCCTTGATGTCCACATCACCAATGAATTATCATGGTCCAATCACACCAAGACAGTCATGAAGAGGGCATGGCAACACCTTTTCTCCCTAAGGAGACTGAAAAGATTTGTCATGGGTCCCCAGATCCTCAAAAAGTTCTACAGCTGCACCATCGAGAGCATCCTGACCGGTCGCATCACCGCCTGGTATGGCAACAGCTTGGTATCTGAACGTAAGGCACTACAGAGGGTACTGCATATGGCCCAGTACATCTCAGGGGCCAAGCATCCTGCCATCCAGGACCTATATACTAGGCCGTGCCAGAGGAATGCCCCAAATATTGTTAAAGACTCCAGTCATCCAAGTCATACTGTTCTCTATGCTACCGCATGGCAAGTGGACTGGAATTGTCCTTAACAACTTCTACTCCCAAGCCATAAGACTGCTGAACAATTAATCAAATGGCCACCTGGACTATTTACATTGACACCCCCCTTGTATGTTGACTCCATATTGACGTTGAGGTTTTAATTTTTGGCGGTCTTTTCTTAGCGGATGTACAATTGTCGCAAATTGAATTATGGGGAGTTTCAGGCCCCGGAGTGAACATAATTGTACACTCGCAAACTCGACTAAAAAACGAGGTCTGAGGAACTTATGTTGCCAATTTCCCTTGCTTGGCTAATCATTTGGACCACCCTCCAAGATGATGAAGGGGATTCCCCCAAGAGCATAAGGCAAGGGTTAGTGGACGAGGATGTGTCTTTTATGAGTTTGAACCGCAGCCATGGTGAAGAGAAACATATCACATGACACCTTTTAAGCCTATAGGAGAAAGAGAAACATCAAATGACACCTCAACCAATAAGATATCACAGTCTGACATCAGAATTAGTTCATCTATGTTTCTCAAACATCAAATTTCAAAGTGTTTCAGGAAAGGTTTAGGCATGAACTCTGAATGGTTAAGGTAAGGGTTAAGGTTTGGGATAGGCTCAGATTTTTTTTTTTTTAAATAGCTTTCTATCAGTAGATTCGAAGGTGCAATCTTTAGCGCCAGAGGCAGATCATTACATATAAGAGATAAATGGGCAACACTGCAACAGAGTTCAATCTTTAACATTTTCAAAATTGTATTTTAACCCCAGTACAGTGGGACTCATATCTTCACTGAAATTAGTGTAAACTTGACACCTTTAAAGTTAAATGTACACCCTTGATTTAGCTGTGCAGACACAAAGGTCCTGTTATCAGTTGTACCCCTCGAAGGACCAGCATCTGATCTACCTGAAAGCTGTGAGTCTACCTGACCAACCAGGCAGCCACAACCACATACTAGACAGGACCTCCATGAGCCAACTAGCTTTAAGCCGGTCTTCAGCTCTGATGTGGGTTTGCCCACAAAATGAGGTGGAAACTGAGCTGCACTTCCTAACCTCCTGCCAAATGTATGACGATACTAGGGACACATATTTCTCTCAGATTACACAGACCCACAAACAATTCGAAAACAAATCCAATGTTGATAAACTCCCATATCTATTATATGAAATATCACAGTGTGCCATCACAGAAGCAAGATTTGTGACCAGTGAAGAACAAACACCATTGTAAATACAACCTATATGCATTTATGCATTTATTTATTTTCCCTTTTGTACTTTAACTATCGTTACAACACTGTGCATAGCCTTAATATGACATTTGAAAGGTCTCTATCCCTTTGAAACTTGTTTACTGTTAAATTCTTATTGTTTATTTCACATTGTTTATTATCTATTTTACTTGCTTTGGCAATGTAAACATACAGTATGTTTCCCATGCCAATAAAGCCCTTTGAATTGAATTGAGAGAGAGAGAAATAGAAAGAGGCTTTACTCTCTGCCTCTCTCTCTCTGGGCCTGGTGTGTGTGTGTGTGTGTGTGTGTGTGTGTGTGTGTGTGTGTGTGTGTGTGTGTGTGTGTGTGTGTGTGTGTGTGTGTGTGTGTGTGTGTGTGTGTGTGTGTGTGTGTGTGTGTGTGTGTGTGTGTGTGTGTGTGTGTGTGTGTGTGTGTGTGTGTGTGTGTAGAGAAGTGGGACATGGGTGTCATGCTTAAAATCCTATGTTTGATTGGTAATCCCTTGTCAAGCCTGATTAGCGAAGAGCATGTTCTCTCTAAAGCTTGAACATCTGACACACTCGCACACTGGCTCAAACAACACCCTTACAAGACGTGTGTCCCTTGCCTCCACTGTGACTAGATCATCAATAGGCTTAATCAGCCACATCTTTATATCCACACCACAACCCGGACCTGTAATGCCTGATGGAAACCATATTCAACCACCAGGGATCCCAGAGGTGTGTGTGGAGGAAGTCAAACAGGACAGTCAGGTGAGATTTGACTCCTGTCTTTAACCTCCATGCTGTTCTAGTATGATCTTTCTAGGCACCTCGATTGGCTAGTGCTCTCGAAGTACCCTGTTTGTTTATCGGACTGTCACCAGGTAAATCCATCCCCCTTGAGCCGACAGTTATCCTCAGGAAATGCCTTTTAAGCTGCTGTCTGTCTGGTGTGTGAGAGAGAGTTCAAGTACTGTGTGTGTTTGTGTCCGTGTTTCTTTCTGTACGTTTGGTGGTGTCTGCTTGTGTATCTGTGTTTATGTTTCTTCGTGTGTGCTTATTGCTGTGAAGACACGCTCCCTGGGTCAGCTTGGAAGGCTGTGTATGTATATGTGTTCCTACAGTCCGCCCAGCAGATATGTTGTATTCTCTAGGCATTAAGAACACAACCCACAGATGATCTAACACCGAAAGGTCAGTCAGCACAAGTAAAGGTGGAGTGTCTGTATGTGTATATGTGTGTGGGGGGTGGGGCTTGTATTATTATCCTTGTGGGTACCGGAAAACCCCAAAAGTCCCCCCAAGGATAGTAAAGCAAGGAATATGATTTATGCGTGCGTGCTTGCGTGCATGCGTCTGTGTGTGTGCAGGGTAATACTTTTGAGTTCATCAAAATCAAATCAAATTTGTTTTGTCACATGCACCGAATTCAACAGGTGTAGAGTAGACCTTACTGTGAAATGGTTACTTACGAGCCCTTAAACAACAATGCAGTTCAAGAAATATAGTTTATAAAATAATTACTAAATAAAATAAAGTAAAACATGTAAATAAAAAGTAACACAATAAAATGAGATACAGGGGGTACCGGTACAGGTTAGTCGAGGTAATTTGTACATGTAGGTAGGGGTAAAGTGACTATGCATAGAGTGTGAGTGTGTGTGTGTGTGTGTGTGTGTGTGTGTGTGTGTGTGTGTGTGTGTGTGTGTGTGTGTGTGTGTGTGTGTGTGTGTGTGTGTGTGTGTGTGTGTGTGTGTGTGTGTGTGTGTGTGTGTGTGTGTGTGTGTGTGTGCATGATTTCAAATTTACTCATGGATGCTTTATTTGTCGGAATTGAGATGGAATGGAGTGATCCTAAACCCTGACAGGAACCAGAACTAGGCCCCATGGAAGGAGGTTTGTTGGCAGCACAGCCAAAAGACACAATTCATTGTTTAGACTCCAGGAATGGATATGTGTCTTTAAATACTATACAGATCTGACAATGTTGTTTATCCTGACCTGATTTGTCACCTTACGTGACTCTCAATCACTTACCGGGCAATAACACATTCACATCTAGAAGGTACTGCTGTGTCAGTAGAGAGAGGGAGGGTTATAGGAAGGGTGAAGGGTGGTTGTCTGTCTCAGAGTCAAGCAGGGGAGGGGTTCAGGGAGGACTGAGGTGGGGAGAGCAGGGGTTAGAGGTGAGGTGGTTTGTCAGATAGGGAAAGCTGAACAAAATCCCACTTACTTGTGTGTGTGTGTCTGTGTTGTATGTGCGTGCATGCAAGTGTGTATAAGTGTGTTCAAGTCCTGACCCTTAGAGCTTATCTCCATCCAACTAAACATTAATTACAGCTTCAGTAAAGACCTTAACTTGATCAGTTAAGCAGGACCAGGAATTACAATGTGCCCAATGCTAACATTTGCCACTGAATAAAGTGTCATGTGAAAAGGTGAGGGATACTGATGGCACAAGCCCACAGTCAATCAAGCAATGTCAACACAGAAAGCTAGATAGTTAGCCTAGCATCGTTTAGTCACAGTGACCACCATGATAGAACAGACATCAAGCTAACCATAGTTAACCAAGCATTCTTCAGTTACAGCCTTGTTAATACAGACAGCTGGCTAGCCATAGTTAGCTTAGCTTTGCCCAGTGGCCACTGTGTCAGTTAATTGTAGCTTTCCTAGCACTGCTCAATGACAGCTTGCCTATGTAAATACAGACATATAGCTTGCCATAGTTAGCCTAGCATCACTCACTTAAGTTACACCAATGACAATAAAGACAGCTGTCTAGTCGTAGTTAGCTTAGCATTGCTCAGTGACAGACATGTTAATACTGCTAGCTAGCCACAGATAGTCTAGCATTGATCCTTGGCAAAACTATTTGTTGTTCAACAACAAAATGGCTCTTATCTTACCACACTTATCGTTCTCTGTTCCAGGCCAGGGGTTGTGGTGTGAGAGGCTGGGACTGGGCCTGGAGCATGGGGCTGTGCTAAGGAAGGTTCTAGATCCAAGGCAAGGGGCTGTGATTAAGACCTGGTGTTGGATTGAGGCTGTAATGATGCAGCCACAGAGGCCTTGTCTGTCCAGGTGGAGGGTCCTGCTCTGGTCCACACTACTCCTCCTCAGTCCCCTCAGAGTCACAGGTAAGACCCATCACCACAACTGTATTATTATCTTACCCTGACTGTCTCATAGAAAAAGGAAAAAACACAAGTAGTGAGGGAGGACAGTTTTCTGTTGAATGTTGTGTGTGTGTTTGTGAACAAGTAGAACTATTGAACGAGACCCTGTTGGACTGTCAGTGTTCCACGTCGTAACTAAAGATGCGTTCCAGAGGTTTTGTATATACTTTTTAGCTATTAGTACAGAAAGTAGCACCCACAAGCCAAAACGGGTCTCAAATATTGTGCACATTTTGTACAACACCATTCATTTCGTATGATATGTTAAAAATGTAAATTTGTGCAATATGTTACGAATTTGTAAGTACTTTAATTTAGACAGAGTTTCCAATGAAGCTGTGTGTAAAAGTGAGCTGTTTTGGCTCGTGCAGGGCATCCCTATACAATTGTAGAAGATGGCTTGCCTTGGGAGGCCGGGAGTGGTGACCAAACTGTGAGACGAGAAAATTGTAAGTAATTGTAGTGTACCGGTATATGTTTATGGCAAATACACCCATCACCACGTTTCCATAAGCTTCTTCCTTCCCTGCTGAAGAAAAACTGAAAACGCGCACACACGCGCACACAGGCCCTAGGGGCCCAAGGTTTCAAAGGGATAGAGACCTTCTTCCCCTCGTCAATCTACACACAATACGCCAAAGCAAAAGGACAAAGCAAAAACAGGTTTGCATTTTTTTCTTCACATTTATTAAAAATAAAAAACAGAAATTATTTACATAGGAATTCAGATACTTTGCTATGAGAGTCGAAATTGAGCTCATGTGCATCCTGTTTCCATTGATCATCCTTGAGATGTTTTGTAACGCTCGTCGTCGTAAGCAAGAGTGGACCAAATCGCAGCATGGAAAGTGTTCATGATCTTTATTGTCAAGAATCACTCAAACAAAAATAACGAATACAAAAAAAGCGACCGGTTCCGTCAGGCACAGCTACTAAATGGAAAACAACACCCCACAAAACCCAAATGGAAAATTACAACTTATATGATCCCCAATCAGAGACAACGATAGACAGCTGCCTCTGATTGGGAACCACACTAGGCAAAAACAACAAAGAAATAGACAACATAGAATGCCCACCCCAAATCACACCCTGACCTAACCAAATAGAGAAAATAAACAGCTCTCGAAGGTCAGGGCCCAACAACATTTCTTCAACTTCATTGGAGTCCACCTGTGGTAAATTTAAATTGATTGGACATTATTTGGAAAGGCACACACCTGTCTATATAAGTTCCCACAGTTGACAGTGTATGTCAGAGCAAAAATCAAGCCATGAGGTCAAAGGAATTGTCTGTAAAACTCTGAGACAGGATTGTGTCGAGGCACAGATCTGGGGAAGTGTACTAAAAAATGAACACAGTGGCCTCCTTCATTTCTAAATGGAAGAAGTTTGGAACCACAAAGACGCTTCCAAGAGCTGGCCGCCCGGCCAAACTGAGCAGTCGGGGTAGAAGGGCTTTGGTCAGGGAAGTGACCAAGAACCCGATGGTCACTCTGACAGAGCTCCAGAGATCCTCTGTGGAGATGGGAGAACATTTCAGAAGGACAACCATCTCTGCAGCACTCCAACAATCAGGCCTTTATGGTAGAGTGGCCAGACGGATGCCACTCTTCAATAAAAGGCACATGACTGCCTGCTTGGAGTTTGCCAAAAGGCACTTAAACGAATCTCAGACAATGAGAAGCAAGATTCTCTAGTCTGATGAAACCAAGATTGAACCAAGCATCATGTCTGGAGGAAACCTGGCACCATTCCTACCGTGAAGCACGGTGGTCGCAGCATCATGTTGTGGGATGTTTTTTGGCGGTAGGGACTGGGAGACTAGTCAGGATCAAGGGTAACATGAACGGAGACTAGTCAGGATCAAGGGTAACATGAACGGAGCAAAGTACAGAGAGATCCTTGATGAAAACCTGCTCCAGCGCGCTCAAGACCTCAGACTGGGGAGAAGGTTCACCTTCCTACAGGACAACGACCCTAAGCACACTGCCAAGACAACGCTTGGGGACAAGTCTCTGAATTTTATTGAGCAGTCCAGCCAGAGCCCGGACTTAAACCCGATCAAACATCTCTGTAGAGACTTGAAAATACCTGTGATATTTCAGCATTTATTATTTCATAAATTAATATAAATTTGCTAAAATCTGTTTTTGCTTTGTCCTAATTGAGTATTGTGTGTCGTTTTTCTAGGGAAAAAAACAGGTGAATCAATTTTAGAATACGGATGTAATGGCTGTAAATGTGGAAAAGGTCAAGGGGTCTGAATACTTTCCGAAGGCACTGTACATGTGTGTGTATGCCTATTGGTTTTCAAATCAACTTTCTTTCATTGTCTAGCAGCCAAAGGAATTAACCTAGTCATATTAGCAACCAATGATAGTTGTTGCATCTCCCCTCTTTCAGAATTTCTAAAGATATTTTTATCTCTGTACATGAAACCTCTTGCATGAGCTGTGCGCATTTTAGAACAGTGTTTTGCAGCCAATTGCATTTTGGAACATTTGCAAGTATGCCTACCACTGTGTACATATTGCTGCGCTTAAAATGTGAAGAAATTATAGTTTATCAACATTTTAAGCTAAACATTCTGATCTGTTCCATCAGCCTTATTAATTGATACGCTGTATACCTCCACTACACCACACTACTTTGATAAGCATTGTGAGTAACCGCAATACTCACAAAAAAGGTGGGTATAAGGCGTATACTGGGTATACCCTCCACTCCACATCTGCTGGTCAGACCAGCTTGACCAGCATGGACCAGCTTGAAATTTACAAGCAGTCTGTGTTGTTTTTTTTCAGCAGGGTTGGCACACCTTCTTGTAGGCTGTTCTGTTATTGCTTTGCCAGAATTCATGTATTTATTGATATAATCCATTAGCTGAAATAACCTTTAAATATCTCCTGAAAAGGTGTTTGTTGTCAGCAGAAATTGTACTCCCTGCATGGCTTATATCCCAAAGGCTCAGCACTTTGTCTGATTGGCTACTGTGCTAATCATAGACTTGTCTGACTGGCAGGGAACCCATGTCTGGAGGGCCAGGATGTGTTTTCCACGGTTCGAGAGAACAGCATGATGGGAGAACTTATCATTGAGCTTAACACAGAGCTGACAGCCAATGATGTTGTCTGGAGCCTAACTGGGGAGGATGCTCATTGGTTCTTCCTCGAAGGGCGGAGCATCAGACTCAAGGCCCCATTGGACAGAGTTCTGGACCGGGAGGTAATCTTAAAAATGTTATTGCAATTTTGTCACAATGATGACAGGATTTGGTCTTGGTTTGGAACATGACTCAAACAACAACACACAGCAGGGTCATATGCAGATTCAGGTTGACCTTTATTATCATGAATCCTGGATGTAGAACTGAGCGATTTCTGCCAGATAGGCCAGCTTCAAAGTCAAAATTGGCTAAATTGTTAACATTTATGAAAACAAAAAGTAGCTTTTTGGTCTTAATTTAAGGTTAGGGTTAAGCATTAGGATTAGCAGTGTGGTTAAGGTTAGAGTTAAAATTAGCAGTGCCAGATTAAGAAATCATAGGTGGTAGTTTCCATTTAAATCAGGACTGACAGCCATTGCTAGTGTACCCATGAGTGCACCTATGAGTGTAACAGTCATATTGCCAGGGTAATAGGTTCCAAAACCCTTCTCTGGATTATATGTCTATTTGACCACAATGCAACAAGCTGTATATCTGGCGTGCATGCTGCCCAAATTGCGGCATTCCCGACTGTAGGCATACTGGTAACTGACGAAATAAAGGAAACACTTGAGTAAATGAAGAACACGAAGATTACGTTATGGTGTGGGGTGCATTTTCCTTGCATGGTTTAGGTCCACTTGTAGAATCGATGTCAAGGAGCAGTAAAGCTGTTCTTTTGAACATTGAGAGCGGGCTCCTATGGTTGGAATAACCATTTTTGTGTGTATTTGTGTGTGTGTGTTTCAGGTTCAGGGCCCAGTCCTGATGGCAGCGTTGACCTGCTTTGAGGAGGACATTGTGCAGGTAGAGACTCTTCATTTCTGGAAATATATTTGTCCCTTGTACCACAGTGATTTTATTATGGTTCCCAAACTTCTAAATGTGTGTGTGTGTTTCAGAGTGAGTACAGGATCATGGTAGAGATTCTGAATGAGAATGATAACACTCCTGAGTTTGTGGAGAGCACCATTCAGCCTCGCAGCATCAGTGAGGTAAGTAGACTACACATGTATGCGCACACACACACACACACACACACACACACACACACACACACACACACACACACACACACACACACACACACTGAAACAGACTATTGCGTGCTGTCTAGCTGGCTGAGGTGAATACAGTGGTGTTTACAGTCCAGGCCACAGATGCAGATGATGACACCATCATGTACTCCATCGACCAGACCTCGGTACAGTATTAATAACATTTTATACATAAATATACACCAGGTCTCCTTACTGCATCAATAATGTTGTGCATTTAAATGAGTGTGTACAGTATTTGTGGGTGGTCTCTGTTCCAGCCTGATGCTGCATACTTCAGAGTGGATCTCCCTAACAGTGGAGAGGTGATACTGGCCAAGCCTCTGGACTACGAGACCAAAACACAACTAGAGATTACCATATCCGCTTTGGTATACTAATAGACCTACTGCTACTGAAAGAGTTTGGCTGCTCCTACAATCTGAGTGATATATTTTGTGAATAATGCACACCAATCTATGACTGGAACTGTTCCACCAACCAGTCCGTTTCAGTCTGATACGGTCTGTGTGTGTGTATGTGTCTATTTATGTATGTGTAGGAGATTAACACTGCAGAGAAGTTCAACACCAGTGCCATCCTGATCGTGAATATCTTGGACAGAGACGACCAGTACCCACATTTCCTGCCATGCACGCCCATCTCCAATGACCAATCAAATCGTGTCTGCACCAATCCCATCTACATGGTTAACATCACAGAAGGCGAACAGGTTAGTGACCAGGGTTCGGGTGGTAGGTGTCAGTGGTTAGCGGTTAGGGACTGATGTATTGTGTTAATGTTGTCTGTTATAGGACATTATTCTGGACTTCTCTCCCGGGCCAATCAATGCTGTGGATGGAGACAGAGGCCTCAGCACACCTCTCAGCTACAGCATCCTGTCAGGTAACACACACACACACACATCGTTTAGCTTTACAATGAAATGCAGAATAATATTTGGGAGCTGATAACATAGATATGTTGTCAGGGGCTGATAGCGGGCATTTCGTGATGGATGAGCTGACAGGGGAGATGCGTCTGACAAGAGGAGTAGAGAACAGACTACAGACACCCACACTACACCTCCAAGTCATGGTGAGACACACACACACTTATGCAGACTTACACTCAGTGGACAGTTTATAAGGTACACCACCCCGCTCACAAAAATGGTTTGCAGATAGTGAGTCACATGGCTATGGCTTGCTATATAAAGCAGGCAGACAGGGATCGAGGCATTCAGGTACTGTTTGATTGAACATTAGAATGGGCAAAACGAGTGACCTAAGCGACTTTGAGGGTGGTATGAACATCGGTTCCAGGCGCACTGGATCCAGTATCTCAGAAACGGCCGGCCTCCTGGGTTTTTCACGCATGACAGTGTCTAGGGTTTACCAAGAATTGTGCGACAAACAAAAACCATCCAGTATCCAGTTAGTGGTAGTCCTGTGGGTGAAAACAACTCGTTGATGAGAGGTCGAAGGAGAATGGCAAGAAGCATTCAAGCTAACAAGTGGGCCACAAACAGGCAAATAACAGCGCAGTAAAACAGTGGTGAACAGAACGGCATCTTGGAACGCACAACTCATTGGTCCTTGTCACGGATGGGCTATTGCAGCAGCCGACCACACCAGAAGAAGGGGCTCCAGTAGGCACGCAATCACCAACACTGGACAATTGAGGAGTGGAAAAACATTGCCTGGTCCGATGAATCTAGATTCCTGTTGTGTCATGCTGATGGCAGAGTCCATGGCCCCATCCTGCCTGGTGTCAACGGTACAGGCTGGTGGCAGTGGTGTAATGGTGTGGGGAATGTTTTCCTGGCACACGTTAGGTCCTTTGATTCCAATTGAGCAATGTTTCCATGTCCTGAAGAATTCAGGATGTTCTGGAGATAAGAGGGTCCGACCCGGTACTTCATGGGTCTACCTAATAAACTGTCCACTGAGTGTATAAACGAGTATGGAGATTGAACGTTTTGTTCATTATTAATGGAAATTTCTCCCCCTCCTCAGGCATACCAGAGGAATGATCCTAGGAAGTACTCAGTTGCCACAGTGGTGGTCCGTGTTGTTGCTGTCAACCACTTTCCTCCTCAGTTCAGCTGGCCTGAATACCGTGGCTTTGTCATCGAAGGCGACAGCCCTGCCTCACTGGTCAACACTTACGGCAACACTGTGCTGCTGATACAGACACAGGACAGGGACTTCTCTGATGTATGCACACACTCACACACACACACACACACACACACACACACACACACACACACACACACACACACACACACACACACACACACACACACACACACACACACACACATACACACAGATAGACATGCATAATATAATATTCTGTAACTTCAACTCTCTCTTCTCTCAATCGGTAGGGCATCAATCCCAATATGCACTACTCCTTGAGGTCCTCGTCCAATCACACACAGTTCTACCACATCACACAGGAGGGGCTTCTGATTGCTAGAACCAATCAGCTATGGCCATCACAGACACACACTCTGAAGGTGGGCTTTGATTGGACAGAAGAGTAGTACCAGAGAACAACCTAATTACTCTCTATTGAGGATGGACAGGCTGCTTTGATGAAGCTGATGTTGATGATGATGATATCCTGCAGGTAGTGGCTGTGGATTTGGAGTCAGGTGAAATGGACACGGCTCTCATAAAGGTGGAGGTGCTGTTTGAAGGACAAACAGGTAACACACACACATAATGGGAATCTGTGTGGTCATACTTGCTCTGCAGTTCATCATCAGTGTCTGTATGTACAAAACATGACATAGACTGACCAGTTGTATCCAGGTGAAGGCTATGACCTGTTATTGATGTCACTTGTTAAATCCACTTCAATCAGTGTAGATGAAGGGGACCTCTACAGGATCATTTTACACACCCCTGTGGGGTGGTTGAGTTAACATAGGCTAATGCGATTAGCATGAGGTTGTAAGAAACAAGAACATTTCCCAGGACATAGAACTTAAAAACAATTCTTGTTAACAAGAATTAAATTTTAAGTTAACTTAAATTCTTGTTAACTTAAATTATTGTTAACTTAAATTATTGTTAATCTAACTTCACAGTCCAATTTACAGTAGCTATTACAGTGAAATAATACCGTGCTATTGTTTGAGAAGAGTGCACAATTATGAACTTGAAAATGTATTCATAAACCAATTAGGCACATTTGTGCAGTCTTGATACAACATTTGAACAGAAATGCAATGCTTCATTGGATCAGTCTAACACTTTGCACATACACTTCTGCCATCTAGTGGCCAAAATCTAAATTGTGCCTGAGCTGGAGTAATACATTATGGCCTTTCTCTTCGATTTCAAAGATGATGGTACAAAAAAATACAAAAAACGCATGTTTTTTTCTTTGTATTATCTTTTACCAGAACTAATGTGTTATATTCTCCAACATTCATTTCACATTTCCACAAACTTCAAAGAGTTTCCTTTGAAATGGTATCAAGAATATGCATATCCTTGCTTCAGGTCCTGAGCTACAGGCAGTTCGATTCGGGTATGTAATTTTAGGTGAAAATTGAAATAAAGGGTTCTATCCTTAGAAGGATTTTTAAGCCTTTAGGCAATTGAGACATGGATTGTGTATGTGTGACATTCTGAGGGTGAACTGACAAGATTAACTATTTTAGTGCTTTTGAACGGGGTATTGCATTAGGTGCCAGGCGCACCAGTTTGAGTGTGTCAAGAACTGCAGCTCTGCTGGGTTTTTCACGCTCAACAGTTTCCTGTGTGTATCAAGAATGGTCCACCACCCAAAGGACATCCAGCCAACTTGACACAGCTGTAGGAAGCATTGGAGTCAACATGGGCCAGCATCCCTGTGGAATGTTTTCAATACCTTGTAGAGTCCATGCCCAGACTAATTGAGTCTGTTCTGAAGGAAAAAGGGGGTGCAACTCAATATTAGTAATGTTTTCTAAGGTTTTGTACGTTCAGTGTATGATAAACAGAGTAGCAGCAGCGTATATGACTCAATGTGAGTGGGTGTGCCTGTGTCTAGAGTCAGTATAAATGGTGTTCCTAATGTTTTGTACACTTAGTGTATATCTGTGTGTGTGTGTGTGTGTGTGTGTGTGGGTGTGTGGGTGCAGTCCCTCAGGGCCAATTGGGGGATGGGCTTCTTCCTGGTAGCTGTGCAGTGGGCAAGGCTATGGGTATGGTCATCCTGGGGCTAACTCTGTTAGGCTGCACTCTGTATGCACTGCAGCATGTACTCCAGACATACAGAGGACTGAAGGACCCAGAGGACAGGGGCTGTATAGCCCAGGGGAAGCACCCCAACGTGGTGAGATACACTGACACCTCACCCTGACCCCTAACCTTTTAACTTTTAAGCTCTAACATTTACACATTCTGGTCCTGTGCTCTGACCTGTGTGTCTCTCTGTCTCCTCTCCCCTCTCCCCTGCTGGTTTAGAGATTACAATGCTTCCAGCTGGTGAGTCTCTCCTCCTCTCAGCCCCTGTGTGTGTGTGTGTGTGTGTGTGTGTGTGTGTGTGTGTGTGTGTGTGTGTGTGTGTGTGTGTGTGTGTGTGTGTGTGTGTGTGTGTGTGTGTGTGTGTGTGTGTGTGTGTGTGTGTGTGTGTGTGTGTCATACAGGGCATAGTGTAGCCATCTTGTTGTGTGTGTGTTTTTTTCTCCCCAGGTGAGTCACAGTAGTCCAATGCCAGTACTGGATGAGGTGAAATTTAAAAAAGAGGGTCTGAGCAGGTCCACCTCCAAGCTACTGGGCAGTCAGAGCATCTACAGTCCTGCAGACTTCAACACTTCTCCACTCAATGCTTTACCTATAGCTATACCCTCAATGACCTACATCCAGCCTATACTACCCAGCACCACTCCTGCAGACCCCAGTCATTGCCCTGCTTCACCCAACTCCTCCCATACACCTGCTACAACCACCACACCTGAACTACTCACAACATCCACTCAACCCTTGGACAACTCTAGCTTTAACACACCCACACTCCCCACACCTACCCCAAATCTGATGGATGAACCTTTATCTACAGACAGATTTTCACATACACACCCCTTCCCTATTGCAGAAGAGGTAGGTACACCCACTCAGGTAGAAGAGACTCCTAAAGACACCTACCCACCTACCTCACTTACCCAACAGCAGGTACACACACCTTTACCTCCTCCCATTCCTATCAACTCACCCCCCCATGCCACCCCACCTCCTACCTCAATTACCACACCTCTCCCTCTTTCACCTGCTGCAGACCCAATACACACTCCAGAGTGTACAGGAGATACTCACACACCTTTACTTACTCCACCCTGTCCAGAGCAGGACAGCGTTGGGACACCCCCACCTAAACCCACTACAGGGCAGGCACACATACCTGTACTGACTACGCCCACCCCAGAGCAGGTAGGACCACCAGGGTACCCTGAGAAGTGCAAACTCTCCACACACAGCCCTGAGATAGCCTCCATTGGGGATGATGACTGCTTCCTGGGGGATGAGGAGGCCATCAGGACCAGTGATGATGATGAGGATGAAGAGCTGGTGAGACTCTGTTTTCGCGTACAGCCCACATTCCTGATAACAGACTATGACAATGACATCACTACTGAGATCCCACCCAGCAGTGGAGAGGACGAGGGGACTGAGAATGGCGAAGGAGTGGAGAGCGATGGAATTAAAGGAGGGAGACGAGGGAGGGGTCGAGAGAGGCAGTGATTATATGGAAGGAAAGGGGGGTCATTTGGAGAGCGAAGCAGAGAGCTTGAAACAGGGGACTCAATCATTTCAACCCTGTAATACAGAGCAGGAAGTATCAGTGGGCCAATCAAAGGAGAGATAGACAGTAACCCAGCAACACTCTCGAACTAAAAGTATCTTTGGTGAGTTGCTGAGGCCAAAGATGTCGGAAAACTCTGAAGCACGCCCACATAAACACACACAGAAACACACACACATACAGTACACTGATGACATCGGAACATCCTAGACTTGCCTCAACCAAGTGTAAATGAAACACAACACAACAGGCCATGTGTCTGAGATATAGGCTACACTTCACTTGTAACATAGGCCTAGGACTTGAGTCTGTTGTGTTGCTGTGTTGTTGTTCTTATTGTGTTGAATGGACTCCTGCACACGGTGTGTAGGCCTACTTACAAATAAATATGTATTGTGCATCTGTTTATTGTCAACCCCTATAACCATTTTTATTTAGTTAGAACTAAAACACCCCTGTGATCCTTAATGAAAAAAAACAGCACAGACCAGCATACATTTCAAGCTGTTCCATGCTAGACTATGCTGGTCTATGCTGGTCAGTGCTTGTTGGATCATGGTCAAGCTGGTATGACCAGCATGATCCAGCTGGTCAAGCTGGTCTGACCTGGTTGGTCTGGTCTAGTTGGTTCTGCTGGGCAACCAGCCTTCGTTGTGTTTTCGCTGGTGACGAGCCTTTGTTGTGTTTTCCCTGGTGACCAGCCCTTGTTGTGTATTCGATGGCAGCCCAGCTATCGTTGTGTTTTCGCTGGTGACCACTTTATTGTATTTTCGCTGGTGACCAGATTTTGTTGTGTTTTATTTGCTGGTGACCAGGCATCACTGTGTATTGGACACTGGTGACAAGCATAAACTAAAGCATAACCAGTATCAAGTCACATTATGATGGTTTACAAAGTGATGTTTAATTCAAATTGGAATCCATCCAGAGTGGATTCCCACAATCCCACAATGAGAATGAATACAAGGGTTAGAAAGCTGAACAAATCAGACCACACTCTTAGAAAAAAAGGCTGCTATCTAGAAGCTTAATTAAAGGGTTCGTTGGCTATCCCTATAGGAGAACCCTTTGAAGAACCCTTTTGCGTTGCATGTAGAACCCTTTCTACAGAGGGCTCTACATGGAACCCAAAAGGGTTCTACCTGGAACCCAAAATGGTTATCCTATGAGGACAGCCAAAGAACCCTTTTGGAACCCTTTTTTCTAAAAGAGTACCTAAACCAGGGGTTCTCAAACTTGAGAAAAAGTGCATAGGTACGTGTTGCCCAGCAACAGCCCCAAAACATCACCGCTCTAGAGGAGATCTGCATGGAGAAATGGGCCAAAATACCAGCAACAGTGTGTGAAAACCTTGTGAAGAATTACAGAAAACGTTTGACCTCTGTCATTGCCAACAAAGAGTACATAACAAAGTATTGAGATAAACTTTTGTTATTGACCAAATACTTATTTTCCACCATAATTTGCAAATAAATTCATTAAAAATCCTACAATGTGATTTTTTTGATTTTTTTTCTAATTTTGTCTGTCATAGTTGAAGTGTACCTATGATGAAAATTACAGGCCTCTCTCATCTTTTTAAGTGGGAGAACTTGCACAATTGGTGGCTGACTAAATACTTTTTTGCCCCACTGTAAATGGGATCATCAGATCATGATATTTTGTTCTTTCACACTGAGGCTTGGTGATTATCGAGGCCGTGAGTGTTGGAAAGATTTTTCAAATACTGAGTAACTATCATTCGCAATGGCTTCATTGACTTGTGTGAGGCAATGAAAAATGACTGAGCTCGGCTTATGGGTGTATGTGGTGAGTTAAGACAATCCGACATCGCCAAATGGGCACTTTAGTACATATGCATGCATTCTGGAGAGAGACGCACCATGTCTTTGCCACGCACCCCTCCCCTACTTCTTGATGCAACATTTTAAATTGTACGCAAGACACATTATCTAAACACATACAGTGCATTCGGAAAGTATTCATACCCCTTGACTTTTTCCATATTTTGTTATGTTACAGCCTCAGGCTAAAATGTATTACATTTTTTTCCTAATCAATCTACACACAATACCCCATAATGACAAAGTGAAAACAAGTTTCTAGAAATGTTTTTAAAAAAGTACTAAAAATTAAAAAACAGAAATACCTTATTTACATAATTATTCAGACCCTTTGATTTGAGACTTAAAATTGAGATCAGGTGCATCCTGTTTCCATTAATCATACTTGAGGTTTTTCTACAACTTGATTGGAGTCCACCCGTGGTAAATTCAATTGATTGGACATGATTTGGAAAGGCACACACCTGTCTATATAAGGTCCCACAGTTGACAGTGTATGTCACAAAAAAACTAAGCCATGAGGTCAAAGGAATTGTCCATAGAGCTCAGGGGCAGGATTGTGTTGAGGCACAGATCTGGGGAAGGGTACCCAAAAAATAGTGCAGTATTGAACATTTGAACATCTTGGCCATCTTGGCCATCTTGGCAGCATCATGCTGTTGGGATGTTTTTCAACAGCAGGGACTGGGAGACTAGTCAGGATCGAGGGAAAGATCAACGGAGCAAAGTATAGAGTGATTCTTGATGAAAACCTGCTCCAGAGCGCTCTGGCCCTCCGACTGGGGCGTAGGTTCACCTTCCAACAGGATAACGACCCTAAGCACACAGCCAAGACAACACAGGAGTGGCTTCGGGACAAATCTCTGAATGTCCTTGAGTGGCCCTGCCAGAGTCCGGACTTAAACCCGATTGACCATCTCTGGAGGGACTTGAAAATAGCTGTGCAGCGACGCTCCCCATCCAACCTGACTGAGCTTAAAACTTCTTAGGGCTGAAATCCCATTAACAGGATGATATGACAACAGCCAGTGAAAGTGCTGGGCGCCAAATTCAAAACAACAGAAATCTCATAATTAAAATTCCTCAAACATACATTTATCTTATACCATTTTAAAGGTCATCTTGTTGTTAATCCCACCACAGTGTCCGATTTCAAATAGGCTTTACAGCGAATGCACCACAAATGATTATGTTAGGTCACCTAAAAGCCACAGAAAAACACAGCCATTTTTCCAGCCAAAGAGAGGAGTCACAAAAATCAGAAATAGAGATAAAATGATTCACTAGCCTTTGATGATCTTCATCAGATGACACTCATAGGACTTCATGTTACACAATACATGTATGTTTTGTTTGATAAAGTATTTACATATATAAAAAATCGGAGTTTACATTGGCGCGTTACGTTCACTAGTTCCAAAAACATCCAGTGGTTTTGCATAGCCACATCGATTCAACAGAAATATTCATCATAAATGTAGATGAAAATACAAGTTATACACATTCAATTATATATATACCTCTCCTTAATGCAACCACTGTGTCAGATTTCAAATTTTTTTTACGGAAAAAGCAAATCATGCAATAATCTGAGACGGCACTCAGAAAAATAATAAAATTATCCGCCATGTTGGAGTCAACAGAAACCAGAAATCCTATTACAAATATTCTCTTACCTTTGATGATCTTCAGCAGAATGCACTCCCAGGAATCCTAGTTCCACAATAAATGCTTGATTTGATCGATAATGTCCATTATTTATGTCCAAGTAGCAACTTTTGTTAGGGCTTAGGTATAGAAATACAAAATGCTCGTGCAGGTCCCACATAACTTCGGACAAAAAACTTCAAAAAGTCATATTACATGTTGAATAAACATTTCAAACTAAGTATAGAATCAATCTTTAGGATGTTTTTATCAAAAATCTTCAATAAGGTTCCAACCGGAGAATTCCTTTGTGTATAGAGAAGCCAGGTCGATATCATGTGAAATGTGCATGACCAGGAAATGGCTCTCTGCCAGTAACCTGACTCATTCAGCTCTTATTCAGCCCCACAACACAGTGGAAACCTCATTCAAGTTTCTAGAGACGGTTGACATCTAGTAGAAGCCCTAGGAAGTGCAACTTTATCCATATCCCACTGTGAATTCAATAGGGGCTGGGTTGAAAATCGACCAACCTCAGATTTCTCACTTCCTGTTTGGATTTCTTCTCAGGTTTTTGCCTGCCATATGAGTTCTGTTATACTCACAGATATCATTCAAACAGTTTTAGAAACTTCAGAGTGTTTTCTATCCAATACTAATAATAATATGCACATATTAGTAACTGGGACTGAGGAGCAGGCCGTTTATTCTGGGCACCTTTCATCCAAGCTACTCAATACTGCCCATGCAACGACAAGAAGTTAATTAAGAGGATCTGCAGAGAAGAATGGGAGAAACTCCCCAAATACAGGTGTGCCATGCTTGTAGCGTCATACCCAAGAAGACTCAATGTTGTAATCACTGCCAAGGGTGTTTCAACAAAGTACTTAAAAAACTGAAAATATTTTACCTTTATTTAACTAGAAAATAACAAATTCTCATTTACAATAACGGCCTACCAAAAGGTAAAAGGCCTACCGCAGGGACAGGGGCTGGGATTAAAAACAAAAATACATTTATAAAAATAAGGACAAAACACACACCACGACAAGAGAGACAACGCCACACTACATAAAGAGAGATCTAAGACAACAACATAGCATGACAGCAACACATGACAACACAGCATGGTAGCAACACAACATGACAACAACATGGGAGCAACACAACATGGCAGCAGCACAACATGGTAGTAGCAAAAAACAGAGTACAAACATTATTGGGCACAGACAACAGCACAAAGGGCAAGAAGGTAGAGACAACAATACATCATGCAAAAGCAGCCACAACTGTCAGTAACAGTGTCCAAGATTGATTCTTTGAATGAAGAGATTGAGCTAAAACTTATATTTATATTTTTTCTTCTAAACTTTGGGCAAAAATGTAATGGGGTTTTGAAAAAAAAAATTGAATAGGGTTTTCAAGCTTCTCAATATTGCGGGTAAATGCTACCAGTAGATGCCAATGTTTCAAATAGGCCTAGCTGGTGCATCAGTATCACTACTTATCACTAGCTAATAAGGACGAAATCCGAGCACGAGCACGTAGCGTGACTGGGTCAAGCTAGAGGAGCTTATGAAGTTGCTGGAGCCGTTTGCAATCCATTTACTGACCTGTAACATGGCCAAGCTAGAGCAGCTTGTGAAGTTGTTGGAACCGTTCACAATCCACACTGACCAACTTCAAACGGACAGCAAGTCACTGTCTGATGTGGTGTCGTGCCTTCTCAACCTTGAGGCACACTTGCAGTCAACTACTGTTGCAAAACAGTTGGCACAGGTCTTCCTGAATTCAATGCGAAAGCGCTTCGCATGCACACTGAATCCTCTGGCATCCAACTTAAATCCAAGCACTGCAGCTGCTTGCCTGATGGGCCCAAGTGTGTCTCTGGTACTTTGCTCAACAGACATGGAGCCACTGATGAGGGAAGCAGTCTTTTGTACTTCAGCAAATACGAGAGTACAGCCGTGGAGCTGCAGGACCCCAGAAAGATGCCAGCACCTTGAATCAGATATATGGAAACGGGTTACAAGGTTAAGATTAGTATGCAAGATACTTATAATTCACAGCAGACAGCATCTCATTGTGTAGAGACCAAGGTCTGTCCCTGGAGTCATCTCTCCCTGGTACCTTATAGAACAGAAACATTAACTCATGCTCTGGAACGCAGTATCACCAAAAGACATCGTAAATCTTCCAGAGGCCCATCCTCAGTACAACACACACAGATGAGCATTCTAACAACCCCTTATTCGGTTGAATAAAACAACAATTTGATGCAATAACAGCATTAAAACATAATCCTTTAATTTCTGTTCTGACAAGATAAACCAGAAAATCTTGTTTGGTTGAACAGAAACACACACACCACACACAGGCTGGAGTGAAATGGTAGATTTGTGAAGAAGTGTTGTAATTGCTTTTTCTGTTGTTGCAGCTATTTTTATTAACCATATTTGATGGGGTTAGTCAGCGATACATGTTTAATATTACATGAACAAAACATGTCAAACTACAGGTTGGAAAGCAAATGGATCCTGCTGAAAAGAGAAGACTATTCTATCTGTAAACTATCAAGTTATCAACTTCCAAATAGGCCTATTGAGTGAACAGCATTGTTTTACCCAGCGAGAGAATAGCTTTTGATATGAGCGCATCAGGGGGCACCAGTGAGTGAGCTGAGCGTCATTGGGTGAGTCAGTGAAACAGGAAAAAAATGTAGGACTATAATTTCCTTCTCATATTGTACAATATGAATGTCTCCACACACCTACAGTAGGTCTAGGCTGTTGATAGATTCTAGACAAGTTTGTTAGTATTCATCTCAGATGGTCAGTTTGTCAGTGTCAAAGTAACCTGTCATTTCGATCATTTGAGAATTTTCAGCTGAAGTCTCATCATCTAAAATGATGTAGAATTGGATGAAATGCATTTATAATGGTCACATTTCCCCCGAAACCTAGAGTACAAAACAAATCCCCATGTGTGCACTTCTGCAATCACCTCTACTCTACTGATCTATACCAGTAAGCAAAAACAATGATAATACATGCAATGCTTTATTATAAAGGATATTTTTTATCATGCCTTCTGCTACCTCAGAGCACCCTTGGTCACCCCCCTCTTGGGCTCACTTGAGGTGGCCATTATGGCATGAAGGCCAGATTGGGCTCACTTGAGGTGGCCATGATGGTATGAAGGCCAGATTGGGAACTTAGCCGGGACACCGAGGTTAAAACCCCTGCTCTTATGATAAGTGCCATGGGATCTTTAGTGACCACAGAGTCAGGACACCTGTTTAACATCCCATCTGAAAATCAGCACCCTACACAGGGAAATGTCCCAAATCACTGCCCTGGGTGATTGGGATATTATTTTAGACCTGAGGAAAAGGAGCCTCCTACTGGCCCTCCAACAGGGACTGTTTTTTTTTCACTTTAACTAGGCAAGTCAGTTAAGAACAAATTCTTATTTACAACAACAGGCTAGGAACAGTGGGTTAACTGCCTTGTTCAGTGGAAACCTCTCGGTTTCTGGCCCAACACTAATCACTAGGCTACCCGCCGCCCCATAAATTAACCAGGACTAACCCTGCTTAGCTTCAGAAGCAAACCAGCAGTGGGATGCAGGGTGGTATGCTGCTGGCATACTTACCTGCAATTGTATTTGCTAAAGCCTGTTTTGGCTAAACGCTGTTCGCTGACAGATTAGCCGTGCATTCCCGACTGTAGGGAAGCCTCGTGATTGGGCTACACACAATCCACATCTAGACAATGTTTTATCATCTGTGGCTAAATTATAAGCCTACTCCTGGTGTAGTATTCAGAATTATTTAATTTCTTTTTGATCAGACAGTAGTAATTCTATAACTTTGGCAAATGTATTTCAATTGATCAGGGGCAGCACCTCCAGAACCGTTCATGTGGCTATTATTCTATTAGGAAATCAATTATGAAGTGCAAGGCTGGAGAGATGAGAGTTGCAAGCTCATGTCTATCAGCAGCACAAGCTCACACTGAAGTCATGCAAATATGTACAAAAACCATTTCAGCAGATTTTGTGTGTTTTTGTGGCTCAATTAATGTGAAAAGATTCACATTTTTGTACGACTTCATTTGTTAGAAAAAAAAAATATTTTGGGGGGGGATAAAATTCTAAACAATCTATTGAAAGTTATTGAAGCAATGCATGATGGGCAATGGTGTTCTACACTGCCTTATTTTTGTGTCTCACATTTATTTATATAAAAAACAAACGTGTTAACAACCAAATATTATTCATCAACCAAGTCGTCACTAAAATAATTATAATATAATAGTAGCCTTAAGATTTAAAAATATATATGTATATTAATTCCAATACTATTTTCTATGCTTGTTTATGCTTAATACTTTGGGATACTGGTGCACTTCTCTGAAAGGCTCTTTTTTGAGTAGACAACAGTAGGCCTACACAATTTTCTTCATAATGCATGTAATGCAAGGCTCCAGTTTTATTTTATTTTTTTCATATAGAAGGCAATGTTGAATTCTATGAGGGTTGCCATATTCGAGAAAATATTGCTAAAAAAACAAAACAATAATTGATGGTATTGATGAAGATGTTTGATTGGGGAATAGGGATACATTTTTATGATGGGACATGTTAATACCCACCATAATACACACACACACACACACACACACACACACACACACACACACACACACACACACACACACACACACACACACACACACACACATATAAATTGACTCTACCTGTTATAAAACAGAAAGGGTGAAAAATTCTGAAGCCATTTGGTTATGGGTTTCACAGCCCTATAATGAGAATAGTTATCACGTTTCAGGTTGTGCCGGCTCAGCGCTCCTGGTCTCCAGTACACCTCTTCGGACCAGGATATCCTGCGCCGGCTCTACGTACTGCATCGCCAGTACGCCTTCACAGCCCAGTGCATCCTGTGCCAGCGCCACTGCACTTGTCGAGCTAAAGTGAGCATCCAGCTATGACGCATTGTGCCAGCTCTACGCATCAGGCCTCCAGTGCGCCTCCACAGTCTAGTACGTCCTGTGCGTCCTCCCCGCACTCGCCCTGAGGTGTGTGTCACCAGCCCGGTGCCACCTGTACCGGTACCACGCATCAGTCCTCCAGTGCGCCTCCACAGTCCAGAGCTTCCGGCGACAGTTCCCAGTCCAGAGCTGCCGGCGACAGTTCCCAGTCCTGTATATATATATCCATTGATTCTTGAAGAATATAATTATAAACGCCTCATTAGCTTAGCTCTACTGTCACACTCCATGAGAACCCAAAATATAAGCTTGTTTTTCTCCAATGTTTAGAAACATCATAAATGTAAACAAACATTGTATAGCCTCATAACATGGTTAAAACAATAATTTTTATATCATGGGATGGTCAGTCCATAGCTCTGTCTATTAATCTGAGAGCGGTTACATGTCTCATCTGCCCATCCCTCAGCTTTTTAACAAAACAGAGGCGGGGTGGCCGTTTTGTTATTGTTTCATCTGTGGATTTGCCCTTTAAACAGCTGCATATTATCAAGATATCAAAGTGTCACCAACAAAAATGTAAACAATAGGCCTATAGCAAACGCAGCATTTTGCATTCATCTATTACATGTACAGTAGTGCTCGAAGCATGCCATTCCATGAGCGCAGCACTTATTTATCAACACGAATCAATGAGCCCAATCAGCCTCAAACAACAAAATCATAAACAACAGAGTAGGGCTGGCTAATAAGTCCTTAGTATTAGGGTCCTGCTCAGGTAAAACAATTTGGCTAATCTATACTTCCATATTTCCAAGTCCTATTCTTGAAGATCAAGGGGTATAACATTTATTGGAATGACTGGAATTCTGATAGAATTTAGTTATTAATGTAAAGATGTAATTTAGTCATATTATTATATGTAGTATACGGCGATTGGTTAGAAGAAGCCTACATAACCAACCCATAAAGTAGAATGTAACACCCATATAGGGCCAGCTATGTAAGCTTAACATTGATTTATCCTGCAATAGATGTCGTTCTATTGGCAACATAATTTGTTGTCTTCTTCCAATGCCTCTAAAGGGAAAAGTAATCTGAATGTAATCAGATTATGTTACTGAGTTTGGGTAATCCAAAAGAAACGTTACTGATTACAATTTTGGACAGGTAACCAGAAACTGTAACGGATTACATTTAGAAAGTAACCTACCAACCCTGGTTACAGTATCATCACCTTTCCTAAATAAATATTGGATTAAAGTGGAAAGCGCACTTGAGTACACACTGTGCGAAAAAAGCATTGCACCAACCTCTCATTCAATATCACTTTTAATGGATGAAGCACTGGAAGCTATCAAATCATTCTGAATTGACATCTCAGAGAATTGACATCCCAGAAAAGACAGTAGAAACATCCATATGCTCAACAAGTAAAGCATCGTAATGTGCAATTACCTCTGCAAGCTCTATGTAACTAGTTGCCCTTGCTAGCCAAACTTTCCCTCTCATTGTGCCCTTAGGTAAAAGCCAACTATTGCATGCCCAAAAATGTGGTAGTATTGTTATGCTGTTTGAGAACATCCATTTCCATTTCCTTTTTTGTTGTGTTGCACAGTTTGAACACTCAGACTTTTGTCCATTACATGATCCATGCAGCTTTTTCCCAGAAGCGTGACTCTGATGTGGGCAATGAAAGGGGTTCTTCAACAAAAAATCCACTACATCGTTGTTAGAAAACTGCACTCTGTTAATTAGCTATCTACTTGCTACTGAAGTTAGCAATGCAAATTTAAGTAAATTACACGAACTCTACACAAAAATGTAGTTCTGTAACCAAGAAAACAATATATCATATAACATTCCATCTCTTGTAGTTTGAAGCAACTAATTTAAATGGAATAATATCCTAAAAATGGCCCAACTATCACTATTCACTATCAAAATCTCAATCTATCCAATATTGTTACCAACCAAGCTTCTAAATCACACATGCGTACTACTTGGTTCATACTCTGATCCTTTGATTGGATGGACAACATGTTAGTTCATAATGCAAAAGCTTTGATTGGTTGGAGGATGTCCTCTGGAAGTCGTCCTAATTACCATGTAGGTCTATGGAAGGGGAAAGGAGCATGAATCTCCTTGGTTTTGTATTGAAGCCAATGTAGCCAGAGGAGGACAGAAAATAGCTCTCTCTGGCTACACCTTGGTGCTAGAGGATGCTGTAGAGAATACTGTAGATCAAAACAGTGTATTTTAATCAGGTATTTTGGGACTTGAATATATTTAGTATGGTTTTATCTAAAAAAATAACATTTTAACGTTTCATTATTTGTAATATTTCTGAAATGCACTGAGTATGGTTCTCCTTCCCTTCCTACTCTGACTGAGACTACAAGAGAAAGCGACAGAAGGAGACGCTGGCCCTTTAACAACAACCAAAGAAGTAGGCTATGACATACATGTTTGTTTGTATGTATGTATAATGTATAATGTGTGATGGAGAATTCTCTTTCGGGATGATGTTAAAGCAGCCAGTCCACCAGTATCAGTGCTCGCTGTCCATTCATCCGTTTGTTAATTTAGCCTATGTTGTCTATTTATTTATAAAACTAGATTATCTATTTCATTACTATCACGCGCTCTGTCGTTGTCTAGAGAGATTACGTTATTTCATTGCCTATACATTACGTAATGCAACGGTGGCTGGGGAATCCCAATACTGATTGATATTAAATAGGCTACAGAATGTTCATACATTCAAGCATAGAGTTTTTAACTTCTTCTGTTAATAGCCGAATCTGTTCATAATATAGTTTACGTCTGTCATATTATGTGGCTTTTTAAATACAGGTTGTGGTGTTACGTTAAATGAAGAAACGATAGAGTGAGAGACATTCAGAGAAAGAACAGGACACGACAGACCAACAGCCGTTTGGTCTCGCTCTGGGGGTCGACCGCTACACGTGCAGGAGAAGCGGCAGAGCAGCGGCAGAGAAAGAGTGAGCGGAGAACGGATTCCTCTTTGTGTACTCCATAATTATAATTCTTATTAGTAGGCTAGTAATCCTACAATTGTCGTTTGGTGGGTTCGTCATTAATAACAGTTTAAACTATAGGGAGAGTAGAGGAGAACTGTGCCACTGTCGTCGCTATGGCCGCTCTATCAGGAGGAGAAATGTGCGTCAAATACCTGATGTTCGCTTTCAACCTCATCTTCTGGGTGAGTCATTACTTATGCTATTAAAGGGACTGTGTGTGTGTGTGTGTGTGTGTGTGTGTGTGTGTGTGTGTGTGTGTGTGTGTGTGTGTGTGTGTGTGTGTGTGTGTGTGTTGTTTTGGCTGGCAGACAACAGCAGGTTTAGATTCATATAAATTATAGCCTCTTTGTAAGGGTTTATTCCACACATGTAGGGTAGAGGTAGTGTCGAGCCAGAGGAGGAAGATTCCCCAGTGAATCTGTCTGGTTCCTCTCCAGGTTTCTTTAATCTTCAATTAAAGTTATATGTGCATTGTAAAGGGGTTGGCGATAATTTGACAGTAGCTTACAGGCATTTTGTGGCAAGTATAATTCTGTATTTCATATTACAGTACACCTACCGTAATTATAAATATGGTTTCAAAGCAAGTACTGAAACTATTATACTGTAAAAGTAAATACTACCGTAATCGGAATAAATTAATATATGAATGGATGAATTAATGAAATTCATTGAGGGGAGGAGTTTTTGTATTTCACAGTATTTTACTGTAATTACAAGGGATTGGTGCAAGCAGTTTGGCTGTTAGGTAATGTTTTTACAAAAAGTGTTAATAAGCCAGATACAACAATACCATGCTCCCACTTGTGGGAAAAAGGTTTTGGGCAGTCCAAAAAATATGATACGGTACTGTATTATGTGGGGTGTAATTACAGTACCATTCGAAATACAGCAATTATTTTCCTGCCCACAAACTTTCCCCACAATGCACCATCATTTACATTATTTAAACCATTTCAGAGTATTTTTACTGTTGGTAATACAAAAAATGACATATAATTTACCATTTTCAGTTAGTGTGTGTGTTTGTGTGTGTGCATGTGTGTATCTGTCTGAGGGGGGTTGTCAGTATCTGCTTGGGGAAAGTGGAACAGTGATTTAGCTGGCCATGACTGGACTAAGAAGTGGCCTCTTGTTGGTGAACAATGAAATAATCTCACACACAAACACACACTGGCCAAATAATCCCTGGTGGCTGAGTGACCCAGTGTGCACAGCATTTCAATAACTCAGTGTTTGTATGTGTGTGTGTGATATTGTGTGTTTGTGTGTTGTATTTTGTGTTGTGTCTTGGTGGGGTGTGTGACGGCGTGTGACGCGTATAGCCCCAATGCAGATGAAAGAACAGAGCTCCCCTTGTTGCATGATTCAGAACATGTGTCCTTGATTGTAGGTAGCTACAGTATCTATGGGTGGGTGTGTGTGTGTTAGATTCTGCAGCTGGTGAGGGTGTATTAGCAGTAGTGTAGTTGTGTAGTGCAAGCAGCATGATTAGATTAAACAAATTAACTCAATCACTTACAGAATAGACCAACTCAATCATTCACAGAGTAAACCAATTCAATCATTCACAGAGTAGAACTCAGGTTATCTGTGCTATCCTCCCTCCCCCAGCCCACCTCCTCTACCTTTCTGATCAGGTGACTCCAGGGCGTGACAGTTACTCCCTACTGCATTCTCTTTGTATCGGTCTATGCTCTCTTCATCTCTCCTCTTGCTTTATCCCTGTCACACTCTGCGATACTGTCTAGGGAAATAGGAGAGAAGTGTTAATGAGTTAGTTATTGCTCTGTTACACACAGAGATCACGTTAGCAACATGGAGGTGTTTGAAAGGATCAGGTGTGTGAAGTACCTCATGTTTATCTTCAACTTCTTCTTCTGGGTAGGTCTACTTTAGTTAGATTGTGTGCGTGTGTGAGTGCGTTTGTGTGTGTGTGGTGAATGTTCCCTTCTTCTTTAACTAGGCCATTTTCCCCGAACTGAGAACAAGGCATGAGTAATCTACCCCGACTCACTGAGCTTATCTGGCCTCGTTAGGTTTGGTCTGATCAGACATGTTGTCCCCACTGCAGAACACGCACACACACACACCATGGAGCAGAACACCATTCTACATCAAGGTTCTTTGCTAAAGTGAATAATTAATTAGACTGACGAGGCGGTTTGAGGAATGTGTGTCTGTGTCTGTGTCTGTGGTGGCGGCTCTGGTGGTAAGTCTGTAGCAGAATTTATACTGTATGAAGGAATCAGGCCGATGACCTCCTCTTCTTCTTTCCTCTGTGTGTTAGCTTACCCCCAAGTCACACACATGCATAACCCTGTTTCTCAACATGTCCCTACCTGCTCTCTCACCTGGTTTTCCATGCCCTGGGATAGGTGTGTGTGTATGATAGCTAATATTTTGTGTCTGTATGTGGTAGCTTGCAGGTACAGGAGTTCTGGCTATAGGGTTGTGGTTGAGGTTTGACCCAAAGACCAGAGGACTGTTTGAAGGAACAGAATCTCCCTATGTCTTCTTCACAGGTAATGCAAATACTCACATGCAAGCACGCATGCACTCACACATATACTGAACACAAATATAAACACAACATGCAACATTTTGAAAGATTTTAATGAGTTACAGTTCATATAAGGAAATGAGTCAATTGAAATAAATTCATGAGGCCCGAATCTATGGATTTCACATGACTGGGCAGGGGTGCAGCCATGGGGTACCCAGGCCCCGCCAAACATAATGAGTTTATTACAGACAGAAATACTCCTCTTGATATACCACACCTGTCAGGGGGATGGATTATCATGGCAAAGGACAAATGCGCACAAACAGGGATGTAAACAAATTTGTGCAAACACATAGAGAATAAGCTTTTTGTGCATATGGAAAATGTATGGGATTTGTTTTATTTCAGCTCAGGAAACATGGGACCAACACTTTACATGTTTTGTTTATATATTTTTTCTCAGTACATAGTCAAATATCTCTGCAGAGTCTCTGATGTTGTTGGTGGTTGCGTGTGCGTGTGTAGGTGTGTATATCCTGATAATAGCAGGGTTGTTGATGATGGTGGTGGGGTTCCTGGGATGCTGTGGTGCGATTCAGGAGTCTCCCTGTATGCTGGGGCTGGTGAGTTATACCTCCTCTCCTCTTTTTCTTTCCCTTTGGTATTCAGTTGGTCTGTTATGGGGCTGGTAGTCAGATACTATGTATCTCTTTGTTTCAGTATAAAACTGTTTACAGAACAGATTCAAGGCTCACTGAGTGAGTGAGTGAGTGAGTGAGTGAGTGAGTGAGTGTCAGTCAGTCAGTCAGTCAGTCAGTCAGTCTGTCTCTGTCTGTCTGTGTCTGTCTGTCTGTCTGTCTGTCTGTCTGTCTGTCTGTCTGTCTGTCCTCATAGACTATGTGTAAAATAGTACATTTAAAACGGGACACTAAAATTTGTATGATACGTTACGGTTGGTATGGTTACATAAGACAGGTGGTTACTTAAGGCAAAAACGAAAGTAGGGTTGTTGGTTGGGGTGGATGGGTGGCAGTATAAAGCAAACGTCTAGCAACCCAAAGGTTGTGAGTTTGAATCTCCTCATGGACAACTTTGGCATTTTAGCTAATGAGGAACTTTTCAACTACTTACACATTTTTAGATACTTTGCAACTACTTAACATGTTATCTAACCCTTCCCCTAACCCTACCCGTAATCATTTTAGCTAACCCTTACCCTAAACTCTAACCCCTAGCTTAGCTAATGATAGCCACTAGCTAACTTTAGCAACCTAACTACCTAGCTAGAATTTCATAAATTTAGCAAATTCGTAACATATTGTACGTTTTACAATTTCGTAACATATAATACAAATTGTAATTCGTAACGTTTCATACGAAATGGGTGATGGACATCCACAAATTATTACATACGATACGCAACATATCATACTAAATTGAGTGTCTCTGATTTACATACAGGATAATATGAACTGCACTGAGACCAGGTTGGTCCCTCTCTCTCTGTATCTCTCTGTCTCTCTCAATTTCTCTCTCTCGTGTGTGTGTGTGTGTCCTAAGTCCCTTCTGACCGGGGAGTGCTTTGTGTCAAAGGGCACTTGTCAAATGAAATACACAGCGGTTCATGTGCATATTGGTCTCTTGCAGTTCTTCTTCTTCCTCCTCATCATATTTGCCATTGAGGTCGCCGCTGGAATCTGGTGTTTTTCCAACCAAAGCAAGGTCCCAAAACATATTACATCCCCTTTTCTGTGTTACATTAAAGCCCTTCCCCTGCTATTATCTGTGTGACATTAAATGCCTTTCCTTTCTTTGTGTCACATTGCAACCCTTCCCCTACAGGTGGTTGATGACATCACTCAATTCTACATGGAGACATATCAGAACTACCAGAACACTCGACAGGACACACTGAGAGAGACACTCCGTCTCATACAGACTGGGGTAATCATGTATTTCATTCGTGTGCAGCCATGTTTAGGGGGTTGGGAGCAGAGACAATACATATTTCCAGATAAAAACAGATGGACACCTAAATTACCATTCAACCTTATTTGTTACAGTTGGACTGCTGTGGTACAGGTTCTGTTGTGGACTCTGCCAAAGACACCTGTCCCCCAAGAGACGGGCTGGATAGCCTCATCACCAAGGTAACCCCCTGCTCTGTGATTGTTTGTGTTCAGGTGTTCCTTTTTCTGTATCTCTACAGTCCCTCCTTCTGTATCTTTACAGCCACTCCTGATTTGGCCTCGTTTTTGAGCTTGGTCATTAATAAATGCAGCGGCTATTACTGAAGCAAAACGAGAGTTGTCTTGAGGGGGTGGTTTAATGCAGGCATCTCTTGTGTATGTGATCACACGTGGCAAGTGTTTGTACAGTCACTCTGCCAAAACAGTACACAGTTACAGTCACTCACCCTTCTAGATAACTTGAAGCAGTCTTAACAGTTCTTGCATCTTGAAGTCGCCTAGGCTAGCTAGTGCTAGCCAAGTTCTTTCGCCAATTAGCTTCAGCCGGTTGGTGTGTGACCGTGGTAAAGTTGGTTTGACATTGGGTAGCCTATCTCTGAGGCTAGTTAGGGACTGTCAATAAATTACACAATGTAAATGGGACAGTATTTTAGTTCTCTCAATAAATGCTTTCAATATTTGTAAATACATGTTTTACATTTATAGTTGGTTTGAGGTTTTTAAAATATAGACATTTGGAGCTATTGACATTGTCCTATGTACATTGTGTATTTGACTGATGGTCCCTAACTAGCCCCATAGGGATAATGTCAAATCAAATTGAGCAAGGGCATTGGGCCAGCTGTTGGCAGGATTAAAATAAACTCAACCCAAGGAAATCTGTTACAGTACCCTTCATTCTGTGACAGACATTTTTTCCTATCATCTTTCACATTTCAGTTTTGGACAAGACTGACCCAAATTATAACTTTTAAAATTTGTAGTAAATTTTGTCACTCAAATAAATGTTTTTGACTCACATAGATGCCACATTTTCAAAATGAAAAGTAGCTTTTTAGGGGCATTCGCTCTTTATTATGTGTGTGTGTGTGTGTGTGTGTGTGTGTGTGTTGCAGAGCTGTCCTGATGCTATAGATGAATTGTTTGACTCCAAGCTACACATCATAGGAGGAGTGGGCATCGCCACTGGAGTTATCATGGTGAGACACACACACACAGTACAACGGAAGACCATTTTATCCAACTACGCTCCATTACAGATAGATAGGTTGACAGAGAGACTTCCCTACAGTAAAGAACTCTTAATTTACTCTGCATTTCCCATTATATTCCACAGATGTTTGGGATGATCTTCAGCATGCTGCTCTGCTGTGCCATCAGGAAGTCACGAGAGATTGTCTGAGGATGTCATCGTTACCATGACGGTGGCCGTTAATGTTGCATGATGTCATTCCTAGTCACATGAATTCTGTCAACCAATAGAGAGGCTGTGTGTTGAGAACGGTCGGCCTGAGCGCTAGCAGCCGTTCAGGTCCACTGGCCAACCAACTGCCATTTAGTTAGAGCCGCTAACCTCTGTAACAAGGATCTGCTACACATGGTTCACCTGGCATTAAGTGCGCAAGCTTTGCAAAATAAATATAAACATGCATGTTATTCAGTAATTTCATCCAAACTGCTTGCACGTATCAACTGGCGTCTGTGTATCCAGGCACTAAAATAGAACTTGGTTCTATTTTAGATGCTTGATGCTGCAAGATCCGCCTCTCCAATCTATTCATTAGTTTTTACGAGCATACGAACCCACGTGGGTGATTAAAATATGAGGTCCACACTCCAGTCCAGTTGGTGGCAGTAATGCACATTGAAGTTGGTTGCCAACCGCCATTTAAAATCCACAGAAGAAGAAGGACAATGAATGAGGAAAGATTAATCAAAGAAAACTAACTAAGAACTAACTAGGTTTTCCTTTATATGAGTGGATTAATTGTCGAAGTAGAGAACACATGACTTTGTATGACTCAAAATGGGTAAAAATTCTACAAAGATCCAGCTAATAAAAATACCATATGCATTTCAGAAACAGCAATCTAGCTAAATGTCAATGAATGTTTCATGTGTGTTTCGACATGTCCCATAATTACTATAGTTGGTCGACAGTTGGTTTTGGTATTTTAACGCGTCTGGTAGGGATAGACAAAATCAATGTTGAGCCGGTTTGGTCAGCATGTAATCACAGCGCTGCACAATTCACCTTGGCTGTGTTTGCACAATTCTGATCTTTTTATCACTCATTTGTTTTTTAACCAATCAGATCAGCTCTGAAAAAGATCTAATGTCATGAAGGGATCTAGATTAGCTAATCTGCACAGTGCTTTTCTCAGGCTGATCCTCTTGAACACAGTGAATCTGCCCAGTGCACAGGTTGACCCTCCTAAACCATCATGATGATAACATCAACAACATGCATGCCAGTCTTTCCTGGTTGACTACAACTCATCCTCTCCGTCTCTTTCTCTACCCAATTTGAAAATGCCTTGAAGTCTCTGACTGTTTTTATCTAGGTGAGTTGTAGTCAGTTTTACAGCATATCTAGGTGTCTTCTAGATAAGAAACTTTTATAACACCCTTGCCATCTTACACAAAACAAATTAGCCAAATAAAATGTAACATCTGATCTTCATTCTGTGTGTATTCTGATCATCCTGTGTGTATGTAATGAGTAAGAGAGGAAAACATGTCTGTCAGACTCCACAGCTTCCTGCCACTGTGGAAAAGAACAACCTGAAAAAAACTCTCTCTCTCTCTCTCCACAGCAAAGACCTTGAAGTTGTCATAAAAGGCATGTAAGCTTTATTTTAGGGAATGTTACAGTTTTTCTCAATTGCTAAAACACCATTTCTGAAACCTTGCTCCATTTCCTGAAAACATTAAACACAAAACCTCATCTTCAAGCACTATTTACATAACCTCTGACCCCTCTTGCAAAGTGAAACATTCGCCTCAAAACAGTTTTACCTGTGTTCATAATCAAACACTGCTCTCAAATCATAAACAAAGTGATCAAAATGATATACACTCTCAAGCAGTCAGTTAACAATACACCGAAAAATAGAAAACACATTCTTCAAAATATACAATTCTCAGGGAGAAGTACATTTTTAATCTAAAAAAATATTCATATTTTTCCAGCATTGTCTTATGATGAACGAACACATGTTCTATCATAGTAGCTCAAAATTTATCAGAAATTACTACTCTGCTTTGCTCTTTGCAATTTTGTTTTCTGTTCTTCCTCCTCCTTGTACCCCTATTTTTACAGTACTGTACTCTGCATCTCACAAACTTGTCCTTTGTCTCTGTGATACTGTAATTCTTGTTCTTTGTTGATATGAACCTGCAACCAGTCAATCTATTGAGCAGTTAATAAATGGAAAGCACAATGTTCAGGGCCATACGATTTGTCCATAGTACAGTATACAGCCTACAATGCACTGTACTACAGTATCCATTCTCAAGAGTTTCTCGTTCCCACCTTCAACAACCTGTTTGCTCTCTGAACTGGCTTATATTGGTTGTGTTGCATCATTTGAAACAGGTTGAATCAATTTTGAGTGGTTGTGTTCAATCAATGACATATGTTCTCTATTTGTATTTGATTGTTGCCACTTGTGTTTACCAGTATGGATGACATGTGCATTAGAGTGCAGAATGTGTTTTGAGAATGAGAATGTGTTTAGAGTTTTGCCGAAATGTCTGAGATCTGTAAATTGTGTTTTACCATGTGAAATGGTGTAAGGTATTGACAACAGACTGCATAATTAGCTAAATGAGTCCAGGCAACTGAGAACTTTGTTCAGCCAATGGGTTTTAGTGTTTTAGCAATTGAGAAGAACTGTAACCGAATGTAGACCTGTTATTATTAGTGTCATTCTATGAAAATGGTGGCTTTTTGAAGAGCCAACTTTTACACATTTTTGGACTAGTAACCACAAGGTTGTGAGTTCAAACCCCCAAGCTGACAAGGTACAAATCTGTCATTCTGCCCCTGAACAGGCAGCTAACCCACTGTTCCTAGGCCATCATTGAAAATAAGAATGTGTTCTTAATTGACTTGTCTGGTTAAATAAAGGTAAAATGAAAAAAAGAGCTGTTTATACCATGTCAGTGTGAAAAGTATGGAATTAGCTAGGGAAACTGACAGATCAATAACATTACATTGCTATACTGACTAATAAAAACTCACATTGCGCTGTAAAAAAACATCTGAATATCAGTCTTCAAATCATTTGACTGCTGGTTTCATCGCTAAAATCAGTGAGCTAGCTAGCTAACGTTAGCCATCCTGGCTAGCTATAATTGTACAACAGCTGACGAAAACTATCCAAGTTAATTTACTTCCATTGAAATGGGACTAAAAGGCTTCAAAACATTTCATACACACAACAGCTGTTAGAAACAGGAAATAAAAACTTTTTTCTGTTAAGTCAAACAGCGTTTACATTGCCAGCGACACAAGTCAAATAAAGATTAGCCAGTTTCTGAGCAACACACACATAGACAGCAGCTGCAGACAGCAACACTGTGCCTTTTCAGAAGCTTTGCATTCACACAGACTGTCTGCACACTCTGTGGTGTCCCCACGGTCCTAAATTCAGCTGCTGAAACTGCCAAACAGCCTACCTGACCGCTCTGAGGCATCCACATGGTCCACACCGTCCCCAGAGAAAGTTGTGCCCCTGGACTTCAGGCTGTTTTGAAAACCCTTTTCACAACAGATACATAACTGACCTCTCATGGACACTGCCTCATGCTGCATGTGGTCTCAATAAAATGTATACACTCATCTTTATGTATGTCTCTATTGGGATAGAATTGACCTATTCAATTGTCATGTATTTAGGAACAGAATAGTAATGCACTTTTAATTGAAAGATGAAATAAATACTTTTTATTGTGCTAATGTCAAGTCAACAATAGTGAAATAATATCTTCTTTAGCTTTTTTTTCCAATTGTGCACATACTGTATGTTGCAATATCACAATCACAGCAACACTTAAAGACATAATCAAAATGTGTCCAGATGGCTGAGAAGGATAAGGATCATGTAGGCAAGGCGTGGACAGGAGTACAGTATAGATCTTATATAACAGAGATTACTATGATTTGTGAATGTCTGTTCTAATGTTATTATGACAGCTAATAAGGCTTAGAGATCCTGGGCCGGCACACAGCAGTGTGTGTGTGTATGAAATGGAGCTCGCCTCTCTCCGAGATGTCACCACAAAGGTAAGACACGATACAGAGAAGGGTATTGTTTTAAATTAATGTACATAAAATGAATCAGAAAGATATTATTATTATCAGTCAATTAGTTATTATTATCAGTCAATTAATTAATGGCACTTTAATGCAAGTAAAGTTGTATGGTGTGGTGCTGAACAAAAATATATTGTTATTATCATCCAATTAGATTTATTAAATAATTGCACCTTATTTTAACCCTATTCTCAACCAGCTGGTAGAGCATGTTTGACAATTACTTATTTTTTGGGGACAAAATATCTTCACTTGAACTTGATTGGTCAACTACCCCAGCCCTCCTGTATCAATTTACATAATTTGTATCCTTTTTGGTTGCTAAATGGCAGGATTTAATTTGTTGAGAATTATATTGCAATATTCTGTTAGTAGAGACCTTGAAGAGTATGAATATGAAAATAAATAGTTAAAATGTAAAAAGGCTAAAAAGCAATACTTTAAAAATTAATGTGCTCAACCAGGCGATTGATATGTCAGTAGAAACGTATGGTGGACTAAGAATAGGGTGCATTTATTTTGGTGAAAATATGATTGAATTGGCAACATAAATAGGTTAAACCACATTGTATGACCCATTGGGTCAATTAATCAATATTCAGACTTAAAGGGGCACTCCACTCAAACTATCTTTTAGATTAATGTTTTTTTGTCTACCTGTTGACAATCACAAAATATTTTGCATGTCAGCAGTCAAGTTTTTAAGATATTGGATTTTCAAGAATCATAGTCTAAAAAAAACAACTATCGGAAGTTCTTATTTGAGTTTTTAGTAATAGGAATATAAGGTTAAATATGTTTTAAACAAGAGTCAGTTAAAGGGTTTTAAGCAATCAATCAATTAAGCTATCTTGGTACGATGCTGGTCAATCTAGTCACTAGAATGTTTATAATACTGTGATAGAGAGACATATCTGCAACATTTATTGACTATATTTTCTTTACTTTTCCAATTGTACCAGCTACTGGACTCTTCATTTACCACACAGTCCCATAGGTAAAGTTCGCCAGTTCTGTAACCCTGTCAGTAACTTTAGACCTAGCCACCTGCATACTGTTTATACAGTAGGATACTTCCAAATTAACCAACTTGTTGTTCTTGAGGGCATATTGACTTCACATCTCTGCATGAGGCTGAGCTAAGTCTGTGAACTACTCCTGGTACTTGCACCGCACCTGTTTCTCCCCTCCCACTGGACCAAGAGGCTATCTTGTCCCTCTAGAAGTCAACAAATGACTTCAGGTGTCTGCATAAGGCCAGCCACCACATTACACTACACACTATAACCCTGCACTTCATCATATAATATTGTCCACTGGACCAAGTAGCTAGCTTGTCCTCCATAGGGTTCAACAATTGACTTCAGTTCTAAGGTTTAAACTGACTCTGTGAACAACCCCCACTACGGTACATACTATCCACTATGCCCACGGTGCCGGTGCCTCGTCCAGCCTACTCCCAGGCCAGAGAAAATCTGGTGAAGGCCATCCCACCCAAGATCATTTGCCTACTGGCCTGCGGAGGATGGGACTGCCGCTATGAAGGACCAGCCTGCTGGAGGCCCAGTCAACAAGCTGTACAGGGACTCTTCTCACACTGGTGAGGAGGGGGGAGAGAGAGGGAAGGAGGGAAAGAGATACAGAAGAGAAAGAGGTGGGGAGGGAGAGATCTGCATGGGAAGGGAGTGATGATTGCAAGTTCACTTCTGTTCTGTTCGCAGGGTAACAGATGACATTGTGGCCATGGCACGACCCTCCACTCACCTCATCAAGAAATACAACATCATAGAGCAGTTCCAACGGTAAATAGTCATGTATATGTGCATGTCTGCATGTCTGCCAACGTGTGTTCGCGTGTCCATCCTCTTTCTCCTCTAACTGATCCGGTTCTCTCTGACCAGGCTGAACATCAAGTCCATCATCAACATGCAGCTGCCTGGGGAGCATGCTCACTGTGGCCCTCCACTGGAGCCAGACACTGGATTTACTTACTCCCCACAAACCTTTATGGAGAATAATAGTAAGACTATACTGTACTTATACCTAGAGTATACACACACTTTACTTTAGGATTGTCTCTGTCGTAAATGAAATATGTGTTCTTGTCTTTCCTTCTGTGTGTGTGTGTGTGTGTGCTTGTGGTGCAGTCTTCTTCTTCAACTTTGGCATGCCGGACTTCGGTGTGTCGTCTCTCGTGGGGATGATGGATGGAGTAAAGGTGTTAGCCTTCGCTGTGAAAGAAGGGAAGGTGGCGGTGCACTGTCACGCAGGTTTGGGGAGGACAGGTGTGTGTATATTTTTGGAGAATCCGGTTCTCAGTACATCAATTGTCTTCATTGTTCACTTAATTTAGAATATACATTGACTGCAATCAGAAACATATTGTCCATAAACGATCCTGCAAAAATTGGCACACCTCATGTCATTGTTGACAGGTGTCCTGATAGCCTGCTACCTGGTCTACACTCTGCGTGTGAGCCCCAGTGAGGCTGTCCACTACGTGCGTATCAAACGTCCCTGTTCCATCCAGACCCGAGACCAGATCAGCCTGGTGTTTGACTTTGCTCGTCTACTGGGCCCTCAGCTGGCCCAGTTCCCTGACCTCAGCCTGCGTCACGGGGCCCAGTTCACCCTGCTGCAGTACCTGCATCGTCAGGCCCTCCTCCTCCATGGCCAGGAGGCCCGCACCCTCAGGCACACTCCCAAGGTGTCTGTTTTGTATAATTATTTTGGCAACACTATCTTTCTTTTAGGTAATAAGTAATGTAGGGTGGAGTGGGGTAAGTTGTCAAGTAGGGTAGAGTGGGGTATGATTTTTAGTAGGGTAGAGTGGGGTAAGGTGTCATGAAGGGTAGAGTGGGGTAAGTTGTCAAGTAGGGTAGAGTGGGGTAAGTTGTCAGGTAGGGTAGAGTGGGGTAAGTTGTCATGTAGGGGAGAGTGGGGTAAGTTGTCATGTAGGGGAGAGTGGGGTAATGTGTCATGTAAGGGAGAGTGGGGTAAGTTGAGCTAAACCTTGCTTCTAGGAAATCATATACAAAATGAATAATTTTACAAAATTGAAGCAATAAGTCATCATTTCATGGAGTCTGTGAAGGAAGAAACCACGTGGAAAAAGTGGAAAGCAAGTTGGGTAAAAAAAGAAAGAAAGGATTTTCACCAAGTCAAATGAATTCATTGTGTTAGAGCAGTGGTTACCAAACGTTTTTTCGTCCCTTACCCCTTCAAACATTCAACCTCCAGCTGCATACCCCCTTTAACACCAGGGTCAGCACACTCTCAAATGTTGTTTTTTACCATCATTGTATGCCTGCCAAACACACACACTATATGATACATTTCAAATCAAATCAAATTTTATTTGTCACATACACATGGTTAGCAGATGTTAATGCGAGTGTAGCGAAATGCTTGTGCTTCTAGTTCCGACAATGCAGTAATAACCAACAAGTAATCTAACTAACAATTCCTAATCTACTGTTTTATACACAGTGTAAGGGGATAAAGAATATGTACATAAGTATATATGAATGAGTGATGGTACAGAGCAGCATAGGCAAGATACAGTAGATTGTATCGAGTACAGTATATACATGTGAGATGAGTATGTAAACAAAGTGGCATAGTTAAAGTGGCTAGTGATACATGTATTACATAAGGATGCAATCGATGATATAGAGTACAGTATATACGTATGCATATGAGATGAATAATGTAGGGTAAGTAACATTATATAAGGTAGCATTGTTTAAAGTGGCTAGTGATATATTTACATCATTTCCCATCAATTCCCATTATTAAAGTGGCTGGAGTTGAGTTAGTGTCAGTGTGTAGGCAGCAGCCACTCAATGTTAGTGGTGGCTGTTTAACAGTCTGATGGCCTTGAGATAGAAGCTGTTTTTCAGTCTCTCGGTCCCAGCTTTGATGCACCTGTACTGACCTCGCCTTCTGGATGATAGCGGGGTGAACAGGCAGTGGCTCGGGTGGTAGATGTCCTTGATGATCTTTATGGCCTTCCTGTAACATCGGGTGGTGTAGGTGTCCTGGAGGGCAGGTAGTTTGCCCCCGATGATGCGTTGTGCAGACCTCACTACCCTCTGGAGAGCCTTACGGTTGAGGGCGGAGCAGTTGCCGTACCAGGCGGTAATACAGCCCGCCAGGATGCTCTCGATTGTGCATCTGTAGAAGTTTGTGAGTGCTTTTGGTGACAAGCCGAATTTCTTCAGCCTCCTGAGGTTGAAGAGGCGCTGCTGCGCCTTCTTCACGATGCTGTCTGTGTGAGTGGACCAATTCAGTTTGTCTGTGATGTGTATGCCGAGGAACTTAAAACTTGCTACTCTCTCCACTACTGTTCCATCGATGTGGATAGGGGGTGTTCCCTCTGCTGTTTCCTGAAGTCCACAATCATCTCCTTAGTTTTGTTGACGTTGAGTGTGAGGTTATTTTCCTGACACCACACTCCGAGGGCCCTCACCTCCTCCCTGTAGGCCGTCTCGTCGTTGTTGGGAATCAAGCCTACCACTGTTGTGTCGTCCGCAAACTTGATGATTGAGTTGGAGGCGTGCGTGGCCACGCAGTCGTGGGTGAACAGGGAGTACAGGAGTGGGCTCAGAACGCACCCTTGTGGGGCCCCAGTGTTGAGGATCAGCGGGGAGGAGATGTTGTTACCTACCCTCACCACCTGGGGGCGGCCCGTCAGGAAGTCCAGTACCCAGTTGCACAGGGCGGGGTCGAGACCCAGGGTCTCGAGCTTGATGACGAGCTTGGAGGGTACTATGGTGTTGAATGCCGAGCTGTAGTCGATGAACAGCATTCTCACATAGGTATTCCTCTTGTCCAGATGGGTTAGGGCAGTGTGCAGTGTGGTTGAGATTGCATCGTCTGTGGACCTATTTGAGCGGTAAGCAAATTGGAGTGGGTCTAGGGTGTCAGGTAGGGTGGAGGTGATATGGTCCTTGACTAGTCTCTCAAAGCACTTCATGATGACGGAAGTGAGTGCTACGGGGCGGTAGTCGTTTAGCTCAGTTACCTTAGCTTTCTTGGGAACAGGAACGATGGTGGCCCTCTTGAAGCATGTGGGAACAACAGACTGGTATAGGGATTGATTGAATATGTCCGTAAACACACCAGCCAGCTGGTCTGCGCATGCTCTGAGGGCGCGGCTGGGGATGCCGTCTGGGCCTGCAGCCTTGCGGGGTTAACACGTTTAAATGTTTTACTCACCTCGGCTGCAGTGAAGGAGAGACCGCATTTTTCCGTTGCAGGCAGTGTCAGTGGCACTGTATTGTCCTCAAAGCGGGCAAAAAAGTTATTTAGTCTGCCTGGGAGCAAGACATCCTGGTCCGTGACTGGGCTGGATTTCTTCCTGTAGTCCGTGATTGACTGTAGACCCTGCCACATGCCTCTTGTGTCTGAGCCGTTGAATTGGGATTCTACTTTGTCTCTGTACTGATGCTTAGCTTGTTTGATAGCCTTACGGAGGGAATAGCTGCATTGTTTGTATTCAGTCATGTTACCAGACACCTTGCCCTGATTGAAAGCAGTGGTTCGCGCTTTCAGTTTCACACGAATGCTGCCATCAATCCAAGGTTTCTGGTTAGGGAATGTTTTAATCGTTGCTATGGGAACGACATCTTCAACGCACGTTCTAATGAACTCGCACACCGAATCAGCGTATTCGTCAATGTTGTTATTTGACGCAATACGAAACATGTCCCAGTCCACGTGATGGAAGCAGTCTTGGAGTGTGGAGTCAGCTTGGTCGGACCAGCGTTGGACAGACCTCAGCGTGGGAGCTTCTTTTTTAGCTTTTGTCTGTAGGCAGGTATCAGCAAAATGGAGTCGTGGTCAGCTTTTCCGAAAGGGGGCGGGGCAGGGCCTTATATGCGTCGCGGAAGTTAGAGTAACAGTGATCCAAGGTTTTTCCGCCCCTGGTTGCTCAATCGATATGCTGATAAAATTTAGGGAGTCTTGTTTTCAGATTAGCCTTGTTAAAATCCCCAACAACGATGAATGCAGCCTCCGGATAAATGGTTTCCAGTTTGCAAAGAGTTAAATAAAGTTAGTTCAGAGCCATCGATGTGTCTGCTTGGGGGGGATATATACGGCTGTGATTATAATCGAAGAGAATTCTCTTGGTAGGTAATGCGGTCTACATTTGATTGTGAGGAATTCTAAATCAGGTGAACAGAAGGATTTGAGTTCCTGTATGTTTCTTTCATCGCACCATGCCTCGTTAGCCATAAGGCATACACCCCCACCCCTCTTCTTACCAGAAAGGTGTTTGTTTCTGTCGGCGCGATGCGTGGAGAAACCCGTTGGCTGCACCGCATCGGATAGCGTCTCTCCAGTGAGCCATGTTTCCGTGAAGCACAGAACGTTACAGTCTCTGATGTCCCTCTGGAATGCTACCCTTGCTCGGATTTCATCAACCTTGTTGTCAAGAGTCTGGACATTGGCAAGAAGAATGCTAGGAAGTGGGGCACGATGTGCCCGTCTCCGTAGTCTGACCAGAAGACCGCTCCTTTTCCCTCTTTTTCGGAGTCGTTTTTTGGGGTCGCTGCATGCGATCCATTCCGTTGTCCTGTTTATAAGGCAGAACACAGGATCCGCGTCGCGAAAAACATATTCTTGGTCGTACTGATGGTGAGTTGACGCTGATCTTATATACAGTAGTTCTTCTCGGCTGTATGTAATGAAACCTAAGATGACCTGGGGTACTAATGTAAGAAATAACGTAAAAAAAACAAAAAACTGCATAGTTTCCTAGGAACGCGAAGCGAGGCGGCCATCTCTGTCGGCATTTATTATTAAACATAAGAATGAGTGTGAGTTTTTGTCACAACCCGGCTCGTGGGAAGTGACAAAGAACACAAATAATATAATAATAATCAATAATTTTGCTCTTTATTTAGCCATCTTAAAACCTTATCTGTTCATCAAAAATTGTGAATAACTCACCACAGATTAATGAGAAGGTTGTGCTTGAAAAGATGCAATGTTGGGTTGTATTGGAGAGAGTCTCAGTTAAAAAAAAAATTCACACAGTCTGTGCCTGTATTTACTTTTCATGCTAGTGAGGGCTGAGAATCCACTCTCACATAGGTACGTGGTTGCAAAGGGCATCAGTGTCTTAACAGCACGATTTGCCAAGGCAGGATACTCTGAGCTCAGCCCTATCCAGATTAAATTCTGATCACATTTGTTTCTCACAGAACCGCTTGTTGCAATTTCGATGAGGCTCTCTTTTTCAGATATTGGTAAGTGGACTGGAGGCGGGGCATGAAAGGGATAATGAATCCAGTTGTTTGTGTCATCCGTTTTGAGAAAGTACCTGTGTAATTGCTCACCCAGCTCACTCAGGTGCTTCGCTATATCGCTATATATACATTTGACATTGTCCATAAGCTTGAGTTCATTTGCACACAAAAAATAATATAATGATGGAAAGATCTGTCTGTTGTCCTTGTTAATGCAGACAGAGAAGAGCTCCAACTTCTTAATCATAGCCTCAATTTTGTCCCGCACATTGAATATAGTTGGAGAGAGTCCCTGTAATCCTAGATTCAGATCATTCAGGAGAGAAAAAAACATCACCCAGATAAGCCAGTCGTGTGAGAAACGTATGCAAGCAGTCAGACAAGTGAAAATTATGGTCAGTAAAGAAAACTTTGTATCTCAATTTTAAAAAACAATACTTTTCCCCTTGATAACCAGCGCACTTCTGTATGTTGTAGAAGTGTTACATGGTCGCTGCCAATATCATTGCATAATGCAGAAAAAACACGAAAGTTGCTTTAACAAAGCTAACTATTTTCACTCTAGTGTCCAAAACATCTTTCAAGTGGTCAGGCATTCCCTTGGCAGCAAGAGCCTCTCGGTGGATGCTGCAGTGTACCCAAGAGGCGTCAGGAGCAACTGCTTGCATGCGCGTTACCACTCCACTATGTCTCCCTGTCATGGCTTTTGCTCCATCAGTACCGATACCAATACATCTTGACCACCAAAGTCCATTTGATGTCACAAAGCGGTCCAGTACTTTAAAAATACCCTCTCCTGTTGTCCTGGTTTCCAGTGGTTTGTAGAAGAGGATGTCTTCATTAATTGACCCCCAATAAATGTAACAGACATGATGCTTGTATCTAAACCAAAGTATATAATTTTAAGATTGTTCTGTACAACTTTATCATCCAAAGTAAGTCTGCTGCTCTTGTGTTTTAAAATTGCCACTTTCAATTCTCTCTTCCACAGCAGGTGTTTTGATATCAAATATCCCTGCACTCAAATTTAGTGGGACATGGTTGATTCTCTGCTTTGACATCACCTTTCTCTCCATGATTCTTACAGACACTTTCAATGCCCTTGTCATCCACATGCATGTCCTTTCTTTTTCACTTTCGATGGTCACTGTCATTAGGCACTGGCTGCTGGTGGGTGGGACATTACTGTTAGGAGAACTCCCACAGTCATCCATACTAGTGAGGTTTGACATGTGGGGACATGCTTCACTGCTGGGGTCTGGGTTCTATGTAGAGTCAGATATAAGGTCCTAAACCTAGCATGAAAGTACATCAATGTAGCTGTGTGGGTTTAATATCGTCAAAATGTTTGCCTTGGGGAGAGATGAGCCAATGGCAAATGTAAGTGTTTTCTTCCCAGGCATAATGCAAGGCATTACAGCTGGGATATGAGTTAACAACAAAGCTTGGCCTAAAGTAGTGTTTGTTGGGTGTTAAGCCTGTGTTAAAAGATGCTTAAAATTATTAAAAGACAAAAAGCGTTTGTGATTGTATTGAATATAAAGATTAAAAGGTAGTGTTAATATCTCATTCAGTACAGAAATGTGTAGGCGGCTGAATTTACCCTGTCCCGCGGCTCCATTTCTTTAGGGGGGACAAGCTATATTTTCAAAACCTGTAATATTTACATGAATTCTGATTTTTTTTCGCCCCAGGGATACACAACATCCTGAAATATTAGTAGACATCAATGTTAGAAGAAATACTATATGTACCTTGACGGAGTGATACTGAATGAAGAAAATGACTTACCCCACTCTCCTCTACCTCTTTTGTGGTTGTCTGGGGGGTCTGGCTTTGGATCCAAGAGACAGATCACTCCCCATTTACTCTGCTCTCTCTCCATCTTCCACTCTCTCCAGTATCCCATGGGTTCCTGTATCTGTTTCTAAAAGCTATCTGTTTTCATGATGATCATCATCTAGGTGGTGTACCTGTTGTGTGGCCGTCTTACTGCCCTGGCGTTGGGCCTGCCTGCCTCTCTGGAGGTGCATGCTGAGCTGGAGAGAAGGGCAGAACTGCGGGCCCTGGGCAGGGCTGTGAGGGAAACCCTGGTGGCCAAGCAGTACCTTCCCCTGCACCGTGAGGTCCATATGGGGTCCTGGGGAGGGTCAGGTTCTGTGTCCTCCTGGGACGAACCAGAGGGCTTTCTGGAGAGGAAGAGACAGGTACTGCTGGATAAACGCAGCTACAGTGACTCAGACCTCAGCAAGATCACTGTAAAACAGGTAAGGGTTAACATCAGGGTTAGACTGGGCATACATGTCTTCTAAAATCTAATGTGAGCAACCCCTGGACGTGGGTGCTCACATTACAGGATGATTTCCTAGTTCAGCCTGCCCCACATACCGAACACAACAGGTGTACAAGCCCTTAATAACCAAGGGAAAATAAGTGTTAATTAAGTAAAAAATAGATAAGTAAAATAAATAAATAATAATAATAATAATTAAACAGCAGCAGTAAAATAACAACAGCGAGGCGATATACAGGGGGTACAGATACAGAGTCAATTTGCGGGGGCATAGGTTAGTCGAGGTAATTGAGGTAATATGTAGATGTAGGTAGTGTTAAAGTGACTATGCATAGATAATAAACATAGAGCAGCAGCAGAAAAAATTGAGGGGGGGGGTAGACAATGCAAATAGTCTGGGTAGGCATTTGATTACCTGTTCAGGAGTCTTATGGCTTGGGGGTAGAAGCTGTTAAGAAGCCTTTTGGACCTAGACTAGGTGCTCCGGTACCGTTTGCCATGAGGTAGAAGAGAGCACAGTCTATGACTAGGATGACTGGAGTCTTCAGCAATTTTTAGGGCCTTCCTCTGATACCACCTGTTATAGAGGTCCTGGATGGCAGGAAGCTGGCCCCAGTGTGTACTAGGCCGTACGCACTACCCTCTGTAGTGCCTTGCGGTCAGAGGCTGAGCAGTTGCCATACCAGGCAGTGATGCAACCAGTCAGGATGCTCTCGATGGTGCAGCTGTAGACCTTTTTTAGGATCTGAGGACCCATGCCAAATCAGTCGTGCCCTCTTCACGACTGTCTTGGTGTGTTTGGACCATGATAGTTTGTTGGTGATGTGGACACCAAGGAACTTGAAGCTCTCAACGTGCTCCACTACAGCTCCGTTAATTAGAATGGGGGCGTGCTTGATCCTCCTTTTCCTGTAGTCCACAATCATCTCCTTTGTCTTGATCACATTGAAGGAGAGGTTGCTATCCTGGCACCACATGGCCAGGTCTCCTCCCTATTGGCTGTCTCATCATTTTCGGGCCTACCACTGTTGTGTCATCGGCAAACTTAATGATGGTGTTGGAATCGTAGCTATGCATTCATGAGTGAACAGGGACGATATGTTGGGGCGGTATGCAAATTAAAGTGGGTCTAGGGTTTCTGGGATAATGGTGTTGATGTGAGCCATGACCAGCCTTTCAAAGCACTTCATAGCTACAGACGTGAGTGCTATGGGCCGGTAGTCATATAGGCAGGTTACCTTAGTGTTCTTGGGCAAGCGGAATATGGTGATCTGCTTGAAACATGTTGGTACTACAGACTCAGCCAGGAACAGGTTGAAAATGTCAGTGAAGACACTTGCCAGTTGGTCAGCACATGTTCAAAGTACATGTTCTGGTAATCCATCTGGCCCTGTGGCCTTGTGAATGTTGACCTGTTTAAAGGTCTTACTCACATCACTTATGGAGAGCGTGATCACACAGTCGTCCGGAACAGCTGATGCTCTCATGCATGGATCAGTGTTGCAAGCCTCGAAGCGAGCATAGAAGTAATTTAGCTTGTCTGGTAGGCTCGTGTCACCCACTCAAACTATGTGAGTACTGACGTACTGATCATAGCCCAAGTTCAAAGGATTTCAATACAATTTGTTTAGGCAAAAGCGAATTTGTGGCTAAATTGAGTAGTGTATCCCCGGCATTACTGGTTACAGGTGGAACATTCTTGAACATTAGTTTAGAAAAATCTGCATTGGTACTGCCAACATTCAGAGCCTTGATATTAACCATATTGCTTTATTTTCTTACAGGATCTTGAGTTGGGCTCATACTGTACTGTACTAGATAGGAGTAAGAGAGACTGTTCTGGTTTAGAGCAGATTAGACCTGACGTGAGACCTATGAGTCCAGTCCTGCCCACCCCTACAGCTGGCCTCTGTTCCAGTCCTGAGGACTCACAAAGACTCAACCTCCCAGTAGGCAGTGGGGCAACCAACAGTAACTGTTCTTCGAAGAGTATAAAGTGCACTGCCAAGAGGGCGCCAGCGTTTCACAAATTCAACTCTTACATTGAGGTGAGTATCAGACTGTGTTACTGGGGGCATACTAGTAAAAGTGTCTCTTTTTTTATATAAAACACATTTCTTAATACACTATTTCCTGTGCTCTGAAGGTACGTAAAAACCAGCGTAAGTCCGGACAGGCCTCAGTGGCTCGGGCAGTTGCCAAGGAGATGGCAGATCTAAACCCCCCTGGAGAGACAGTTCTACAGAGGACAGCACTGCTACAGGTAATAAACTGTTAAAGCAAGTTATCACAAGTTGAGGTTTAGTGTAGTCTGGAAGTTACTAAGCTACATTGAAGCTTATTCTGCAGATCTCAAGATTTGGGCCCTCCTGAATTGACTTAAATGAAATGGAAATTACCATAACTATGATTACAACATATTGGAATGGGATACCTTAATCTGTCATGTGTTGCCTACCAGTAACCGGAATCCTGACTGCACTCTGTTTTGTTGACTGACAGGAGGAGCTGAACAGCAGTGAGTGTGCCTGGGCCCTACTGGTCACAGAGTCTGATCCGCACGTACTCAGCTGTCTATTGTGGACCTGGCTGGAGAAACTCAAGGTCAGAGGGCTCAGATAAAGATCTCTCTCCCTTTATACTCTCACTCTCTTACACTCTCCTGCTTTTTATACTCTTTTTATTTCTCTCCAGGAGCCTGTTCTGAGTGCAGATGACGTAGAGAGGTTGACCTCAGTATCTCAACACGTGAACCATCTCAGTATGCTAACGAAGGTGAGACCCACCAGTCAGACCATTGATACACGTTTAATCGTGTCATGGCTTACTTCGGGGTCTTCAACCTCCTCAGCAACTATTGTGTATGTGTATGTGTGTGTGTGCATGTTGTCCCAGCAGCCCCAGCGCCACACCATGTCCTGTTTGCTGGGTTGTGTGGGTCAGGTGACCAGTCTGTGTCCTCAGAGAGAGGAGGCCGTGCTACGACGCCTGATACAAGCACTCACCAGGGTGAGTCTGTGGGTGTGTGCGTGAGTGTGTGTGGCAGTCATAGTTCAAATAGTCTAACTATTGTTCTCTGTTTTCAATAGCACCCTCAGGAGGAGATGGAGAGCTATAAAGTCCTGATGAGAATCCTCAAGTCCAGCAACAGACAAACACTCCATAACCATAACTCCCTCACACAGACCTCAGACTACACAAACACCTGCTCAAGAAGAGGAAACAATTGATTGATTGGTTGATGGGTTTATTGGTTGTACAAACTTAACTTCATAACCATTTGTATGAAGGGTCAAATATTTGTTCAATTTCTAGTGTTTTCTTTTCTATGACTAGGTGCAGTAAGCTCTTTACTGTTTAGTGGTGCTTGGATGGGTGTAGATTCTATGAAGCATGGCCACGATCCTGATATTGGAGTATATTCTCTCCGCACATTACACAATACAAATATTTGTACCATTGACCTCACCTCGGCGTGTATTATTGTTCAAATCTTACATACACACTGAACAACAATATAAATGTGAAGTGTTGGTCCCATATTTCATGAGCTGAAATAAAAGATCCTAGAAAGGTTCCATATGCTTGTTTCTCTCAAATTCTGTGCACAAATTTGTTTACATTCCTGTTAGTGAGCATTTCTCCTTTGCCAAGATAATCCATCCACATGACAGGTGGCGTATCAAGAAGCTGATTAAATATCATGATCATTACACAGGTGCACCTTGTGTGGGGGACAACAAAAGGCCACCCTAAAATGTGCAGTTTTGTTACACAACACAATGCCACAGATGTCGAAGGGTTTTGAGGGAGTGTGCAATTGTCATGCTGACTGCAAGAATGTCCACCAGAGCTGTTTCCAGAGAGTTGAATGTTCATTTCTCTACTATAAGCCGCCTCCAACGTCGTTTTAGAGAATTTGGCAGTACGTCCAACCAGACCTCACAACTGCAGACCATGTGTAACCATGCCAGCCCAGGACTTCCACATGCGGCCTCTTCATCTGCAGGATCGTCTGAGACCAGCCACCCGGACAGCTGATAAAACTGTGGGTTTGCACAACTGAAGAATTTCTGCACAAACTGTCAGAAATGGTCTCAGGGAAGCTCATTTGCATGCTTGTTGTCCAGGGTCTTGACCTGACTGCAGTTCGGCATCATAATTGACTTCAGCGGGCAAACGCTCAGCTTCAATGGCCACTGGCAGGCTGGACAAGTGTGCTCTTCATGGAAGAATTTGTATGGCTTCGTGTGGGCGAGCGGTTTGCTGATGTCAACATTGTGAACAGAGTGCTCCATTGTGCAGTAGGGGTTATGGTATGGGCATGCATAAGCTATGGAAAATGAAAACAATTGCATTTTCCCAATGACAATTTGAATGCAGAGATACTTTGACAAGATCCTGAGGCCCATTGTCATTCCATTCATCCACCGCCATCCTCTCATGTTTTAGCATGATTATGCACGGCCCCATGTTGCAAGGATCTGTACACAATTCCTGGAAGCTGAAAATGTCCCAGTTCTCCCATGTTATGCATACTCACCAGACATGTCAACTATTGAGCATGTTTAGGATGCTCTGGATCGACGTGTATGACAGCGTGTTCCAGTTCCCGCCAATATCCAGCAACTTCGCACAGCTATTGGAGAGGAGTGGGACAACATCCCACAGGCCACAATCAACAGCCTGATCAACTCTATGCGAATTAAGATGTATTGCACTGCATGAGGTAAATGGTGGTCACACCAGATATTGTGGGTGGTTTTCTGATCCACGCCCCTACCTTCTTTTTTTAAAGGTATCTGTGACCAACAGATACATATCTGTATTCCTGTGAAATCCATTGATTAAGGCCTAATGCATTTATTTAAATTGATTGATATCCTTACATGAAAAATAACTCAAAATCTTTGAAGTTGTTGCATGTTATATATTGTCACGATGGTATGAAGAGATTCGGGAGACAGGCGCAGGAATGCGTAATAGTATTATTATGGCGTGCTGTGTAAAGGCACGAGGACAAAGACCAAACAAACACATAACAAAAACACAGGGTTGAAACCCAAACAAAAGAGTGAGGAGTACCTCGAATAAATAACACTAGTGCACAATGATTATCACACGCACCAACGGACATTGGAACAATAATCGGCAGCACCATGGTGAACAAAGGGCCCATATATACAAATACAATCCGTGGGAATAGGGGCCAGATGAGTGCAATGAAAGTTCCAAAGGGATCTGTGACAGTACCCCCCATCCGTTGGTGCGTGTGAGTACCTGTGCTGTGTGTTTTGGCTTTCATGCCATTGTGGATGGCATTTTCACCAAGTCAAAATGATTTATTGTGTTAGAGGTTTCATGATGCTTGTATCGAAGAAAGAAAGATACACGAGACAGCAAAGAAACTCTTTCATATGGTTCAAGTTTCAGTTCAACCCACAGAACACTTAGAGCAAAACCGCATCTTGATACTCTTTTTCCTTTCCATCATCCATCTATCTGAAATTACAGAATGGGTTGGATGACGGAAGGTAAGTGGATGCTACACACCAGGACTGTTTTGCTAGCACAGACTGGAATATGTTACAGGATTCATTAAAAAAATACATTTAACCTTTATTTAACTAGGCAAGTCTGTGATTCATCCAATGGCATTGAGGAGTATACCACCTCAGTCACCGGCTTCATCAATAAGTGCATCGATGGCGATGTCACCACAGTGACTGTACGTACATTTCCCAACCAGAAGCCATGGATAACAGGCAACATCTGCACCGAGGTAAAGGCTAGAGCTACCGCTTTCAAGGAGCGGGACACTAAGCCGGATGGTTGTAAGAAATCCCGCTATGCCCTCAGACAAACCATCAAACAGGCAAAAGTCAATACAGGACTAAGATTGAATCCTACAACTGCTCTGACGCTCGTCGGATGTTGCAGGGCTTGAAAAATATTACAGACTACAAAGGGAAACCCTGCCACGAGCTGCACAGTGACGCAAGTCTACCAGATGAGCTGAATGCCTTTTATGCTCACTTCAAGGCAAGCAACACTGAAGCATGCATAAGAACAACAGCTGTTCAGCACGACTGTGTGATCACTCTCTCCGTATCCGATGTGAGCAAGACCTTTAAACAGGTCAACAGTCATGAGGCCGTGGGGCCAGACGGATTGCCAGGATGTGTACTCAAAGCATACGCAGACCAACTGGAAAGTGTCTTCACTGACATTTTCAACCTCTCCCGGACCAAGTCTGTAATACCTACATGTTTCAAGCAGACCACCATTAGTCCCGGTGCCCAAGAAAGCATTGGTAACCTACCTATATGATTACTGTCCCATAGCACTCACGTCGGTATTAATGAAGCGCTTCAAAAGGCTGGTCATGGCGCACATAAACACCATCATGCCGGAAACCATAGACCCACTCCAATGCGCATACCGCCCCAACAGATCTATAGATGAGGCAATCTCATCCGCACTCCACACTGCCCTTTCCCACCTGGACAAAAGGAACACGTGAGAATGTTACTCATTGACAACAGCTTAGCATTCAACACCATATTGCCCACAAAGCTCATCACTAAGCTAAGGACCCTGGGACTAAACACCTACCTCTGCAACTGGATTGGCAACAACACATCTGCCACTCTGATCCTCAAAACTGGGGCCCCTCAGGGGTGTGCATTTAGATCCCTCCTGTTCTTCCTGTTCACCCATGACTGAGTAGCCAAGAACAACTTTGCTGACGACACAATAGTGGTAGGCCTGATCACTGATGAGTCAGCCTATAGGGACGTCAGAGACCTGGCATTGTGGTGCCAGGCAAACAACCTCTCCCTCAATGTGAGCAAGACAACGGAGCTGATCCTGGACTATAGGAAAGGGAAGGCTGCCCTTGCCCCCATTACCATTGACGGGGCTGAAGTGGAGTCGGTCAAGAGTTTCAAGCTCCTTGGTGTCCACATCACCAACGAGCTATCATGGTCCAAACACACCAAGACAGTTGTGAAGAGGGCACGACAAAACCCTTTCCCCTCAGGAGAATGAAACAATTTGGCATGGGTCCCCAGATCTTCAAAAGGTTCTACAGCTGCACCATCGAGAGCATCCTGACCGGTTGCATCACCGCCTGGTTTGGCAACTGCTCGGCATCTTACCAGGCGCTACAGAGGGTAGTGCGTACAGCCCAGTACATTACTGGGGCCAAGCTTCCTGAAATCCACGACATATATACTACATTTTCAAAGACTCCAGTCACCCTAGTCATGGACTCTTCTCTCTGCTACCGCAGGGCAAGCGGTACCGGAGCGCCAAGTCTAAGATGTAAAGGCTACTTAACAGCTTCTACCCCGAAGCCATAAGACTGCTGAATAATTTATCAAATGACCAGCCGGACTATTTACATTGATCCCCACCCCTTTTTGTTTTTACACTGCTGCTGCGTGCTGTTTATTATCTATGCATAGTCACTTTACGAATTACCTCGACTAACCTGTACCCCTGCACATTGACTTTGTACCGGTACCCCCTGTATATAGCCTCGTTATTGTTATGTATTTGTCTTGTGTTACTTGTTTTATAATTTGAGTTTGTTTATTTAGTAAATATATTCTTAACTCTATTTCTTGAACTGCATTGCTGGTTAAGGGCTTGTAAGTAAGTAAGCATTTCACGGTAAGGTCTACCTGTTGAATTTGGCGCACGTGACAAATAACATTTGATTTGATAAGAGTACACTATAACGTACTGTATTTCTCCCAAGACCTAATTATTTCAGATTCTTCTTCTTACTATGTACACTACCGGTCAACAGTTTTAGAACACCTATTCATTCAAGGGTTTTTCTTTATTTTAACTTTTTTCTACATTGTAGAATAATAGTGAAGATATCAACATTATGGAATCATGTAGTAAACAAAAAAGTGTTAAACAAATCAAAATATATTTTATATTTGAGATTCTTCAAATAGCCACCCTTTGCCTTGATGACAGCTTTGCACACTCTTGGCATTCTCTCAACTAGCTTCACCTGGAATGCTTTTCTATCAGTCTTAAAGTAGTTCCCACTTATGCTGAGCACTTTTTGGCTGCTTTTCCTTCACTCTGCGGTCCGACTCTTCGTATTCAATTTGATCGATTATTAACGTTTAAAAATACCTGAAGTTGTATTACAAAAGTAGTAGTGACGTTGCGCAATTTGGAAGCTGTGTTTTCTGGATCAAACGCGCCAAATAAATGGACATTTTGGATATATATCGACGGAATTAATCGAACAAAAGGACCATTTGTGATGTTTATGGAACATATTGGAGTGCCAACAAAAGAAGCTCGTCAAAGGTAAGGCATGAACTATATTTTATTTCTGAGTTTTGTGTTGCGCCTGCAGGGTTGAAATATGCTACTCTCTCTTTGTTTACTGTTGTGCTATCATCAGATAATAGCATCTTATGCTTTCGCCGAAAAGCCTTATTGAAATCTGACATGTTGGCTGGATTAACAACGAGTGTAGCTTTAATTTGGTATCTTACATGTGTGATTTAATGAAAGTTTAATTTTTATAGTATTTTATTTGAATTTGCACTCTACATTTTCCCTGACTATTGGCCAAGTCAAATCAAATCAAATCAAATGTATTTATATAGCCCTTCGTACATCAGCTGATATCTCAAAGTGCTGTACAGAAACCCAGCCTAAAACCCCAAACAGCAAGCAATGCAGGTGTAGAAGCACGGTGGTTAGGAAAAGCTCCCTAGAAAGGCCAAAACCTAGGAAGAAACCTAGAGAGGAACCAGGCGTGGGGTGGCCAGTCCTCTTCTGGCTGTGCCGGGTAGAGATTATAACAGAACATGGTCAAGATGTTCAAATGTTCATAAATGACCAGTATGGTCGAATAATAATAAGGCAGAACAGTTTAAACTGGAGCAGCAGCACGGCCAGGTGGACTGGGACAGCAAGGAGTCATCATGTCAGGTAGTCCTGGGGCATGGTCCTAGGGCTCAGGTCCTCAGAGAGAGAGAAGGAGAGAATTAGAGAACGCACACTTAGATTCACACAGGACACCGAATTGGACAGGAGAAGTACTCCAGATATAACAAACTGACCCCAGCCCCCCGAGACATAAACTACTGCAGCATAAATACTGGAGGCTGAGACAGGGGGGGTCAGGAGACACTGTGGCCCCATCCGAGGACACCCCCGGACAGGGCCAAACAGGAAGGATATAACCCCACCCACTTTGCCAAAGCACAGCCCCCACACCACTAGAGGGATATCTTCAACCACCAACTTACCATCCTGAGACAAAGCTGAGTATAGCCCGCAAAGATCTCCGCCATGGCACAACCCAAGGGGGGGTGCAAACCCAGACAGGATGACCACATCAGTGAATCAACCCACTCAGGTGACGCATGAGAGAGCCCCAGAAAGCCAGTGACTCAGCCACCGTAATAGGGTTAGAGGCAGAGAATCCCAGTGGAAAGAGGGGAACCGCCCAGGCAGAGACAGCAAGGGTGGTTCGTTGCTCCAGAGCCTTTCCGTTCACCTTCCCACTCCTGGGCCAGACTACACTCAATCATATGACCCACTGAAGAGATGAGTCTTCAGTAAAGACTTAAAGGTTGAGACCGAGTTTGCGTCTCTGACATGGGAAGGCAGACCGTTCCATAAAAATGGAGCTCTATAGGAGAAAGCCCTGCCTCCAGCTGTTTGCTTAGAAATTCTAGGGACAATTAAGAGGCCTGTGTCTTGTGACCGTAGCGTACGTGTAGGTATGTACGGCAGGACCAAATCAGAGAGATAGGTAGGAGCAAGCCCATGTAATGCTTTGTAGGTTAGCAGTAAAACCTTGAAATCAGCCCTTGCTTTGACAGGAAGCCAGTGTAGGGAGGCTAGCACTGGAGTAATATGATCAAATTTTTTGGTTCTAGTCAGGATTCTAGCAGCCATATTTAGCACTAACTGAAGTTTATTTAGTGCTTTATCCGGGTAGCCGGAAAGTAGAGCATTGCAGTAGTCTAACCTAGAAGTGACAAAAGCATGGATTAATTTTTCTGCATCATTTTTGGACAGAAAGTTTCTGATTTTTGCAATGTTACATAGATGGAAAAAAGCTGTCCTTGAAATGGTCTTGATATGTTCTTCAAAAGAGATCAGGGTCCAGAGTAACGCCGAGGTCCTTCACAGTTTTATTTGAGACGACTGTACAACCATTAAGATTAATTGTCAGATTCAACAGAAGATCTCTGCAAGCGTCCCCCCCTATCCCAGAGTGGTTAATTAATTTCTCGTGTTTCTTGGCACAAGCAAGTCTCTTCTTATTATTGGTGTCATTTAGTAGTGGTTCCTTTGCATCAATTCGACAACCAAGGCCTGAGTCTCCTCTGAATAGTTGATGTTAAGATGTCTGTTACTTGAACTCTGTGAAACATTTATTTGGGCTGCAATTTCTGAGGCTGGTAACTCTAATGAATTTATCCTCTGCAATCAATCAATAAATTAAATATATTTATAAAGCCCTTCTTACATCAGCTGATGTCACAAAGTGCTGTACAGAAACCCAGCATAAAACCCCAAACAGCAAGCAATGCAGGTGTAGAAGCACGGTGGCTAGGAAAAACTCCCTAGAAAGGCCAAAACTTAGGAAGAAACCTAGAGGAACCAGGCTATGAGCGGTGGCCAGTCCTCTTCTGGCTGTGCCGGGTGGAGATTATAACAGTTCAAATGTTCATAGATGACCAGCAGGGTCAAATAATAATAATCACAGTGGTTGTCGAGGGTGCGACAGGTCAGCACCTCAGGAGTAAATGTCAGTTGGCTTTTCATAGCCAATCTTTCAGAGTATCTCTACCACTCCTGTTGTCTCTAGAGAGTTGAAAACAGCAGGTTTGGGACAGGTAGCACGTCCGGTGAACAGGTCAGGGTCCCATAGCCGCAGGCAGAACAGTTGAAACTGGAGCAGCAGCACGGCCAGGTGGACTGGGGACAGCAAGTAGTCATCAGGCCAGGTAGTCCTGAGGCATGGTCCTTGGGAGAGATAGAAAGCAAGAAAGAGAGAGAGAACTAGGGAGGGCATTCTTAAATTCAGACAGGACAACGAATAAGACAAGAGAAATACTCCAGACATAACAGACTGACCCTAGCTCCCGACACATAAACTACTGCAGCATAAATACTGGAAGCTGAGACAGGAGGGGTCGGGAGACACTGTGGCCCCGTCCGACGATGCCCCCGGACAGGACCAAACAGGCAGGATATAACCACACCCAGTTTGCCAAAGCACAGCCCCACACCACTGGAGGGATATCTTTACCCACCAACCCACCATCCTGAGACAAGGCCGAGTATAGCCCACAAAGATCACAACCCAAGGGGGGGCGCCAACCCGGACAGGAAGATCATGTCAGTGACTCAACCCTCAAGTGACGCACCCCTCCTAGGGACGGAATGAATGAAAGAGCACCAGCAAGCCAGTGACTCAGCCCCTGTAATAGGGTTAGAGGCAGAGAATCCCAGTGGAGAGAGGGGAACCGGCCAGGCAGAGACAGCAAGGGCGGTTCGTTGCTCCAGAGCCTTTCCATTCATCTTCACACTCCTGGGACAGACTACACTTAGGACCTACTGAAGAGATGAGTCTTCAATAAAGACTTAAAGGTTGAGACCGAGTCTGCGTCTCCCACATGGGTAGGCAGACCATTCCATAAAAATGGAGCTCTATAGGAGAAAGTCCTGCCTCCAGCTGTTTGCTTAGGAATTCTAAGAACAGTAAGGAGGCTTGCGTCTTGTGACCGTAGCGTACGTGTAGGTATGTACGGCAGGACCAAATCTCCAAAATAGGTAGGAGCAAGCCCATGTAATGCTTTGTAGGTTAGCAGTAAAACCTTGAAATCAGCCCTTGCCTAAACAGGAAGCCAGTGTAGAGAGGCTAGCACTGGAGTAATATGATCACATTTTGGGGTTTTAGTCAAGATTCTAGCAGCCATGTTTAGCACTAACTGAAGTTTATTTAGTGCTTTATCCAGGTAGCCGGAAAGTAGAGCATTGCAGTAATCTAACCTAGAAGTGACAAAAGCATGGATACATTTTTCGGCATCATTTTTGGACAGAAAGTCTCTGATTTTTGCAATGTTACATAGGTGTAAAAAAGCTGTCAGTCAAAAGAGAGATCAGGGTCCAGAGTAACACTTAGCTCCTTCACAGTTTTATTTGAGACGACTGTACAACCATCAAGATTAATTGTCAGATTCAACAGAATATCTCTTTGTTTCTTGGGACCTAGAACTAGCATCTCTGTTTTGTCCGAGTTTAAAAGTAGAAAAGCAGAGGTAGTGGTGGTCCTGTGGTGGTCCTCATGAGAGCCAGTTTCATCATAGCGCTTGATGATTTTTGCGACTGCACTTGAAGAAACGTTCAAAGTTCCGTATTGACTGACCATGACTTAAAATAATGATGTACTTTCATTATTCATCATTCTTGACATAGCCCTGTTTGGTAAAAGACCAAGACCATACTATCTTCTGTATACCTCCCTACCTTGTCACAACACAACTGATTGGCTCAAACACATTAAGAAGGAAAGAAATTTCACAAATGAACTTTTATGATAGCACACCTGTTAATTCAAATGCATTCCAGGTGACTACCTCATGTAGCTGGTTGAGAGAATGCCAAGAGTGTGCAAAGCTGTCATCAAGGCAAAGGGTGGCTATTTGAAGAATCTCAAATATAAAATATATTTGGATGTGTTTAACACTTTTTTTGTTTACTACATGATTCCATATGTTATTTCATGGTTTTATGTAATCACTATTATTCTTCAATGTAGAAAATAGTAAAAATAAAGAAAAACCCTTGAATGAGTACGTGTTGTAAAACGACCGGTAGTGTGTGTTTGATAGATACTGTCCTCACAGCAAAGATAAAACATGTGGCTTTCACACTAAATGTAAAAAAGTTGCTTTGCAATTGTTGTCCCATGGATCAGGAGCACAAAGAGGGTTCTGTGTGGCCAGGAAACTCTATGAATTAATGGGGGCTCATGTTTGAGTGACAGCTGGAGATGTGTGTGAAACTGTGCTGTTGGAGACTTTGCCAATGCTAATGGCTATGGATTGGACTGACTCCCATCATAGGGCTTTCACCTGCCCTGCCGGGTCAAATCAGTGGGGAAGAAGACAAGGAAAGGAGATGAGGAAAGGAAAGAGACTTAGAAGATATCTATAATGGGACCACTGGGGCTTATCCCTGACCGGGAACAAGCTCTATATCCTTTGTGTACGTTGTGCGGTGAGGACCAAAGTGCACGTTGTCGTGGAAAATTGCGAGATTATGTTATAGTGCTTGTAAGATTATACTATAATCATTGTATTGCCTTAGAATGGTTGTTTTATTCGACAGAATAGAATCTGTCGACTATTGTGTGTTCAGTGTTCCACTGAGGATGGGCCTCTATGAGATAGCACTGACAGAGGAGATTTACGATGTATTTGGCCAATAAAGCCTAAAGAGCATTCCAGATAGTGAGGTAATATTTTTGTACTATGAAGTACCAGGAACGAGATTAGAACCTCGTCTTAGAAACCAAACTGAATGATAATTTATAGCTAATGCTATCTGGCTATGGGATACTCCTTTCTCAAGTAAAGGTCTTTCTTTGTGAACTGTTCCTAAGATCTGTGGTTCGTCATGAAAGTTGAGAGGGGTGTATCTTTGCTATAAAAGATCTCAGTTGCCATTATGTTGGGACTCTCAACAATGAATTATAGATAGTGAATTGTTGAAAGTCACAGAGCTATGGTAAAGCTCACATTATTAAAGATGAAGTTTAAGTATAACTCTGACTGGTGTGTGGTTTGTAACTCTCCTCATTTGGTAATACAGGAAATTGCTACGACAACGTGTCAGTGTATTATTTCAGGGACATCTTAGGGTAGGGGTTCTAAATCCAGACGCAGGCTGATTTTCGTCAGAGTGGATGGTCGGGGGGAGGGAAAATAATTATAACAATTTGTACACTACATATTAACCATAACTAAGCCCCAAAGATAGGTTGTATTTGATTACATTGAGACACAATCACGTCTCTTTTTTTATTTGTGGGAATACTTGGGGAATCAATTTCCTAAATGAAACTATTTGCTGAATTATTGGTGGTTTTCTTTTCTTTTTAACCAAACATTTTAATCACAATGTTTTTGGGCTAAAAACCTTGGTGGGCCAAAATAAATCCCATGGGTTGCTGTCCTCTGTTTTAGGGTGTCTCAGTAATCTACAGTGGTTTATGTGCAGGGGTAGAAATATCTACCAGCTGTTGTGTGTATGAAAATGTTTTGTAGCCTTTGTTTTGTCCCATTTCAAAAGAAGTAATTTTGATGAGGTACCATTGTACGATTAGCTGGCAAAGATAGACAAAAGTTGGCTAACGTTAGCTAGCTAGCTCACTAACTTTAGCTATTATTTTTGCCTCAATCACACTAGACCTGAATCGAATCATGATACCAGCATCCAAACAAGACCAATATTCTGATATTTTTTTCAGCGCAATATGAGTTTTTATTAGTTAGTATAGCAATGTAACGTTATTGATCTGTCAGTTTCCCTAGCTAATTCCCCACTTTTCACACTGACATGGTATAAACAGCTCTACGGGCTTCACTGTCATGGTTCACAGTCAGAACACAACACTATGCTCATCATGTTTTAGCAGGATTAGATGGTGACAGTTGTCCCAGCAGGGTCAGACAGCCAGGAAAGACCAGCCTACAGAGCTCAGGTGAATTTTTCAGTATATTATAACAATCAGTGAATGGATACAAAGTTCCATCTTGAGCTGATGTGTAAGTTACAGTCTGGGATCTGTTAAACCATCGATTATTTGGAAAATATAATTTATAAATGTACACCAATTGAATTCTTTGTCATGCCTCATCTGAGCAGCTCAGGCAGCCAGAGAAGACCAGTGTGTGACGTAGCTGATGTTACGGTTTTCTTCCGTCGAAGGAGAGTCGGACCAAAATGCAGCGTGGTATTTTTGATACGTTTAATGACGATGAAAAAATGAACAATACAAAAACCGGAACGTGAAAACCTATACAGCCTATCTGGTGACAACAAACAGAGACAGGAACAATCACCCACGAAACACTCAAAGAATATGGCTGCCTAAATATGGTTCCCAATCAGAGACAACGATAAACACCTGCCTCTGATTGAGAACCACTCCAGACAGCCATAGACTATGCTAGATACCCCCACTAAACCACAAACCCAATACCTAACAAAACCCCAAGACAAAACACACCACAATAAACCCATGTCACACCCTGGCCTGACCAAATAAATGCAGACAAACACAATATATTTCGACCAGGGCGTGACAGCTGAGGTAAATTTTTGCAGATAAAACACTGGACAAGCAAGAAGCTTCAAAGGTTGAAACTATTTTAAGGCAGTCTGACAAACCTCTAAAGTTGATTTCAAAACTGTATCAAGGGTTGATAGAGGCTTTTCCCGGTGACACAAAAAATGTAAATCCAAAATGTGAGGAAGACTTGGGAGACACTATTGATGATGATGATGAATGGATAAAGATATGTTAAAATGCCTAGTCATGCTCATTTAATCTCAGACATAACTTAATGCAGTTTTAGACCATTCATAGAATGCACAATATGTCAGTGAAACTGAATTTCCTGCACACAGAAATGTAATTATTCTGCTGGAGGTATAAAAAACAAAAGGAGACATACTGTATTTGCAAATGATATGGTCTAGTGAAGGCTGTCTGAATACTCGCAAAGAGTATATTATTTTATCTCTGCACGTCTACAGATTCCCCCTTCTCCCTGTTTTTGTTTGCTTGGAAATTTTGATACTGGAGACTGTTATCAGAAGAAGCTGTGTAACCTAGCATTTATAGCAGGTAAGAAATGCATTGCCATTAATTGGATAGCTGGTTATCCTCCCACAATGTGGGTGCAGAGTTGCGTAACTGGGTGGAAGCTGGCTAGTGATGGCTGTTTTTCAGTCTCTCGGTCCCAGCTTTGATGCATCTGTACTAATCTCACCTTCTGGATGATAGAGGGGTGAACAGGCCGTGGCTCGGGTGGTTGACGTCCTTGATGATCTTTTGGCCTTCCTGCGACGTCGGGTGCTGTAGGTGTCCTGGAGGGAAGGTAGTTTGCCCCGGTGATGCGTTGGGCAGACTGCACCACACTCTAGAGAGCCCTGCGGGTTGCGGGTGGTGCAGTTTCCATACCATGTGGTCATACAGCCTGACAGGATGCTCTCAATTGTGCATTTGTAAAGGTTTTTGAGGGTCTTAGGGGCCAAGCCAACTTCTTTCAGCCTCCTGAGTTTGAAGAGGCACTGTTGCGCCTTCTTCACCACATTGTGTGTGTGGGTGGACCATTTCAGATCGTCAGTGATGTGTATGCCGAGAAACTTGAAGATTTACACATTCTCCACTGCGGTCCCATTGATGTGGATAGGGGCGTGCTCCCTCTGCTTTTTCCTGAAGTCCACGATCAGCTCCTTTGTTTTGTTGACATTGAGTGGGAAGTTATTTTCCTGGCACCACTCTCCCAGGGCCCTTACCTCCTCCCTGTAGGCTGTCTCTTCATTGTTGGTAATCAGGCCTACTACTGTGTGTCATTTGTAAACTTGATGATTGATTTGAAGGCGTGCGTGGCCACGTAGTCATGGGTGAACAGGGAGTACAGGAAGGTGCTGAGCATGGACCCTTGTGGGGCCCCAGTGTTGAGGATCAGCAAAGTGAAGGTGTTGCTTCCTACCTTCACCACCTGGGGGCAGCCCATCAGGACCAGTTGCAGTCCAGGACCCAGTTGCACAGGGCGGAGTTCAGACCCAGGGCACCAAGCTTAATGATGCTTAATTTACCTTTGCTTTCTTGGGTACAGTAACAATGGTGGACATCTTGAAGCAAGTCGGGACCACAGCCTGGGATAGGGAGAGATTGAAAATGTCTGTAAACAATACAGCCAGCTGCTCTGCACATGCTCTGAGGATGTGGCTAGGGATGCCGTCTGGGCCTGCAGACATGCGAGGGTTAACATGCTTAAATGTCTTACTCACCTCGGCCATGGAGAAGGCGAGCCCACAGTCCTTGGTAGCGGGCCACGTCGGTGGCATTGTGTTATCCTCAAAGCGGTTAAAGATGGTGTTTAGCTTGTCCGGAAGCAAGACATCACTGTCCGTGACCACGACGTGGCTAGTTTTCCCTTTGTAGTCTGTGATTGTCTGTAGACCCTGCCACATATGTCTCATGTCTGAGCCGTGGAATTGCAACTCCACTTTGTCTCTGTACTGACATTTTGCCTGTTTGATTCGTCCTGAGCTCCTCTACTTTATTATCCAGAGACTGAACATTAGAGAGTAACATACCCAGAAGCGGTAGATGGTGTGCATGCCTCCTGAGTCAGACTAGAAGTCCACTTCGAATACCTCTTCTCCAGTGATGGTTTTGGAGCAGCTTCTGGAATAAGTTATATTGCCATGGGGGGGGGGTACGAAAAAATTATCCAATTCGGGAAAGTCGTATTCCTGGTCGTAATGCTGGTGAGTGTCAAAACAGATAACAAGATTATGTTATAATGCTTTTATTGCATCAAATGGTTGTCTTGTGCAACAGAATAATGTGCTGTTAGAATGCTCATCTGTGTGTTTTCTACTGAGGATGAGCCTCTGGAAGATTTACAAAGTTTTTGGGAGATACCACATTCCAGAGCATGAGTTAATGTATCTGTACTATAAGGTACCCGGGAGAGAATGACATACTGTCTGGTGTGAAATATAAGCATCTTTCATACTAATCTTAACCTTGTGACCCATTCCATACATCTATTGTTTGTCATGTAACCTGAAGGGGGTGTATCTTGGCTATAAAAGACATTTGTACTTTTGTCTCGGGGCTCTCAACAAATTATCTGAGGGTGATTCGTCAACCAGCCATCATTAACGTAGAGCACTCAATCGATTCACTATATATGTATGTGTTGTATTGACCTGCTCCCTTATTAATAGGGTGAATAAAGATTTAGTTTAAGTATAATTCTGACTTGTGTGATAAGTTTGTCTCTTCTCAATTGATAGTAAAGAAATTAACACGAGTTACCGCCGCTCTGATATCAAAAGTAATTTACAGCTGTATGTAATAACACAAACAAATTCTGGCCTAATAATATAAGAAATAACACACAAAAAAACTATATACAGCAGAGTTGCTTCAAAGCTGGAAGCAGAGCTGCCATGTCTGTCGGCGCCATCTTATTGAAATGTCAAGATATTTATCACTAGATTTGATTTATTACAAGATTAAGGATATACTGTGTCTGTGCAACTTCCAAAAAGTCTGGATGCCTTATATTATATATATTAAGGCATACATTAACATCAGATCACCGACCATTTTAAATCCCACCGTTCCTTCTCCACTATGCAATCTGGTTTCCGAGCTGGTTATGGATGCACCTCAGCCACGCGCAAGGTCCTAAACGATATCATAACCACCATTGATAAAAGACAGTACTGTGCAGCAGTCTTCATCAACCTGGCCAAGGCTTTCAACTCTGTCAATCATAGCATTCTTATCGGCGGACTGTACACATCAATGATGTCGCTCTTGCTGCTGGTTATTCTCTGATCCACCTCTACGCAGACGAGACCATTCTCTATTCTCTGGCCCTTCTTTGGACACTGTGTTAACAAACCTCCAAATGAGCTTCAATGCCATACAACACTCCTTCCGTGGTCCCGAACTGCTTTTAAATGCAAGTAAAACTAAATGCATGCTCTTCAACCAATTACTGCACACACCTGCCCGCCCGACCAACATCACTACTCTGGACAGTTCTGACTTAGAATATGTGGACATCTACAAATACCTAGGTGTCTGGTTAGACTGTAAACTCTCCTTCCAGACTCACATTAAGTATCTCCAATCCAAATTTAAATCTAAAATTGGCTTATTTCTCAACAAAGCCTCCTTCACTCATGCTACCAAACATACCCTCGTAAAACTGACTATCCTGCCAATCCTTGACTTCGCCGATATAATTTACAAAATAGCCTCCAACACTCTACTCAGAAAACTGGATGTAGTCTATCACAGTGCCATCCGTTTTGTCACCAATGCCCCATATACTACCCACCACTGCGACCTGTATGCTCTCGTTGGCTGGCCCTTCCTACATATTTGTCGCCAAACCCACTGGCTCCAGGTCATCTATAAGTCTTTGCTAGGTAAAGCCCCGCCTTATCTCAGCTCACTAGTCACCATAGCAATACCCACCCATAGTATGTGCTCCAGCAGGTATATTTCACTTGTCTTCCCCAAAGCCAACACTTACTTTGGCCGGCTTTCCTTCCAGTTCTCTGCTGCGGTCATATATCTCCCTCTAACGTTAAGCATCAGCTGTCAGACCAGCTTACTGTTCACTGTACCTGTACACAGCCAATCTGTAAATAGCACACCCAACTACCTCATCCCCATATTGTTACTTATCGTCTTGCTCTTTTGCACCCTGGTATCTCTACTTGCACTTCATCATCTGCACATCTATCACTCCAGTGTTAATGCTAAATTGTAATTATTTCACCACTATGGCCTATTTATTGCCTTACCTCCCTATTCTTCTACATTTGCACACACTGTACATAGATTTTTCTTTTGTGTTATTGACTGTACATTTGTTTATGTGTAACTCTTTAACTTGGCCAGGTGGCAGTTGTAAATGAGAACTTGTTCTCAACTGGCCTACCTGGTTAAATAAAGGTGAAATAAAAATTAAATAAATCAATACAATCTCAGCATAAATACTGGAGGCTGAGACAATAAAAATATGGAATACAGTACGACTGTCACGACTTCCGCTGAAGTCGGTCCCTCTCCTTGTTCGGGCGTGGGTTCGGCGGTCGACGTCACCGGTCTTCTAGCCATCGCCGATCCACCTTTCATTTTCCATTTGTTTTGTCTTGTTTTCCCACACATCTGGTATTCATTCCCTCATTACATGTTGTGTATTTAACCCTCTGTTCCCCCCATGTCTGTGTGTGTATTGTTTATTTGTCAGGTTGGCACTCTTCCGGCTGGTTTGCGCCGGGTTATATTTTACACCCGTGCTTTTTGACAGCCTGTACTTTGTTATTTTTGTACTTAGTGCTGCCTCAGTAAAGTGCCTTGTCCACTCATCTCTGCTCTCCTGCGCCTGACTTCCAATGCACCATAGACCCACACCTTGACAACGACAAAAGGAGTTTGTATTGAAAACATGCCTACGTCATGGGAGATACCTATTTAAGCAATTCCTAGCTGCTGGGATGGTCAGTCCTGGCCCTGGGGGTCTGCTGTACTGTTGGTTGACACTCTGGCCTTAGCCTAATACACCTGAAACCAATAATGAATGTTACACTAAGATCCTAAAGCTGAGTGGGGTGTGTTGAGTTAGAGTGCTGCAGGGCCATGGACCCCTAGGGACAGGATGGGGTGACCCAGCTATATTGTGTGCAGGTAAACAGAGCTCTACAGTACTGTACAGGCCTATGACATGAATTATATGGAGGGTGTACTGTTTCTGTGTGTTTTCCAAACCTTTCCTTGTAACATAAACAAAAAATATGGGAAGGAAGTTGTGTTTGAGAGAGTTATTTGATTAGACTGGTGGGGGTTGGGCGTTTAGGCGGCTCGAACTGGCTGGGCGGTCTAGCTGAAATTTGATATAGAGGATGTCTTAAAGACAATTAAAAGTCTTTACTTTATTTGTGGGAGGTGTTTATTTGTTAGGCAATAAGCCTAACAAATAAACACCTCCCACAAATAAAGTAAAGACTTTTAAAGGTGCAACACAATATTGATTATTGAATTATCATTGATTTAGCTCAGTCTTACCAATCACTTAAACATATTTAATAATGATCTCTTATCTAGCTTCATGACTGGGCATTTTTGTTGACTTTATGTTGTTCTGAAAGGAGATGGCTAGAAGGACCATGAGTCATTTAGGATTGTTTAGAAATGTAAGAAATTAGCTTTAGATGCCGCCAAAAATGGGAGGTCCCCAGACCCCCCCACCAAATTATGTTCCCCACACTTCTAAAACCAAAGTTGCGTCCCTACATACAATACAACAGTGATGTGTAATCTGACAGCCGGAGAACAGACTAATAAAAGAAAAGAACAGAGGAAGACACCATGGTAATTCCACATACATGTAATTAGATTGTTGTATCGTATGAGTGCTGTATGGTTACACATACAGTACATAGTCAGTGTACATTTTTCACAAATCATTGCAAAGTATTGTTGGCCTATTGTCCTGCAATTGTGTAGTAACAGAAAGCAATTTCACACTTAATATATGTTGTGGCTTTAAAGCTAATTTCATGTAATTCTACTCATTGTGCTATGAGGCAGACAGAACAATTTGCAGTTTAAAATCACATTTCCTACAATTTTACACATTTTCTTATGGTCATATGTTATATGAGTGAGAGTGACAAACAAAATCATTGGGGGCCCTCTGGAGGTCAGGACACCTGGGCACATGCCCTGTATGTCTGGTCAGTAATTGGGCTAGGATTACTACAAGGTGTAGATACTGTAACTGGCTAGACTAAACATTAGCTGACATGGGCACATCGAGTGACTGTCAGTAACTGACATTACAAGAGAAAAACTGCTGCACTACCAAATGTAGGAATATATTTTTGAATACTTTCTTTTGCTTTAGGGTGCCCTAGCGGTTTGGGGCCATAAGTGACCGCTTGTCACTTATGCCCAGGGCCGGCAAATCTTTGGAACTGTTGTAGAATGTTAGAAACTATGATTACACGCCAGATCTACTGGAATGAATTGGCAGACTTGTGAGTAACTGCTGCCCTCTTCTGGTCTATTCACAGATGTCAAGTATCATAACAAACCAAGTTCCTCATACATCAAATCAAATCAAATTGTATATGTCACATACATGTGTTTAGCAGATGTTATTGCGGGTGTAGCGAAATGCTTGTGTTTCTAGCTCCAACAGTGCAGTAATATCTAACAATTTCACGACAATACACACAAATCTAAAGTAAAGAAATGGAATAATAAAGAATATATAAATATTTGGCTGAGCAATGTCAGAGCAGCATAGGCTAAGATACAGTAGAATAGGATAGAATACAGTATATACATAATAATAATTGAAAATATGTAAACATTATTAAAGTGGTCAGTGATGATTTCAAGTCTATATAGGGCAGCAGCCTCTAATGTGCTAGTGATGGCTATTTAACAGTCTGATGGCCTTGAGATAGAAGCTGTTTTTCAGTCTCTCGGTCCCAGCTTTGACAGGACAACGACCCTAAGCACACAGCCAAGACAACACATGAGTGGCTTTGGGACAAGTCTCTGAATGTCCTTGAAGGGCCCAGCCAGACCCTGGACTTGAACCAAATCAAACATCTCTGGAGAGACCTGAAAATAGCTGTGCAGCGACGCTCCTCATCCAACCTCACAGAGCTTGAGAGGATCTGCAGAGAAGAATGGTAAAAACTCTCCAAATACAGGTGTGCCAAGCTTGTAGCGTCATATCCAAGAAGACTTGAGGCTGTAATCGCTGCCAAAGGTGCTTCAACAAAGTACTGAGTAAAGGGTCCGAATACTAATGTAAATGTGATGTAAGTTTTTTATTTTTAATACATTTGCAAAAATTGTGGAAAAGGGGAAGGGGTCTGAATACTTTTCAAATGCACTGTACCTACTGTATTGATTTCCAGTCATTGCGCTAAAGCTAGTTAGCATTGGCTCACGAAACTAACTTCCTTTCTACTGGAAACAGGCATAAAAAGGGTGTCCACTAGTTCATCTGACATTGGGGAAGTAGATAAAAGGCCTCATCGCCTAAATCTGGAAGTATACCTTTAATGGCAGAGAAAACTGAGGATGGATCAACAACATTGTAGTTACTCCACAATACTAATCTAAATAACAGAGTGAAAAGAAGGAAGCTTGTACAGAATACAAATATTCCAAAACATGCATCCTGTTTGCAATAAGGCACTAAAATAAAACTGGAAAAAATGTGTTAAAAAAATGTATACAAAGTTATGTTTGGGGCAAATCCAACACAACACATCACTGAGTACCACTCTTATATTATTGTATGTTCAATCATGGTGGTCACTGGAAAACCTGGTTCAGTGACAGATCTTGAATACTTTTTACAAGAATAATGTGCTAATATTGTACAATCCAGGTGTGCAAAGCCCTTAGAGGCTTACCCAGAAAGACTCACAGCTGTAATCGCTGCCAAATGTGATTCTAACATGTATTCACCCAGGGGTGTTAATAATGATGTAATGAGATATTTCTGTACAGTTTCAAAAAACATGTTTTCACTTTATTATTACGGGGTTATTGTGTGTAGATGGGTGAGAAAAACATCAGTTTAATCCATTTTGAATTTAGGCTGTAACACAACAAAATATGGAATAAGTCAAGGGGTATGAATACTTTCTGAAGGCATTGTAAGTATTACGATAATATCATATCGTGAGGTCCCTGGCAATTCCCAGCACTATATACTGTACAGAACAGTAGAGTAAAGAAAAGTACAGTACACGACAGCATCAAAGATCTGATGAAGAAGCAAAAAAAGTATGTTTGTAATTCATTCTTCAATTCACTTGCCATCAAAGCTAATAGAGAGCATACTGAAGAAAAAAAGTCTGGTGGAGAGGGTGTCATCAAGAAATACTTCAAAACTAAAAACCTGACTGTCTGCACCAGACGAAAGATGATCAACATTCTTGTTTCAGCGATGAGACTTATGGGTAAGTTTAAAGGAAAGATTCATAATGAGGATTGTTGAGCATTACTTGCTCCCATATCTGCTGAATGTTAAAAATGACTTCTATATCAGTATCTCAGTCACATAATTGGTTAGGCTACTGCTGACCACCCACTGCTATTGGTAGAAGAATTCTCTTGTATTAAACTCGATGGGCATGATACTGATACAAAAATCACTCCTGATATTTAGCTGACTGGGGACCAATTCTGCTTGTGGAGATTCTGATTGCCGCCTAAACATAACATTATATTGTCAGGACATCACCACCGCGCAGTGTGAGGAAAAACGTTTGCATCATCTCCTTGTTCCCATACCTGAAGGATCCCTACACCACAAATGGATATGTAAGTATAGATTTCAACTGTTAAAGCACATCTGTGTTTAATTCGTCTGGTATGGTGTCTGAGCAAATGGGACTTGGTTATTTGTTTTTTCTTTCAAGATTAGTAAGATTAGTCATTTTCTTAAGGAACATTATTATGACCCTAATGGTGGAGAAGGGTACCTCTCGTATGGAATCAAAACCATTCAGAGGATTTTTGCTTCATCTGAGAAACGGCCCACTCAACTATACTATGGAGGACCAACTGCTGAGAGGGAGTCCAGTCCATCCACTTTGGCTACCCTGAGTGAAGACCGGTTTCTCTTGTGAAGCATTCTTCTGATGTAGAAACAGAAGATGAAATTGACCTTTGAGTACAGGAAGAAGATGACCCACGACCCGAGTAAATGCTCTACCCTCCTAACCAAATTTCCACGCTTTCTGGATGTGAAGAGCTTTTAAGACTTAAAAAAAAACAGTTTTAAGTTGTATAAATTGCTAGATGCCAGTAAATTTAAACAAAAACAACACTTCTGTAATAGTAGTTCAATTAATGTATAGGCTGGTGATTTACTCAACTCTGAGGTTAAAATTGAATGTTTTGTGAGAAAGAAATTGACTTGCACAAAACAAATGTTTTGTTCTTTGTCTTATTTGTTTCAGATTGAATTGGATTTTGTGCTGCTGTTTGGAGAGGGGACATCAGCCAAGTTTTTGGAGAGGTGGCCAACTACATTCAAGCAAAATATCATCATGCTAAGCAAGACCCTAAGCAAGGCCACTCAGGGAGCTGAACTTCAGGAGCTGATCCAGATAGCAGAATTTGCAGTTGATGAGGGAGCTGACACGAATGCTGATTGTTAGATGATCATAATTTATATTTCAAGTAACTCTGAAATGTTAGTGTCACTGATGATGGAATTTACCATTTTAAATCAGGATCTCTTCTTTGTTTAGGATGGAACGGTGACCTTTCCTCCATCCTTCTCCTGCTCCATTTGATTATTCCTTCATCACAAGGCCACAAAAGACAAGGCATGATGTCTGAATCCCAAGCTGAACAGCATCTTGTGATATTCCAAAAGGTTTGTATTGGTATTCTTATTCATGGACAGTGCTGCAGTCGTTATGATGAACTAATGATGGTGTTCATTTTTGTTGTCTTTAGGCAGGAACCAGTATCCAGGAGCACCTTGACGCGATTGACCAGAGCCGCCAACCATATCTTCTTGCATTCGGGACCAGGAAGAGCAGCTTTCATGCTTACTTCATCATCTTGGTGCCTTCGAAGAGCTTTAAGACTCACTTTGTTTTTGGTACTGCTTACAGTACAATGCTGCGCAACATGTACACCTTCATACAGACAACTGTGTACAACATAGACATTGGGTAGGTTAAGGTGACTCCAATGGTTTCTGAGCTCAGAGCTAGACTCCTGCACTAATGCCAATTTAAGTTATGATGATATGTTTTGTTTGCCAAGCTTGTCATGGAAGTACCAACTTGCTCGTGAGGCATCTCAAGTTGATGCATGGAATGTTCCCTGTTAGAACTCTTAGACTAAAATGTGGTCAAGCAGATTAATGTTGAGTATTTGGTACATTTTCAGGCTTTAGGAAGCATTTGAACACGGCACTATCAAATTTTGTTACACTAACTTGGATGATAATACAGCAGTTGATAATCAGCCAAGTCATGCTGATTTTCCTTCAAGTTCTAGTTGTAAGCATGTGGTACCAATATCTAACAAGAACACACTTGATATGTGTGCGTCTGCTATTGCACAACTGCAGGTGTAGGTCAGACTATAAATAGTTTTGTAACTTCCATGGAAGAAACAGTTCAAGAGAGAGAGTCAAGCTAAAGCGACCGGTCTTACATGTAAATGAAGAGACATCCTCTCTTTTCTAAAGAGAAAAATGCATTGCAAATTCAACTATTTTATGATGACTTTGACACTGCTAATCCATTGGGATCAAAAAAGGGTATTCACGAGTTGGGAGGTATATAAACGCTGCAAAAAAAGAAACGTCCCTTTTTCAGCACCCTGTCTTTCAAAGACAATTTGTAAAAATCAAAAAAACTTCACAGATCTTCATTGTAAAGGGTTTAAACACCATTTCCCATGCTTGTTCAATGAACAATTAATGAACATGCACCTGTGGAATGGTCGTTAAGACACTAACAGCTTAGAGATGGTAGGCAATTAAGGTTACAGTTATGAAAACTTAGGACACTAAAGAGGCCTGTCCGTACTGTGAGACGCCTAAGACAGCGCTACAGGGAGACAGGACGGACAGCTGATCGTCCTCGCAGTGGCAGACCATGTGTAACAACACCTGCACAGGGATCGGTACATCTGAACATCACACCTGCGGGACAGGTACAGGATGGCAACAACAACTGCCCGAGTTCCACCAGGAATGCACAATCCCTCCATCAGTCCGCAATAGGCTGAGAGGCTGGACTGAGGGCTTGTAGGGCTGTTATAAGGCAGGTCCTCACCAGACATACTGGCAACAACGCCACCTATGGTCACAAACTCACCGTCGCTGGACCAGACAGGACTGGCAAAAAGTGTTCTTCGGTGTTGCGGTTATGTCACACCAGGGATGATGGTTGGATTCGCAATTATCGTCGAAGGAATGAGCGTGACACCGAGGCCTGTACTCTGGAGCTGGATCGATTTGGAGGTGGAGGGTCTGTCATGGTCTGGGACGGTGTCACAACATCAGACTGAGCTTGTTGTCATTGCAGGCAATCTCAACACTGTGTGTTACAGGGAAGGCATCCTCCTCCCTCATGTGGTACCCTTCCTGCAGGCTCATCCTGACATTACCCTCCAACATGACAATGCCATCAGCCATACTGCTCGTTCTGTACGTGATTTCCTGCAAGACAGGAATGTCAGTGTTCTGCCATGTCCAGCGAAGAGCCCGGATCTCAATCCCATTGAGCACGTCTGGGACCTGTTGGATTGGAGTGTGATGGCTAGGGCCATTCCCCCCAGAAATGTCCGGGAACTTGCAGGTGCCTTGGTGGAAGAGTGGGGTAACGTCTAACAGCAAGAACTGTCAAATCTGGTGCAGTCCATGAGGAGGAGATGCACTGCAGTACTCAATGTAGCTAGCTTCATTGTCTCAGTTGTTGAATCTTATGTTCATAAATAAATGCAGTTGACAGTGAGAGGATGTTTCTTTTTTTGCTGAGTTTTTCTTTGAATAATTTTACCCCAAAGTTTAATTACATTTTGGTAAATATTCCCTTATGTGCACTCTTCCATATCAGGACCTTAAAAGGCATGGATTTGATTCCATTCTTAAGCCAATAGTAAGTGATTTGAAAGTGCTTGAGACTGAGGGTATTGAAGTTCCCTTCTGCAGTGGTCGTATACTCTCTGTATATATCAATAAATCAATAAATATATCAATATATCAATGCTCTTGCTGCAGGCGATTCCCTGATCCACCTCTACGCAGACGACACCATTCTATATACTTCCGGCCCGTCCTTGAACACTGTGCTATCTAACCTCCAAACAAGCTTGAATGCCATACAACACTCCTTCCGTGGCCTCCAACTGCTCTTAAACGCTAGTAAAACCAAATGTATGCTTTTCAACCGTTCGCTGCCTGCACCTGCATGCCTGACTAATCCAGAATCGGCTTTCTATTCCGCAACAAAGCCTCCTTCACTCATGCCGCCAAACTTACCCTAGTAAAACTGACTATCCTACCGATCCTCGACTTCGGCGACGTCATCTACAAAATAGCTTCCAACACTCTACTCAGCAAACTGGATGCAGTTTATCACAGTGCAATCCGTTGTCACTAAAGCACCTTATACCACCCACCACTGCGACTTGTATGCTCTAGTCGGCTGGCCCTTGCTACATATTCGTCGCCAGACCCACTGGTTCCAGGTCATCTACAAGTCCATGCTAGGTAAAGCTCCGCCTTATCTCAGTTCACTGGTCACGATGGCAACACCCACCCGTAGCACGCGCTCCAGCAGGTGTATCTCACTGATCATCCCTAAAGCCAACACCTCATTTGGCTGCCTTTCGTTCCAGTTTTCTGCTGCCTGTGACTGGAACGAATTGCAGAAATCGCTGAAGTTGGAGACTTTTATCTCCCTCACCAACTTCAAACATCTGATATCTGAGCAGCTAACCGATCGCTGCAGCTGTACATAGTCTCATCGGTAAATAGCCCACCCAATTTTACCTACCTCATCTCCATACTGTTTTTATTTATTTACTTTTCTGCTCTTTTGCACATCAATATCTCTACCTGTACATGACCATCTGATCATTTATCACTCCAGTGTTAATCTGCAAAATTGTAATTATTTGCCTACCTCCTCATGCCTTTTGCACACAATGTATATAGACCTTTTTTTTTCTACTGTGTTATTGACTTGTTTATTGTTTACTCAATGTGTAACTCTGTGTCTGTTCACACTGCTATGCTTTATCTTGGCCAGGTCGCAGTTGCAAATGAGAACTTGTTCTCAACTAGCCTACCTGGTTAAATAAAGGTGAAATAAAAAAATACATGGCAGTAATTGTCCAAGTAACTGGAGATAATCTTGGTAAACATTGCCTGTTTTGGTTTTGTGGAATCATTTAGTGCTCGTCCTTGTTGCCGTTTTTGCCTCACTGAGAAAGTGGATTTTCAAACTGTGTTCTCTGGGGATGACCCAAGAGTGATTTATGAACAAAACACATGTACTCAGACCATTGTCAAATGCTTCTTAAAGCCTTTGAAATATTTTGCTGGCCTATAAATCATTTTGCAGGCCTTTAAAATATTTTGCATGACTTCTACCAAATTTTGCAGGCCTTTGAAATATTATGCAGCATTTCAATAAACTAGCAGGCCGACATATTTTGCTGCCTTTTACCAAAATTTGCAGGACTCTGAAATATGTTCTAGCATTTTACTAAACTTCATAGGCCTTAAATATTTTGAAGCCTTTTACCAAATTTAGCAGCCTATTATTTTTGAAAGGTTGTTTGCCTATTTTAGGGCCACAGTAGTAGAGGGCTGTAGTACCTGCGGTTCCCGACAGAGATCATTGCGGCATGGTTGGCATTTTTCATGCTGCAGTTGGGAGCGGGCAATTTTGCGATTCAAATATATTGTTGTCCCATAGATTATTTGAAAATGTTCGTCTTTCTGCTTTGTATGCGTTAGCCTACCTGTTGTATTAAAAGCACATCTTTGTCAAATTATTCACACAATCAGAATTCGCTGCTTCAAGTTAAAGTAAGTAGCCTACCTCTCCTCGTTGGGCGTGCGAGATCAAGTGCCCTAGTATATGTGTGGTCTCAATGAAATAGAGTAGGCTGCCTATGCATGGGCGGAGAAGCACGGGGCAGTTAGCTTTCCTAGGACATTTACTTCCTACATATGATTAGGCTATAGTTCACTACATTGCCTAGAAATAAGTATTGGTCACGCATATTTGGATACTGGATGCTGATTGGCTAAAACAGCATTTAGCTGTGTGTGAGACCGTATAACATGACTATGACTGTTTAGGTTTGTCACCTTGATATCGTTGCGCCTTTTCACGTCGATAAAATGGCAACATCAACAATAGTTCGACATGCCGATGTAGAAAATAAGCCTTTCGATCAACTTGATAGATACCGAAACAAACTAAATGGGCACTTGCCTGCTTCACTGACTGGTGTGCAGAACATGGGATACATTGTGAGTTTGGGAATACAACTAAAACGGAACCGAACGTTATTCTATGATACTTTCATGGTTTTGTGAGAAACATGTATGGCGAATAATATAGGATTAGCAGCTAACGTTACACTGGACTCTGAGCTGGTTTGAACCGACATATCAACGACCCCCTTAGTCTGGAATGGAGTAGACAGAAGGACACCAAATTCACAACGAGCAACAAACAATGTGTCTGTCGGCATAATGAAAAAGTTGAAGAAAGAGGGGCTCAACAAAGCTGCCCACCAGTGAACTGATACATATGTAAGTTAACTGTTAACGCTAGCTAGTTAAATCATTCTAACGTACCCTGACAATATAACCGGTAGTGTTGTAGGCCTAACTATTAGTTCACGTTATTTTGCATTATATGTTTCAGGTACACAAAAGACGAGCCGATGGGAGTGACCACCCTCACCCCTGCAAAATAGCTGTCCCGTCGCAGATTTAAACAAACCACTGCCTCCGAACCACCGTGATTCAGAAACGGTCGGATGATCAATGGCGACCCGTAATTCAGGACAGGTGGGGCAGCACCACCTGTTTTGAGCGACACACTTTTTTTAGGGGGTGCGGGGCTTGCCTGTTTTGCTTGTTATTTTGGCATTAATATGTTATATCAGTTTGCAAACAATGTAACAATAAAACTGTATTTGAGTTAATAAAGCCTGCATACAAACATGATATATTGCTTTCTTGCGTAAGGCAGCTCAAAAATGCAGGCGTTTCAGCCTCGCGCAGTGCTTTCTGTGGTGGTGTGATTGGCAGTAGAAAATACGTGAACGTCTTAATCGAAATTACGGGTTGCTTCTCATCAGCGTGTAGTCTTATACTCTTATACCATAATTTGTACATCTCAATTGTCAGTAGAAACCACATTTGTTTCAGCAAGTCTGCCATATCAGCTATGCCTTTTTTAAAGGCATTAAATGAGGCTGAATGAACTGTTTCGCTGCCAGATAAGGCTCAGCTGAAAGCCAGGTTTAGCAGTAGGAATGTGTTGGGACTCTGCTGTTGGGACAGCTTTATGTAGGCCCTACCAGTTTGTGGGCACTGTTTGTCACCGTTATAATACAATTCATGTGTTGTGTAGTGGCTTTGCCATCCAGATATACATGCTAAAATCGCCTGTGCGGTTGCTTGACTATAGGCGCGAGGAATACTTTGTCAAGAGGACACAGATTCGCAATCTCTCTTCAAAAATACTGGAGGCCAAATCTGGAAGCATTATTCTCAGACAGCACAGCAAGCAGCTCCCCCAGCTAACAGCTTCCATTTCCAGCAGCGTGGAGCCAACAACAAACGATAACATAGGACCATTTTTTTCATTTGTACACAATAAATAGCAACATTCAGATCGACATGAATAAATCATTTGAATGTGTTGGTCACTTTAGAAGTGGCGTTAATGCTCGTTTTTTTTCCTACATTTAATGTAAGCTTGCTAGCTAGCCTGTGATTGTTGCATAGTAATGAGACTTTTGTCCGGACTACTTTTTCTGGCGGAATTGATTTATTAAAGCAACATTTTCAATTTAGATGTGTAGTTCCTTGCCATACTGTGTTGGCAACCGGTTTATAAAGGTACCTCGGGTGTTAATGGTATATGGCCTATATACCACGGCTAAGGGATGCATCCAGGCACTCCCTTAGCTGTGGTAAATAGGCCATATGCCTTATTGCTTCACAATGTAGCCCAGTAATACCGAAATAAAATCGTATAGAAAATCATCGCTATTTTGACTGCCTGTATGTGTCTTGCTTGTGTTTGATATTCTTGCCTAAATATACTGTTACAATAAAGTTTGTACGAACATTATCATGTATTTTGTGTAGGCTACAACATGAGAAAAAATCACGCTTGAGCCATGGAATGCATATATCGAACATGTTGACCATATATTTAGTGTACAACATGAAGTTTCCCCCTCCGTGTCAATAAGGGGAAGAGGTAGCTGAGCAGTGGGTGCACTGAGCACCTACTTGGGCACCCAGCTAGCACCAGGACTCAGGCCACACTCGGTTGGGTGAAGGCATGATCAGCTGAGAGTCAGCATTGAGTGTCGTCAACTGGACCAACACCATGCCGACTTTGAGGGGGTGGATGGGTAATATTAATAATTAATATGAATGTATTAATATGACTTTGCATTGGTACACTTCTGATGGGATTCTGGCAAGATACCGACTCCAGAGTGGCGCAGTGGTCTAAGGCACTGCATCTCAGTGCTAGAGGCGTCACTACAGACCCTGGTTCCAGGCTGTATCATAACGGCCTTGATTGGGAGTCCCATACGGCAGCGCACAATTGGCCCAGCTTCTTCAGGGTTAGGGTTTGTCCGTCATTGTAAATACAATTTGTTCTTAACTGACTTACCTAGGTAAATAAACAATACAAAAAAAAGTTATGGAAGACAGAATCAACCCGATTCTGGGCAGTCATTCAATATGGCACCCGGATTCGACTGATTAAATCAGTTCTGGCTCGCCAGAATAGGGCCACGATTGGGCCAAGTACTTGTTTCTAGCTAGGCAATAGCTACATAAGAATCACCCACGTGCAGAAATATATGTATAATTAGCCAAATCGGGTTCCAGAAAATCCGAAACCGCAGCCACATTGTTCACCAAAACTCTTACCTAATGTAGCAGGAGCCAACAGTGTTGAAAAATAAAATAATAATAATATGAAATTAAGAATGTGTTATTAAGACTGAATAATCAAGTCTTGTAAAATAATTTACATCACAAGACAGAACAATACTCTATTGCCAACAGAATATAGAATAGAATATATTGATGTAGCTATTCTATTTTCTCAATCCTATTAATATTTTCAATTGTTATTTAAGTGATAATGCCCGAGAAGCCGCTGTTTAAAGAATATATTGGCACTGGTGTTGTTAGGCCGGAGACGAAGCCGGCGTCTCGGGCATTATCATTTAAGTGTTGACCCTCCAGTCCAGAATATAGCAGAGAACTGGATTGTTGCGACCATCAGGTGGCGCAAAGGCATAGATGTGACGAATTTGTAAGAATTAAGTCATTTATTTATTTACATAGCCAAAAAACGGACAGCCCTCTGAGGACAACCCATTTAAAAGATGACTGTGATGAAAAACAATAATTAGTTCCCCAGTTATTATTTGAAGAGCTTTTACAGAGTGAATGTTTGATGGAACTATAAAAGATCTTGAAGGCGAATTTTAACGGAGCATTATTAGGGCAGACGGTCAGTGATCTTCTGTGTGCGGATGCACTGCGCGCTTCGCTTTCTGATGAGGCATCCCCGGCTCTTCAACACACAGATCCTGTAAAGATGGAGTTTAGCGAGAGGAAAAGAAGAAGGAAATCTCAGAGCTTCAAACTGGTCCACGAGCAAGAGCAAGGTAGGGGATACGGGAGACTGCGTGTATGTCTGTCTGTGAACGTCTGGCGCTGTGAGCAAGTCAGTGCTACACTGTAAACAATAGGATAGAGATGGCTACGTCAGTACATAGGTATGTACCTGTTATGCATGTATAACTCACTCGTCACGGTTTACAAAAAATAAATAGGTGAGTGAGTATTTAAAAAAGGAAATTCAACCAACGCAACGAACTAAGAAAATCCAGAGAGCATTTAGGCAGTGGATCAGTGATTTTGTACAGAATATGATTATAATATTCTTTTATGTGTTTTACTCTTGTATTTGTCTAGCCTTTAGGGCACTTTTATGTGAACTAGTGAGAATAATCTTTCTGAGAGCTGAGAGTGTTTTTAGTGAGAAAGATTTCGTCATACAATACCACCCACAGGTGGTGGATTCTGGGCTGAATGGGAGGAGGGTGGAGAATCATTGGTTTACATCACAGCCCACATAATTACCATAGCATAGTGTATGATGTGGGCCTAGACAGAGGAATGCAATGTTTTCATACATACACTGAGTGAACAAAACATTAGGAACACCTGCTCTTTCCATGATAGACTGACCAGGGGAATCCAGGTGAAATCTATGATTCCTTATTGATGTTACTTGTTAAATCCACTTCATTCAGTGTAGATGAAGGGGAGGAGACAGGTTAAAGAAGGAAGTTTAATCCTTGAGACATTTAAGACATGGATTTTGTATGTGTGCCATTCAGAGGGTTAATGGGCAAGACAAAAGATTGAAGTGTCTTTGAAAGGAGTATAGGTGCCAGGCACACCGGTTTGAGTGTGTCAAGAATTGCAATGCAGCTGGCTTTTTCACAATCAACAGTTTCCTGTGTGTATCAAGAATGGTCCCCCACCCAAAGGACATCCAGCCAACTTGAGACTACTGTGGGAAGCATTGGAGTCAACATGGGCCAGCATCCCTGTGGAACACTTTCCACACCTTGTAGTCCATGACCCGATGAATTAAGGCTGTTCTGAGGGGAAAAGGTGGTGCAGCTCAATATTAGGAAGGTGTTCCTAATGTTTTGTACATTCATTGTATGTCAACCCTCATATGTATATTATCATCAGTCATACAAACATAATTTTATTTATTTTAATGTCATTATTTTGGATTTACACCAAACTACCCTGATTGTACCCTAGATATTACAGATCTCTGGTGTTTTTATTTTCACAGATTTTGACGCAAGGAGTTTTGACAATGCCGTCAATATACATGTCAATGGAGCACCAAAAGAGACTGCCATGCCAGAAGGTATGATATTCATGCTCTTTATTTTAGTCAGGAAAAATACACACACACACACACACACACACACACACACACACACACACACACACACACACACACACACACACACACACACACACACACACACACACACACACACACACACACACACACACACACACACACACACACACACACACACATCCTCTCTTTCTATCTCCTCTCTTTCCTCCCCAGCCTGGTTGGGTGATGAGGGTGTGGAGATTAAGAGACAGATCACAGGCATGATGCGTTTGCTGAGTGACAAGGCCGGCCGGATGTACCAGCGTGTGGGGGCAGAGGGAAACAGCCTCAAACAGGAGCCCCAGGAGGAGCACCTGAGCTGGGCGCAGCCGGCTGCTTTGCCCCCAGACCTGGAGGACCCCCAGACCAGTGTCTGGAGCTCAGCAGGGGAAACAGAGCCCAGTCCCATGTCTATACCCAATCCAGTCCCCAACGGCCAGGGGTCTGGCCAATACGGCACACGCTCCAAGACCCAGAGGATGCTCAACACAACCACCAAAGGCACAGTCAAAACTAATGGTAATGGGGGGGGGGGGGGGGTCTCTTTATGAGGTCTAGAGAGCAGAAGGCCTATCTTCCATCCAGACAATGTCTGCAGAACCAGACAGCCACATCATTATACAGAGCAGTGACATCATAAAGAGGCCTCTATCAGTCCCTGTCTGGTAAGGCAGACAGACAGCGGAGAAGCTTGTGTCATTTAAACAGTCAGACAGAGGCATGGTGTGTCAGAGCTGCCTGGGCAAAATGTTTGTCCCATGTAATGACACGTGTGTGTATATGTGTGTGTCTGTGTGTTCCCGTGCAGATGTGGCTCCTGCAGTGGTAGAGGCTCCCTGCTGTATGTGTAACTGTAAAAGCACCTTACAGGCCATTCTACAGGAGCTACGCACCATGAGGAGGCTAATGCAGACACAGAAAGGTTCCCAGGAGAAGCAGGAGCACAGGGCCCCTCCCTGCCCCCCTTGCCCTGTCCCTACAGCTCCGCGTCGCAGACCCCGCAAGAGACGTCCTGTCCACAAGGTTGCTCCACTGAGCGCACCCAGCAAGAGGGCAGCTGTTCCCCCTCTCCCCCCCTCATCCCCTGCCTGTGTACCCCTGGAGTCCGGGGGAAGGAGGGAGAGGGGGAGCAGAGAGCTGGAGAGACCTGTGCACACCCCTGCCCCACCCTCTACCTCCACCTCACCCGAGCTCTCCATTCAAACCCTGTCCATGCAGAACAAGCCCATCCCTGGTGACGACACACACAATCCTAACTATAGACAACCCAAAGCTCCTCAATCCTCAGAGGTATGGTGCAGCGTGTGTGTGTGTGTGTGTGGGGGGGGTAGTGTACTATCAGTCTGTCTGTCTCTGTTGTGAGAAGAATATGCCTCTCTTTCTCTCTCTCTCTCTCCCCCAGAGTGAGGTGCGTCTAGCGGAGGACTATGAGGTGTTTATTCCCAAGGCCCAGCTGGACTCAATCCTGGTCAACTACACACGCTCTGGAAGCCTGCTCTTCAGGAAGTTGGTGGGTCTTATTAACCTTATCACTGGCTTTATTCACTTTATTTATGTTGATTGACACACCATCTTGGTCACAGGTGTGCGCCTTCTTTGACGACACCACGCTAGCTAACTCACTGCCCAACGGCAAGAGGAAGAGAGGTCTGAACGACCAAAGGAAAGGACTGGACCAGAACATTGTGGGAGCCATTAAAGGTAGGAAAGAAACACACGGTGAGAGTGGAGTGGAGTGGAGAGAGATCGGGCATGGAGCGAGAGAGATGTAATATCTACTTGTTTTGTTGGGTTTTCTGTAAATCTCCCGTGCTGTGTCTAGTGTTTACAGAGAAGTACTGCACAGCTCACAGAATAGAGAAGCTGCCAGGCCCTCGAGATTGGGTCCAGATACTACAGGACCAGATCAAACTTGCCCGCAGACGACTAAAGAGAGGTAGGTGTGTGTGTGTGTGTGTTTGTGTTTGTGTGTGGGTTCAGAATGTATCTTACTGAAACTCTGTTGTTTTGTGGACTCAGCAGAGGCTACAGACCCTCAGGACATCTTCAACAGACCGCGCACAGGTACACACATATGCACACACATGACAACAGTCGCTGCACCTGCCATTACCCCTTCCCCTCCTTCGCTCACCCATCCGTCCCTGGTTTATACACCTTGGGTGTAATGGCTCTGTCTTTGGCCGGTATGTTTAAGTGAGGCGATCCCCCTGACATTTGACATTCACTTCTCAGACTCCCAAAATGTCAGCTAATTTGTTTCACATGGTGCTACTCTCTCTCCTGCTCCTCTCTATTTCATCTTACTCTTTCACACACACACACACACACACACACACACACACACACACACACACACACACACACACACACACACACACACACACACACACACACACACACACACACACACACACACACACACACACACACACACACACACACACACACTCCCCTTCTCTCTCCTCTGTTTCCTATGCTCTTTCACCAATCCCTCTACTCTATTTCTCATGTCTCCCATCTTTATCTCTCTCGCACTTTTTCTTTCTTCTTATTTCCCTCGCTCCCTCTCTGTTTCTGTCTTCCCTCCCTCTCTGTCGACCCTGCTCTTTTCTCCCTCTCTCTGTCGGTAGTTCTCTATTACCTCATTGTGTATCAGTCCAGAAGTTCTGTAACATTAGGGTGGGGGATGTGGACACTGTCCAGAGGATGTACTGAACTGTGTTAGATTGGACTGAGCTCACCCCCTTTAACAGCAGCTCTCATATGAGAACAGCAGTACACTGGAGACTAGCAAACTCTCTACATTAACAGTAGTCAGTGGTGTAAAGTACTTAAGTAAAAATACTTGAAAGTACTACTTAAGTAGTTTTTTGGGGGTATCTGTACTTTACTTTTACTTCACTACATCCCTAAAGAAAATAATGTAGTTTTTACTGCAGACATTTCCCTGACACCCAAAAGTACTCTTTACATTTTGAATGCTTAACAGGACAGGAAAATGGTCCAATTCACACACTTATCAAGAAAACATCCCTGTTCATCCCTGCTGCCTCTGATTTGGCGGACTCACTAAACACAAATGCTGCATTTGTAAATTATGTCTGAGTGTTGGAGTGGGCCTTTGGCTATCCTTTTGATACTTAAGTATATTTTAAAATTAATACTTTCAGACTTTTACTCAAGTAGAATTTTACTGGGTGACTCACTTTTACTTGAGTCATTTTCTATTTAGGTATCTTTACTTTTACTCAAGTATGACAATAGGGTACTTTTTCCACCACTGACAGTAGTATCGTAGTAAATGCTGAACATCTGTATGTTTGCTTCACACAAAACTGTGATACAGCCTGAAATCAAACCAGGGTTTGTAGTGATGCCTCTAGCACTGAGATGCAGTGCCTTAGACCACTGAGCCACTCGGGAGCCTAGTTAAATAAAGGTTAAATAAATAAATACATTTTTTAATGTGAATTGATAACTATGGTGATATCATATTCTTGCAATAGAATCTCTTCAGCTGTCTGGAGAGAAGGAGGAGAGGGAGTTTCTAACAACAGGTAACACCACACACACACACACACACACACACACACACACACACACACACACACACTCTCTCTCAGGTTATAATTAGATAATTTAATTACATTTGATATAACACTGTTTTAATTGAAAATGTGTCCTGTAGGCTGTGACTACAACAAGCCAGCATGTTTGGTTAAGGTGGGGAAGAATGTGACTGATTGATTCCGGTGCTGTGAATCAACAACTTGCAATGAAGATACAACGCACTGTACTTTATGTCTTTGTTGCTCCACTAACTTGATGCGTTGTGCCACTTTAGAAAGTCCATTTTGGAAGATGTATTGTTCTTTTACAGCTATGTCAAAATTGTATTGTGGTTGTAGAGAAAGAATCAGAACAGTGACCAAAATAAGTTGGTTAGTGAAATGTAGTTAGTTTCCATGGACTGCTTTGTTTTACATATGCACACCACATGCACACACACAGACGCACACAGAAATACACACACACACACCAGTCTGATCAGTATAGTCTAGCTGGTTCTGCTGGCTGACCACCAAAGTCTAGCTAGTTATGCTGGACGACCAGCATGGTCTAGCTGGTCTGACCAGCATGGGCTAGCTGGTTATGCTGACAGACCAGCCTTCATTGTGTTTTCACTGGTGACCTACCTGCATTGTGTTTTTGCTGGTGACCAGCCTTCGCTGTGTTTTCGCTGACAGACCAGCATCTGTTGTGTTTATGCTGGTGACCAGCCTTCATTGTGTTTTCGCTGGTGACAAGCCTTCGTTGTGTTTTTCGCTGGTGACCAGCCTTTGCTGGGTTTTGGACAGTGGTGATCATTGAAAAACATGCTAGCAGATACCCAGAGACATAAAAATGGTATCCACAAGTTCATCTGACTCTGGGGAAGTAGATAAAGGAAGTAGCTCATTGCCAAAATTTTCACGTATCCCTTTTCACGTATCTTGTTCGAAACAAGATTCATGTTAGAAATTAGAGGATCATCCAGAAAGGAGGTCATGTGGGAAACACTCCCAGCAACAAGCAAATGTGCCTCCCCACCATAGACCAGGGTTCAAATCCAACTCCACCCTTAATGCTATGTGTCTGTCTAAGTAATGCAAAAAATACTAAATGTAGAGTGGAATTTCACTCTCCATAAAATTAACACGTTTTTTTTTTAAACGAACACTCAGTGTAAAATAACCCCTTGGTGTTAATAACCAGAGTTGAGCGTGATTGTATCATTTCTAGTCTGTAGTAAAACATTGACACTCAAAACCACACCTATCATATTTCCCAGCATGCTTTATTGCAGGTATATATTTTTGAATTTACTCTGGCCTTGGCATGTGCGCTCTAGCCAAACGCTTGCAGATACAGTGCAGGTAGGCTGTGCGGTGGTCTACATGATGAGATTATTAAGAATAAGAGCGAGAATATATTTTTGGGTCAAATGGCAGTCAAGCATCAATCATCATGTCACCTGAATAATACCCTCAATATTTATTGTAAAGGTGCATCAATATCACTGTTCACTTTCACCACCCTGTGAAGTTCATCATAACCTTTTTGATCTGTAGCCTAATAAACTGCATGGTTTCCCGAGTCATATTGGGAGGACTACACACCATATCATCTCATGACTCCAAGTTTACTTCGAAATGATGGTTATCATATCAGTATTTGCGCATGAAGGCGATTCCAACACAACTCCTTGCATAGTTAATTTTACCAACACAAAAAGATTCCACCATGTCGAACGAACAAATGATCTGTCAGCATTTATAAAATTGTACTGAAGCTACCTGTTTCCATCACAGCTGACGTGATTATTTTTTTTAATAAGGTATGACTTTACCCACATTAAAACTGGATGGAAATGTGGTAACTGACAGTCACTCAATTAGCCCATGTCAACCAACATTTTTTAGACTGCTAAATTAGTCTAGCCAGCTACCTAAACTTAGTAATCATGGTTGAATTACATGATTTTGTTTATCACTTTCCCTCAGATATCATATTAAAAACTGCAAACATTTCTCTCCATCCTAGGGAAAAATGTGAAGATTTGCTGTTAGCTGTTAAATTGTAAAATATTTTATATGCCCAATGGAAAAATATGTAGAGTGGCAAAAAATTATTTCAGGAAATTAACTTCAGTTTTTTTTCTCCTGTCCAGCGGGGACACTGTTAGGGCTGGCTTTGACTGCATATGTGGGTATGGATGTGGTTACGCAGACCCGCAAGCCACTGTGGGCCCCTCATGATGAGTTCAGATTTTTTGTGGCCCCCATCCCGACCCAAAGTTGCCCATCCCTGGTTTAGGTAGTTTTGTCCAATTCTCCCTACCTTGGCAGTCATTCTAAATGCAGGTTGAAAATTCCAATTGCTGGGTATTACATATCACTTTGCAAGCCAGCATAATGTGACATGCCTGTTGTGGCCTGCAAACCAGGAGTTTCAGACTACTGTGTTAGGGTAAAACTAGGCTGTTGAGGTATAGCCTTATGATACCGTATGTAATGTATTGTCATGAAGGGTAACATTTTAAGGATTCTATATTCACTTAGGCACTCACTTGGTGAAAGCTACTGGTTTGATAAGAATTAAATGCAAAACCATGTTTCTGTCACTAGCCAACACAGTCACGGTGACTCACGGGTGGTAATTGCAATGTTCACTAACTGGCACTCTGGGATATATGCAGATATTTGCCCATATTTGCATATATCCCAGTGTGCTAAATGCATTAACTCCAGTAAATGTAAATTGCACAATTATAATACAATTCAAGTTTGACCATTTTTTAAATTCCAATTCCATTCATTGGGATGTTTTTATTTTCCAAGGATGGTTTTGTTCTTCAATTCCAATTCAATTCATATTCAGACAGTCTAAATCCAATCCAATTCCATTCCAAGGTTCATGTTCAATTCCAATTCAGACAATCAAAATTCTTATTTAAATCAAATTAAGTTGTTTGAAGATTGCTGCAATTCCAAGTAAATTCTGTACTTCCTGCGTGAATTCGAGAATTGAATTTGAAATACAATTGGAATTGACCCCAACACTGCTGGTCACCAGCGAAAACACAACGAAGGCTGGTCACTAGTCTGTGCTGGTCTATGCTGTTTTTTTCAGCAGGGTTGTTGTCTCTTTATGACTGTTTATCTGAAAACAAAGGTGGATAACTTCCTGGTAACTCTTTGTTTTGCACTTGTAAAGTCCCTCAGTCCTACAAAATAAAAACAACATCTCTTCCAGGTGACATCTTTGAACTTATGAACCTCAAATGTACGGATTGCGCCTTTTAAAATAGTTATGGTTTTGTATACCATGTAGACTGTAATGTGTTGTCTTAATGGCATTCTAACCTGCCACTCACTATGCACCTCAGTGCCATTTATGTTATTAATGTGACCAATAGGACAGTACTGTTTTTATTTGTGTTCACTGTGCCACCTGCCAACACCTTCATGTAAGGCTCCTTTGTGTACATGTACAGTTGACTGTGTATAATACATATTAAACTAAATATGATCTGATGGTACTGTGTTTTAGTTGATGATGAGTGCTGCTTTGAGAGCAAACACTAAATGATAGCTCCTTTGATTATATAAGTATCGTGCTAGAATTATGAACATGAGTTCAAGTGAGATTGTCAGAACTGATAACGAGCAAGTACAAGGTGTTGGGGTGAAATTATGGTTTGAGTTAAAGGGCAATTCCACCACTTTCCAACCTAATTTTCATTATCTCCCGCACAATACCAATACAAAGTTAAAAAGTTCTACCCGATGACATCATCGAATGTTTAAACATTTTTAAAACAGTGATTTTCTCCACCTAGTGTTTGCCAGAAGCCCAACACCATTCTGGTTCTGTTGGAACATATCAAATGCCTCCTCTCCTTACCACAGACAGGTGGAAACATCTTGGGTGCGTTTGAGTGGTAAGGCGAAAGCAACTGACTGTAGACAAAAGTTGCGGAATGAAGTCGGGAAAGGTGTATCTGCAACATCCGAAAGTCGGACACTGAGGTAGTTTTCCAACAGCAAGGCTCTTTGTAATGTCGAAATAAACATGGCTCCAACCCTTACATCACACACTCACAAACTGAAATCATATGTGTGTACATTGTACAATCAATCAGTGAGAGAGCATCAAATATCACATTCATTTGTACATATCCACTGTATACAGGAATCACGGCAAAGTTGTTTCCTGTTTCAGTCATGTCTTTGGACACATTCGCGTGGGTCAAACAAAAACACCGTAATGATTGGTTGGCAATAGTCTCCCGCAATGCAGGTGATGGCTGCAGGATGAAGTTGGTAACAACTGCAGAAACTTGCAGTCGACTGCAGTCCAAAGTTCCGTTCCTCTCAGACGTTGCTGACGCCTGCCAGATCTTAAAACACCTTCATATGTTACGTATTAGCTAACCACATCATATGTTATAGCAATATTGTGCCCAACTGCGGTTGATGTGGTATGCAACATCTGAGCCGGGGAACACCACCAAAACCTTAAATAACCTTTGATCACATGATTTTTGTAAAGTTCATACAGTCGACATGTAGGCACTAGTCGGACATTTTTAACCCCATAATGCAATATACTTTGAAAGATGGTCACCAACTTTACAAAAATGATCCACTCGAACGTGCCCCTAGACATTATGAATGGTCTACTATAAATTATAGTTTATGTTCCCATTGCTTAACCCTCATATCAGCACCATTCAGTAGTTCCAGATGCATCAATGCCTTTGTGCTGACATATTATGAGTATAATTGTAAGACCTAATTAAAAATACATTTAGCAAGTCGATTAATGCAAATCATTCATTCAGTCATTCATTTGCAAAGTTATCAGTCTTTTCCCACATGGTTAAAACCACACACTAATGACACGTTTTTATAAAAAACCGATAGCCTACTGAACATATACTGGAATTCAGAGGTAATTTAACATTGAATGTACAATCATATAACATTACGCATGCACTGTTTCTACTGTGAATACTGTAAACTAGATTACAGCATATGTAATACTACTGATGTGAGGGATCACATTGGAGGGAAAATACTAAATTAAAGGTACAATCCATTGTTGACTTTTTATTGCCAGACTCTGCGGTTCTTTAAAGGGGAGGTAAAACCGCCAGTCTCCTTGTGAAGGACCCTTTGTGATCTCATGCCACAGACAAAATAGTATTTTTGCTCGTGCTTAATCAAAAAAACTCCCCAGTTGTGATTACTTTCCTCACGTTGCGATATAATCTGACGCATGTACATCTATTTATTTTATGCACCTCCCAACGCCGAATAAATGTAATATTCTGTTGTAAAACAAGAAATAAAAAGGAATGTATTTTTCGTCAGGCTATCTTCAGAGGCACCCGATTTACTCCAAATGCATTCTGGTACCGTCCCTTCTCTTGTATCGGGAGACCCGAAGCTAAAGCAAAACCGGTAAGGATAAACTGGTGAGAGCAATTAAAGGGGAAATGTTATAGGAATACACCTCCGCTTCAGCCCTGTAAATGCAAGGGTGGGTACTTTAAATATATCGTAGGCAGCATATGATGACAAACGGTGTGCAAGTTGCATGTATGGCGCTATTTTATTGTTACAACGTCTGTTGTTGCACGTCTCGCATGGCGCTGGACACGAAGGGGTTAATTTTTTCCACCGCCGACATTTTTATACACTGCGCCTCCCGCTTACTTCGAACCATAAAATGTTCCTTATTGTTCTGGTTTCTATAACTGAATGAATACAGTAATATTCTGTACGTTTTTTAAATCCTGTATGAGGCCCAATCAGTCATACTTGATTGATAGCTAACTCTTTGATTAGCAAACGTTAGCTCTCAGGCAGGTTTGTTCAAATCGGTGGGCTTTTCCTGTCTTGCAGTTAGCCGAATTATTGTTAACATCATGTTTTACTGTCTGTAGATAGTTAATATTTCAAACTTTTGACTGCTGAAGTTGAAAGTTGGCTGCAAATGACTGGTGCATGATTTAACTGGAGCTGGCGCACACTAGCCCAACTTCACATCCTCCTCGCACTGTTTCAGGAGCATCCAAAACGCCCCTGTTAAACCGTTTCAAACTAGGCCCTGAGCTCAACAATTTAGCCAGAGCCATGATGAAATACAGGCTCGATCACACAGGGAAAGTTTGTTCCTAGTCTGCGGCTGGGATTTTCTGTTTTATTTATCAAAGAAATTACACGAGTTAGGTCTGATTCTATGTCCTTAAAGGTGTTTGTAAACAGTGATGTAGTGCTATTTGTTTTAGGGGAGGGAGCGATTTTTAAAAATTTAAATGTCATCATTTCTCAATTAAAGTTTGCACCAACATATGTAGCCTATTTAATTAATATCATTGTAGAACAGGCCTATGCATAAAATGCATCCTCCAAATGTAACGTCTTCCTATGCCCACACATATTGTCAGAACATTTAATACTCATAAACACCAAGTTTGGCATACCTCATTTCAATATATGTCATGACTGTCAGTTGTGAATGTTAAATCTTCACGTTTTACCAGTGAACACTCCAAACTGCATGCCAATCCATTTGATCTCAATAAATTTCATGGGAATATGTATTTTGATCTTCTTGAATTACTGTTTCTTACGCAAATTAAAGCAGATGATGTTAACAAACTATTAGCCTTTCTTGGAGACCTATATTGTTTCAATCAAAACATAGACCTATATCCTGCCCAGTTTTGGCCACGAGGGGAAAAAATGACTATTCAGCTTCAGATAAGAAATGACAGGTGTTTTTGGTGTAACACATCTGCTTTAATCTGCCACAAAGCTACAGTGTATATAGGCCCTACTATTATTTTCAGTTCTGTTATGTAACATACTAATTAATAATTGTGAGCTTGCGAGGCATTGATTCAGCTGTGATTACGAAACAATCACCATTGTGAGAACTGATCATCTTCTATTTGTAATAATACTAAGTGATGAGTAGGACTTAGCATGGGAAAAATATCTCGTTGAGGGTTATTTTAAGCGATTTGAGGGCCCTTTGAATCGTGGTGGTGAAAGGACTGCACCTTAACCAAGTGGTCACACATCGTTCTGGGTTCCACTACTGAAGAGGGGTCCGTGGAGTTTTCTGAACATCAAGGCAGGCACAGTGAATTTGGTTCCTAGATCTTGTTAATTTGATGATTCATGGGGTGGATCTGTTTGTTTGCATATGGAATAGGGGTGGTACATTTCTGTAAGCTAAGCACTCGGACAGTAGGGCGAGTTCAAGTGCATCGTACGTGATCCCGAAGTCCATAACAACCTGTTTTGAGGACAGCTGTTTAGCAACCCCTGGTAGAGTTTTCTGTCTGGCTTGTTACGTTGGTTTTGGCCAGCACAAAGTGGTCAAGCTTCCGACCGACTTGTTTCTGCACACACGCCAGAGAGAGGGAAGGCAGGGAAGAAACCACCATTTACCTACCTATAGCCTACTATAGCTTACATATTCATTTACTATAATTTTCATGGAATTTGAGTGGTAATTAAGTAGAATTGATCAGAATATATTTTCACCAGCTTTGTATTCTGAAATTGCGGCTCTGCCTGTGCTCCCCATGCAGCCCTATGGCAGCACTACATCCCTGGTAGGCAGCTCACTAGAACAATCAAATAAGATTTAGCAATCCTGTCTTTGAAACAATCTGTCTAGATGGATTTATCCTACTTTAAACATCTCTGACTTTTCTAAGAAGTTCACTTTTTCCCTCATGTATTTTGAGTAATTCATTTATGATTGATTTTAGATAGGGTTTTGAAACAAATTAAAAACATGAATCAACTGATTCAGCCACTAAACGATACATAAATTAATAGGCAGTTTTGGTTGTATTAGGTATTTGCAAGTTCTCACTTTGGACATTTTGGAGTTATAACCTAATCTCCATTAATAGCACTATAACGTAGTCAATCATTCTTCAACATTCTTCCACGCTATTGATACCCGAGGATACATTTTAACCAAATGTCAGCATCCGCTATACCTGTACCTTTTCAGTTTAGTCGTAGTTACACAACAACTGGATATTTCATGTTTTACTCTCTCTCCTTCACTCCTCCCTCAGTCCTTCTCTGTTCCGTTATCCTAAGTCACTGTATCCTGATCCCAGATGCTGATTGGTTGAACAGAGTAGAGGTGTAGTCAGTGGTGAATGTCCAGCATTACTCCAGACATGTTTTTCATCCCTCTCTCCTCTCTTCCCTTTTCCCGCTCTTCTGTCCACCTCAGGGTTATTGACTGAGATCCCAGTGTTTCCAGCCATGTCTGTCAGAGAGTCGTTTAACCCAGAGAGCTATGAGCTAGACAAAAGCTTTAGACTCACACGCTTCACTGAGCTCAAAGGAACGGGCTGCAAGGTGGGTTTTTCTACACCCCTGGCGCTGTAAAGAGAGTTATTAGGCGACATCTAAGACTGCCTACTGGTGTAATGGCATTAAATTGAGTGGACATGAACATTCTGTCTTTGCTGCTTACGAATATTATTTGCAACAAGCAGACATTTACTCTATGTTCATAACTATACAATATAAACTGTGATGAGTGTGAGAAGCACTACAAATGTTAACATTAGGATGATTATGATTATGCTTGTCTTGTACTTCTATGGTAATCTGCTTGTGATTTCATAGGTGCCCCAGGATGTGCTACAGAAGCTTCTAGAAGCCCTGCAGGAGAACCACTATCAGGAGGATGAACAGTTCCTTGGGGCTGTCATGCCCAGACTTGGTAAGAACACATACACATATGCACTTTAATCACATCCATTCTTTAGATAACTTTTACAGTTTAATAATAACTCTGTTCTATGCAGGCATTGGTATGGACACCTGTGTCATCCCCCTCCGACACGGGGGCCTTTCTCTCGTCCAGACGACAGACTACATCTACCCCATAGTGGACGACCCCTACATGATGGTATGTTTTCATTCTGTACCACTCTTTGTGTTACTGTTTTCAGCTATACCACATGCTTTAGGTCCTGAGAATATCATATACAGTGAATTCTGTAAGTTATTCAGACCTCTTGACTTTTTCCACAATTTGTTACGTTACAGCCTTTTTCTAAAATTGATTAAATCGTTTTCCCCTCTCAATCTACACACAATACCAAATAATGACGAAGCAAAAACAGGTTTTTAGACAAATGTATTAAAAATGAAAAACGGGAAATATCACATTTATATAAGTATGCAGAGCCTTTACTCAGTACTTTGTTGAAGCACCTTTGGCAGTGATTACAGCCTCAGGTCTGACGCTACAAGGTTGGCACAGCTGTATTTGGGGAGTTTCTCCCATTCCGCTCTGCAGAGCCTCTCAAGCTCTGTCAGGTTGGATGGGGAGCGACGCTGCACAGCTATTTTCAGGTCTCCCCAGAGAGGTTAGATCCGGTTCAAGTCTGGGCTCTGGCTGGGTCACTCAGACATTCAGTCACTTCTGCGTTGTCTTGGCTGTGTGCTTAAGGTTGTTGTCCTTTTGGTAGATGAACCTTCACCCCAGTCTGAGGTCCTAAGCACTCTGGAGCAGGTTTTCATCAAGGATCTCTCTGTACTTTGCTCAATCCGACTAGTCTCCCAGTCCCTGCCGCTGAAAACATCCCCACAGCATGATGCTGCCACCACCATGCTTCACCGTAGGGATGGTGCCAGGTTTCCTCCAGAGGTGACGCTTGGCATTCAGGCCAAAGAGTTCAATCTTGGTTTCATCAGACCAGAGAATCTTTTTACTCGTGATCTGAGAGTCCTTTAGGTGCATTTTGGCAAACTCCAAGCGGGCTGTCATGTGCCTTTTACTGTCTGGCAACTCTACCGTAAAGGCCTGATTGGTGGAGTGCTGTAGAGATGGTTGCCCTTCTGGAAGGTTCTCCCATCTACACAGAGGAACTCTGGAACTCTGTCAGTGATCATTGGGTTCTTGGTCACCTCCCTGATCAAGGCCCTTCTGCCCCAATTGCTCAGTTTGCTGGGCAGTCAGTTCTACCCTTCCCCAGATCTGTGCCTCAACACAATCCTGTCTCGGAGCTCTGTAGACAATTCCTTTGACCTCTTGGTTGGTTACTGGTCTGACATGCACTGTCAACTGTGAGACATTTATGTAGATGGGTGTGTGCCTTTCCAAATCATGTCCAATCAATTGAATGTTCCACAGGTGGACTCCAATCATGTTTTAGAAACATTTCAAAGGAAACAGGATGCATCTGAGCTCAATTTTGTCTCATACGGTCTGAATACTTATGTAAATAAGGTATTTTTAAAAATAATTTTGCGAACATTTCTAAAAACCTGTTCTTGCTTTGTCATTATGGGGTAGATGGTAGTGTGTGTGTAGACTGATGAGGAACATTTTTTATTTAATTCCACAAATTGTGGGGAAAAGTCAAGGGGTCTGAATAATTTCCACATGCACTGTAGATTGAATAGTTAAGGAGAGCTTTGGACAGGAGTCTTTCACCTTGAGCGGAGTATGTGTTATCTTCATTCATACACTATATATACAAAGTATGTGGACACCCCTTCAAATTAGTGGATTTGGCTATTTCGGCCACACTGTTCCTGACAGGTGTATAAAATGGAACATACAGCCATGCAATCTCCATAGACAAACATTGATATTAGAATGGCCTTACTGAAGAGCTCAGTGACTTTCAACGTGAATGATAGGATGCCAAAATTTAACAAGTCAGTTTGTCAAATTTCTACGCTGCTAGAGTTGCCCCGGTCAACTGTAAGTGCAGTTATTGTGAAGTGGAAACGTCTTGGAGCAACAACAGAGTGGTAGGCCTTGCATGCTCACAGAATGGGACCGGCGAGTGCTGAAGCGCGTAAAATTAATCTGTCCTCAGTTGCAACACTCACTAATGAGTTCCAAACTGCCTCTGCAAGCAACGTCAGCACAATAACTGTTCGTCAGGAGCTTCATGAGATCGGTTTCCAAGACCGTCGGGTGGAGTGGTGTAATGCTCGCCGATATTGGACTCTGGAGCAGTGGAAACGCGTTCTCTGGAGTGATGTATCACCATCTGACAGACAAATCTGGCTTTGGTGGATGCCAGGAGAACTATACCCGCTCCAATGCATAGTGCCAACTGTAAAGTTTGGTGGAGGAGGAATAATGGTCTGGGGTTGTTTTTCATGGTTTGGGCTAGGCCCCTTTGTTTCAGTAAAGGGAAATCTTAACGCTACAGCATACAATGACATTATAGAAGATTCTGTGCTTCCAACTTTGTGGCAACAGTTTGGGGAAGGCCCTTTCCTGTTTCAGCATGACAATGCCCGATGCACAAAGCGAGGTCCATACAGAAATGGTTTGTCGAGATCGGTGTGGAAAAACTTGAATGGCCTGCACAGAGCCCTGACCTCACACCTTTGGGATTAATTGGAACGCATACTGTGAGCCACGTCTCATCGCCCGACCTTACTAATGCTCTTGTGGCTGAATGGGAAGCAAGTCCCCGCAGCAATGTTCCAACATCTGGTGGAAAGCCTTCCCAGAAGAGTAGACGCTGTTGTAGCAGCAAAGGGGAGAACCAACTCCATATAAATGCCTATGATTTTGGAATGACACGTTTGACGAGCAGTTCTCCGCCTACTTTTGGTCATGTAGTGTTTCTAAATCATGTCAATAATGCCTTCTTGATAACTGTCTGTAGGGGCGAATTGCGTGTGCCAACGTTCTAAGTGACCTGTATGCCATGGGAGTGACGGAATGTGACAACATGCTGATGCTACTGGGGATCAGTAACAAACTGTCAGAAAAGGTAAATTGCATTGACACACACACACCACCTCCACCAATGGCTAGCACCCAGCCACTAAATTGTCCCTCTCCTTTCTCTATTTCCCTGTCAGGAGCGGGACAAGGTAATGCCTCTGATCATCCAGGGTTTCAAAGACGCGTCAGAGGAAGCAGGCACGTCTGTGACAGGGGGACAGACGGTGCTTAACCCCTGGGTGGTCATGGGGGGTGTGGCCACCACCGTCTGTCAACCCAATGAGTTCATCATGTAAGAACGCTCTCATAGACAGCTACCCTCTTGTCCAACTCTTGCCCCCTCTCGGTCGCTCTCTCCGTCTCGTTCTTGTTCTCTGTTTAAGCCTCTGAACTATTGCTAGTTTGTTCATGTGAGCTGTGTTTTGCGTTGTGATAGTCATGATATCAGAATTGATCATGTTGATGTGTTCTCTGCTGTCTCCCAGGCCAGATAACGCAGTGCCAGGAGATGTGTTGGTGCTCACCAAACCTCTAGGGACTCAGGTGGCTGTGGCTGTACACCAGTGGCTGGACATCGTAAGTGTCAACACACAAACCACCTTTCATTTGATTTAATAGCCTATATTGTAACTTCAACACTAAAATGTCAACAAACAAGGTGTCTGTATTTGTTCCAAAATATCAACCTCTACGGTCGAGTTAAAGCTTTATCAGTGGTTTTCATTAATTCAAAGTGGTCTAATGTCGTGTGTATGTATACAGTGCCTTTGGAAAGTATTCAGACCACTTTACTTTTTCCACATTTTGTTACGTTACAGACTTATTCTAAAATTGAATTGAAAAATCTACCCACAATACCCCATAACAACAAAGCTAAAACAGGTTTTTAATTTGTTTTGCAAATGTATTATTATGCCTTATTTACATGAATATTCAGACCCTTCGCTATGAGACTCGAAATTGAGCTCAGGTGCATCCTGTTTCCTTTGAAATGTTTCTAAAACTTGATTAGAGTCCACCTGTGGTAAATTCGATTGATTGGATATGATTTGTAAAGGCCCACATCTGTCTATATAAGGTCCTACAGTTGACAGTGCATGTCAGAGCAAAAACCAAGCCATGAGGTCAAAAGGAATTGTCCGTAGAGCTCATAGACAGGATTGTGTCAATACACCAATCTGGGAAAGTGTACCAAAATATTTCTGCAGCATTGAAGGTCCCCAAGTACACAGTGGCCTCCATCATTCCTAAATGGAAGAAGATTGAAACCACCAAGGCTCTTTCTAGAGCTGGCTACCCGGACAAACGGAGCAATCGGGGCAGAAGGGCCTTGGTCAGGGAAGTGACCAAGAACCCAATGGTCACTCTGACAGAGCTCCAGAGTTCCACTGTGGAGATGGGAGAACCTTCCAGAAGGACAACCATCTCTGCAGCACTCCACCAATCAGGCCTTTAAAGTAGAGTGGCCAGACGGAAGTCACTCCTCAGTAAAAGGCACATGACAGCCTGCTTGAAGTTTGCTAAAAGGCACCTAAAGACTCTCAGACCATGAGAAACAAGATTCTCTGGTCTGATGAAACCAAGATTGAACTCTTTGGCCTGAATGTCAAACGTCCTGTCTGGAGGAAACAGGGCACCATCCCTACGGTGACGCATGGTTGTGGAAGCCTCATCCTGTGTGGATGTTCTTCAGCAGTAGGGACTGGGAGACTAGTCAGGATCGAGGCAAAGATGAATGGAGCAAAGTACAGAGAGATCCTTGATGAAAACCTGCTCCAGAGTGCTCAGGACCTCAGACTGGGGCGAAGGTTCACCTTCAAACAGGAGAACGACCCTAAGCACACAGCCAAGACAATGCCAGAGTGGCTTCGGGACACGTTTCTGAATGTCCTTGAGTGATTCAGCCAGAGCCCGGACTCGAACCCAATCGAACATCTCTGGAGAGACCTGAAAATAGATGTGCAGCAATGCTCCCCAACTTTGTAGCGTTCTATCCAAGAAGAGTCAAGGCTGTAATTGCTGCCAAAGGTGCTTCAACAAAGTACAGAGTAAATGGTCTGAATACTTGTAAATTTATTATTTCATTTTTATTTTATTTGAATACATTTACAAAAATTATAAAAACCTGTTTTTGCTTTCTGATTAATGGGTATTGTGTGTAGATTGATAAGGATTTATTTTATATATATATATATATATAACATTTTTAGAAAAAGCTGTAACATAACAAAATAATGTCAAGGGGTCTGAATATTTCCCAATTGCACTGTGTATGTATGTACAGTCATAAGTTTGGACACCTACTCATTCCAGGGTGTTCCTTTATTTGTACAGTTTTCTACATTGTAAAATAATAGTGAAGACATCCAAATTATGAAGTAACACATATGGAATAGTAGTAGTAACCAAAAAAGTAAAAAAATATATATCTAAATAGTTTCCTCAGTGTCTACACTTTGCCTAGATGACAGATTTACACGCATTCTCTCAACCAGCTTCATGAGGAAGTCACCTGGAATCCATTTCAGTTAACAGGTGTGCCTTGTTAATTTGTGGAATTTCTTTCCTTAATGAATTTGAGCCAATCAGTTGTGTTGTGACAAGGTAGGGGTGGTATACAGAATTTGGTAAAAGACCAAGTCAATATTATTTGGTAAAAGACCATGTCCATATTATGACAAGACCAGCTAAAATAAGCGAAGAGAAACGACATTCCATCATTACTTTAAGACATGAACGTCAGTGAATCCGGAAAATTTCAAGAACTTGAAAGTTTCTTCAAGTGCAATTGCAAAAACCATTAAGCGCTATACTGAAACTGTCTCTCATGAGGACCGCCATAGGAATGGAAGACCCAGAGTTAGCCCCGCTGCAGAGGATAAATTCATTAGAGTTAACTGCACCTCAGATTGCAGCCCAAATGAATTATTCACAGAGTTCAAGTAACAGACACATCTCAACATCAACTGTTCAGAGGAGACTGCGTGAATCAGTCCTTCATGGTCGAATTGCTGTAAATAAACCACTACTAAAGGACACCAATAAGAAGAAGAGACTTGCTTGGGCCAAGAAACACAAGCAATGGACATTAGACCGGTGGAAATCTGTCCTTTGGTCTGATCAGTCCATATTTGAGATTTTTAGTTCCCACTGCTGTCTTTGTGAAATGCACAGTAGGTGAACTGTGGCCTGTGGTTCCCACCGTGAAGCATGGAGGAGGAGGTGTGATGGTGAGGGGGTGCTTTGCTGGTGACACTGTCAGTGATTTTATTAAGAATTCAAGGCACACTTAATCAGCATGGCTACCACAGAATTCAGCAGCCATACGCCATCCCATCTGGTTTATGCTTAGTCCTACTATCATTTGTTTTTCAACAGGACAATGACCCCAAACACACCTCCACGATGTGTAAGGGCTATTTGACCAAGAAGGAGAGTGATGGAGTGCTGCATCAGATGACCTGGCCTCCACACTCACCCGAACTCAACCCAGTTGAGATGGGTTGGGATGAGTTGAACCGCAGAGTGAAGGAAAGGCAGCCTACAAGTGCTCAGCATATGTGGGAACTCCTTCAAGACTGTTGGAAAAACATTCCTCATGAAGCTGGTTTAGAGAATGCCAAGAGTGTGCAAAGCTGTCATCAAGGCAAAGGTTGGCTACTTTGAAGAATCTCAAGTATATTTTGATTTAACGCCTTTGGTTACTACATGATTCAATATGTGTTATTTTATAGTGTTGATGTCTTCACTATTCTATAATGTAGAAAATAGTAAAAAAGAAGGGAAAACCCTTGAATGAGTAGGTGTGTCAACTTTTGACTGGTACTGTATATATCGTTTGTGTGTGTCTCTGTCTGTCCTTCAGCCTGAGAAGTGGAATAAGATCAAGCTAGTGGTGACTCAGGAGGATGTAGAGCTGGCCTATCAAGAAGCCATGATGAACATGGCCCGGCTCAACAGGACAGGTACACATGCACGTGTGTAAAATACTGGGGCTGGACTTTTCCTCATGAAGGACAATGAAGCGTGATTTATACTGTCCATTTGTTACGATTAGTTAGCTTTAATTTATCTTAGAAACACACACACACACACACACACACACACACACACACACACACAGCCCGACTCGACAGACCAAGTACATTTCCTCAAGTTGTTCTCCTTCCCTTCTTTCTCTTACTTCTCCTCTCTTCTGTCTTCTACCATTGTTTGAACCAATATGATTTTAAATATTGATGTTGTTGTTTTTCTCTCTACAGCCGCTGGTCTGATGCACACCTTCAATGCACACGCTGCCACTGACATCACTGGCTTCGGGATCCTGGGCCACGCCCAGACATTGGCACGGCAACAGCGTAGCGAGGTGTCGTTCGTCATCCACAACCTCCCCGTGCTCGCCAAGATGGCAGCTGTGTCCAAGGCCTGCGGGAATATGTTCGGACTCATGCACGGAACCTGCCCTGAGACATCAGGTGTGTGTGTCTGGGCGTTTTTGTCGGTCTGTTGTCTCTTGCTTTTTTTTCACACACATAATCATCACCCACCTTTCTCTACCTACCTGTAGGGGGTCTGTTGATCTGTCTTCCCAGGGAGCAGGCAGCTCGTTTCTGCGCTGAGATCAAATCTCCCAAATACGGTGAGGGCCACCAGGCCTGGATCATCGGCATCGTGGAGAAGGGCAACCGCACTGCCCGCATAATCGATAAACCACGAATCATCGAGGTCGCTCCTCAGCTCTCCACACAGAATGTCAATCCCACACCCGGCGCAACCTCATAATAACCCCCACCCCCCTGCAACGCAGACCAGAACCACAAGCTCGGACAAGTTTTTTTTCTTTTTTCGCATATTCTTAAACTAGAGCGTGTTAAATGTATACACGTGTATGTATGTATATATATATATATATATACATACACACACACACACAATTAACTGGGTTGCTGTGTATGCACACCTGCCTCAGACAGAAGCCTTAGGGGCAGGTCATCACACAACTAAAAAGAAAAATTCTCTCAAAAGAATAGAACGAAAGTAAAAATGCATTTGCCTTTTGTGTCTGTTGTAATCTGTTATGTTTAATTGTAGAGGCAGGCAGCTTCTGGGTTTGTGAATTGATGATGATGAAGATTATCCGATACTGTTGATTCATTTTGAATCTTTTGGAGACTGGGTGTCCGTTGCCTTTTGGGCTCTTTTTAAAGGGTGCTAAGCATGTGTAAGTGATGGGTAGCGAGATAGCGTTTTTGTTTGTCCGTTCACTATGTGTACAGTTCAAAAGCCTAGTTCAAGTTGAAAGCTATAAGCGATGCCTTGAAAGATTGAAAAATGCCTTTAAAGAGTGTGAACGTAAGGGTTGCTTTTTTTACTTTGACTTTTTGTATTTTTTTCCCCCCAAAATAAATAAAATGTTTTATTTTCTTGCGTTGTTTTACGAGAGCACTATCAAACTGATGGAATCGAAGGTGGACTCCGTCTGTTCACATTGCTGCCCTGAACTTTAAATCAGTGATATGATCATTCAGAACAAGGACATTGAATCATTTTACAGGAAAAGAACACAACGGCCTGGGATAATTTGATATACTCACCTATTGAGATGTGATCACACAATAGGATTTTGAAGAAGTCGGAGCATTCTGTCTCAACTCTGTTGCATTGTACGACTGACTACATTTTCAGGAAGCAGGGGTCATGATGAGGCAGGTGAAATGGAAAGCACTCAAGTCTTGGTTGACACTTTTCTCCATGAAAATAAGCTCTGTAGCAGAGCTTCCTCTGATGTGCCATATAATCTTCCAGTACCTAGAGGTTCCATCATTTGTATACCGGTAGTGTACTTTGTTCACAGTATCTCAAATCTACAATCTGTTTCTAATCCTGGTTGGGATCAGTGTAGTCTTAATACTCTCCAGTCATCTGATATAAGGCCTTTTCTAATATCTGATACCATAAAGGGTTGTATGGCACTGCTTCCAAACTGAAATAAAACTGGATCCTCTTACACTGAAGGACTGTGTGTTCTCTCATCTTGTTTCTTAAAGCAAGAAGTAGCCATCTACACAGCAACATCAAGGGCTTTATTCAATCTGACTCGTGGAAGTTCAGCATTACAGAGTGAATGAAATTTAAAGGCAACATCCAGCATTAGTGGAGACCACATTCACGATAAACGCTGCATATGTAGGTTCAATCGGAAAAGACCTTAAAATTTCCAGCGCCCAATCTAACGCTTCAGCGATCCAGATTGAATAGAGCCCTAATTGTTATTATGCCATATAGTAACTAACCACCTTGTACACCAGAATGTAATTCCTCTATTATACATGGCAATGGCAGCAGCTGGCCACACAGTTGAGGTTTCCAACTGTCCTGGAGTCCAAAGAAGAAGTCAAACAATCAATATATCCTTTATTATAATATACTAATAAACACAAATACATAAGCATAACAGAATCCGATATACAACCTTATATTACAACACTTAAAATCTCAAAACAATGGTATATACAAGTGTACACATATTACAATCAGAAGCAAATACTATGACCTCTCTAAACAGATGAGTGGCCTGTCCTTACAAGGCTACATTCATATATCATTCTACTACAATCAAAATCAGAGTAATAATAGTTCTATATGGCCACCAAGGCATTATGTACTCCACTGCTCTTGCCAGAATCAGTTCAAAACTATACTCAAAATTCACTGCCCTTTTATAGAAAGGATAGTGTCTGATATAAATAGTGAAAATGCTTTATTAAATATGTATTCTTCTGCAAAGCAATTCCTCCTCCTCTCTGAGTAGATATCCAGAAGTTGTATAACTTAACCCAGTCTAAAGTCGTTACCCAGAAGAAACTTGTCGTGACCACCGTTTGGGAAACAATGTAACGTCACAGAGCACAAAAATGTGGTATGAAGGCTATAAAGACCTTCCAGACTGTCTTCACATCTCCTCCTTCTTGTCTATTTGGTCGAATAGCGCACGAATGTCCAGCATGGCCTGTCGAATGTTCTGTCCAAAGCGGTACGAGTCCTACAGAGAACAAGACAGTTGTTTAACCTGATAAATATTCACCTAGATTGCCATTAAGGTAATATTTGAGGGCTATATACTGTGTGATTCAGTAGGTTTGTGTAGTGTTAGACAGTGGTCTCACCGTCTCAGGGCTGGAAAACTTGCTGGAGATGTGAAATGTGATGAGGTTCTCTCCTATAATGATGTAAGAGACGCCATAGCCGTCATCAGCCACCTGGGGGCGCAGGAGAGACAGTACCACTCACCCCTAATTCTGACCACATCATAAAAGTAAAAGCAGACATAGAAGAAGTAACAGAAGGACACAACGGCAGTAGGACTTGAGATTCTGGTACCAGCTCATTTATTACCGTATGTCTGTCTGTGTGTGTGTGTGTGTATAGCGTGTGCGTGTGGGCGGTTGACTCACAGGGCCAAACCCCCCCCCCGCGCCCACATATCTGGGGAACTTCTTTATGTCAACCATGTTGAGCTGCTGTTGAGGAGTCTGACTAGTGGACAACCTCCAGGGTTCTGACAACACCTAAACGGAGAGGGAGAAGGGTGAGGGGGTAAGCATAAATCTCTGATATCATTTCACTTGGTCACCAAATTATCATTTAACATGTATAATGGTGTTAACATCACACCCACACACCTGTTTGAGGAATGGTGAGTCGATGCTGAGGTACTTAGACATGATGTAGAGACAGAAGAGGTGTCTGTCGATGCCAGAGCCTGTCATGGCCAGACGGTACATGTTCTGGTGTTTGTCTGCGGCCTTCCGGAAGAGGTCCAACTTTTGGGCACTCTTTCCACAGGGAAACAGAGGGTATTCAATCAAAACCTAGATACAGCTCAAAAACACAACGGATAGAGCAGTGGTGGCCAACCCTCCACCTGGAAAGCTACTGAGTGTGCAGGTATTCGGTGCAGCCCTACTCAGACACACCTGATTCTACCTTTCAGCTGTTTATCAGCAATTTGATGAGCTAAATCAGGTATGTTAGCGCAGGAGCAAAAGTAAAAAGTACATAGCCAGTAGCTGGCCAAGTTCAGAGATCAGAGTCCAGAAACAGACATTTGGGTCCTGGTCACCTAGTTTTCAGTCAGAGTGACCTGAGCCTTACTGGAAGTTACATCATGTCTCTCTCTATCAGTAACTCCCACAGACAAGGCTACTGACTGTGGAACTACTGACCTGTAGTGCTGAACCCACACTGTGTTTAACATCAGATAGTGTCAACCGTCTGATGGTCTGGCACGTACTAGCATGTAAGTGGAAGGTGACTGTTACTGCTCTTGTGTTGTCATTAGTTCATTCTATATTTTCTCTGATCGAGGCGTGTCCTCACCGCAGTGTTCTTGTCCTCCATGGCTCTGACAAAGGCTGTGGACTCTGAGGTGCAGGAGCGAACCGTCTCTGTCCTACCCTCGCGGAACATCCGGGTCATTGAGGCCTCATACGTCAGACAGAACTCCCCCTTATCCTACAACACATAGACAACAACAAATACATTCAGATGCATTGCTATGGACTTGATAGTGTCTTGTGTTGATAATGTTAACCTAATCTGGTATCATCCGTTGACATCAGGTCAGGTGTCATGACTATTCATGATGAAAGCACGCACGCGCACACACACACACACACACACACACACACACACCCTGAATTGGGCCAGCTGTAGTGCTAGCTGTATGAAGGCATCAGGACTGGTCCTACTCTTCTTGATCAGGCCTTTTCCAAACTCATCAAACAGACAGCCATGAAAGTCCACGTCATCAGCTATCACCTTGGCAACCATGTAGGACTCCTCAATGACCTCCTGGCACTGAGAGACGAGGAGAGACCGGAGGACAGACAGGGTCAGACAAGACACAGGGCAGCCTATAGAAACTACTGACTGGTCTACTGAACACAACACAGTCTAAACTAGCGTTACTGACTCTACAGAGAGAATTTTCATTCATCCCATTTCCTCTTTACTAAAGCTACAACTTTCATCCCTAACACATTAGAAGCCATACCTCCAGTGGAATGTCCCATTGTAGTTTGGTGGGGGGAGGCAGGCCCTTGTTGATGTCTCCTTTGCAGTGCCCCTCCTCTGTGTAGCCCAAATGGAAGCAGTCCGTTGCTAGGACATACTACACAGAGACAGCACAACAATCATTAGTCTCACACAACACACATCCAAATGAATCACAATGTCGTACACTGAGTGTACAAAATATTAAGGACACCTGCCTAATATTGAGTTGCGCACCCCTTTGCCCTCAGAACAGCCTCAATTCGTCAGGGCATGGACTCTACAAAGGTGTCGAAAGCATTCCACTGACCCGAGTTGACTCCAATGCTTCCCACAGTTGTGTCAAGTTGGCTGGATGTCCTTTGGATGGTGGACCATCCTTAATACACACAGGAAACTGTTGAACATGAAAAACCCAGCAGTGTTGTAGTTCTTGTCACAAACCGGTGCTCATGGCACCTACTCCCATGTTCAAAGGCACTTTTGTCATGCCCATTTCCACTCTGAATGGCAGACATACACAATCCATGTCTCAACTGTCTCAAGGCTTAAAAATCATTCTTTAACCTGTCTCCTCCCCTTCATCTACACTGATTGAAGTGGATTTAACAAGTGATATCAATAAGGGATCATAACTTTCACATGGATTCACCTGGTCAGTCTGTCATGGAAAGAGCAGGTGTCCTTGATGTTTTGTACACTTAGTCTATATTTAGGCAATAAGGCATGGGGGTGTGGTATATGACCAATTTACAACGGCTAAGGGCTTTTCATAGCACGATGCAACGTGGAGTGCCTGGATACAGCCCTAAGCAGTGATATATTGGCCATATACCACAAACCCCCGAGGTGCATTATTGCTATTATAAACTGGTTACCAACGTCATACACGTGGTATATGGTTTGATATACCACGGCTTTCAACCAATCAGCATTCAGGGCTCGAACCACCCAGTTTATAATGTGTTTTAGAAAAACTTGTTTGTTCATTAATGCAATACATCATTAATACCATCAATAATATGGTTATTACCTCCCACATGTGTCCTATAATGGGAGCGTCTGCCCACGAGTGTTCTGCATTAAGCCCCAGTTTACCGTTCTTATAAGCGATCAGAGTGAAAGATTTGTCAAACCACCTGAGAGAAAGAATGCATATCGGGTTAAACACTGTAACACACTCATCACAAGGCAGTGCACAGAACAGCAATTTACCACTTAAACTACAGTTTAGTGAAAAATAGGCCTACTTTACAATAGATGTTTTCTCCCTCATTTCCTGTCCTGTCCTACCTGTCATAGCACTTCCTGTTTGTCTCACCTGTCATAGCACTTCCCGTGCAGCAGGGACTTGGCATACAGGTCCAATGACCTCAGCTTGTCAGGGTCATAACCATGCACCTCGTCATCAAGGCTGAGGAAGAAAGCTGACGTCTCGATGGCCTCCAGAGAGGCTTTGTTAACACCCTGGCTGAAGTACTTCAGACGAGCCCGTGCCCACGGAACTCTGGAGGAGAGATGGCTGTTTTATTTCTGATGTGTGTGTAAGGAAGGGGGGTGTATATGTACCCCTCTGTGTGTGTGTGCAGGTGTGTTTGCGCTTTCATGCCTATATGTGTGAATACCTGTTGCCGGCTGTGAGGGCAGCCAGTTTGAGTTCCCCAGGCTGTGGCTCGGTGGTGTCGTCGAGGATCCTCTGGAACTGAGTCTCCAGCTCAGAGGGCCAGAGGTGACCCCCCCCGTAGTACAGCCACACCTTAAAGAAGCGGCCCTTATGGTACACCACCAGGTGCTTCCGATCACTCAGGTGTTGAACAAAGTCTGGATCATGGAGAAGGAGAGGGGGAGAGGAGAGAACATAGAACATTATTTGTGGGTCGGCGGGGGATGCACATAACGCTCCTTTTGAATTATAGCTTTTGTCTTCGATTGTCGGAAGATGTGTCTTACACAAATGCATGTTCATATTTAGTCATGCAACTACCCAGCGATAGTCTGATAGTGTTATGCCCCCAGCAGGCAGCAGTGTGCTCACCTGTCTCTATACCAGGGATACGTGTGGTGTTGAACATCCTCTCCATCTGATAAGAACACATGGGCACCACCCCCAGAGCCCTCAACTAGTGAGAGAAAGACAGAGGGAGAGGGAGAGAGATATAGAGAAAAGAGAGAGAGAGAGAGATAGAAGAGAGAGAGAGAGAGAGAGAAAAGAGAGAGAGTGGGGTTACTTTAGTAGAGCAGAAATAAGTCAAAGGCAGTGGGAGGATGATTTAGGTTAACAGAGAAGGAGGAGGAATATGACCTGGGTTAGTTAAGGGGTAGAGAGAGGGCCATGGGTCCAAGGGGAATGGAGGAGGGACCTAAATACTCTCAGGGGAAGGGAGAGAGGGAGAGAAGAGCGGTGAGAGAGACAGATTTTCGTTACCGGTGCATGTTCTCCTCTCTCTAGTTTGCGGCGGTACTGCAGCATAGCGTGAACAACATTCCCTGCCCGAGCTGCCTGTCTGTGTGTGGGAGTCACGTACAGCAGATCCTAAATCAGATCATCATTACAGCATTAGGGAAGGGTTACTGAATGCATCTTAATTAATGCCATGTTCCCTGTATAATGTCTACAGTACACGTACAGTACAGACATGTCTTACCATGGAGTAGAAGTTACTGTTGACCATGATGGGACTCCTGCCTCTAAGGTAGATGTACTCCTCCCACCAATCACTCACCTGCAACAGGTAAAACAATCTATTAAAATCATTTGTTTGACTACTATTTTGTTTTAAAGAGCAATTTCATCACCAAAACAGTAATACAGTCATTTATTTTTTATAAATAAAGCTACCAACATTATTGTTTAATGTATCCTAACATGGCACTTTGAAACAATCTGAATACGTACATAGTTAGTAGTCCACCAGGATTTGAGGATGAGGTATTTCTGGAGTTTGGGTGCCTGGTCCTTCTTGAAGTCATTGGCCACCACCTCCATCTGGTTGTACTGCTCATCATCCAGCAGGGGGCGCACTGACTCCAGGTACTGCAAGGTCATAGAGAGATTACGTGATATAATACCGATATGTAGTGTACATGTATGGTTATATACTGGTCCTGTTCTCTCCTGAACAAATGATCAAACATCTCTCTTTCTCTCACCCTGGTTATGGTGTCATCCACGCTAGGCACAGGTAGTCTGGGTAGGGAGGTCTGGAAGCTATAGAGGAGAGGTCTGCGCCCAGAGAACATCTTCACCAGACTCTGAGGAGAAACAACACAACACAATGACTGGGTTAATTGCCAGAATTATCCAATACTAAGCTCAGACAATATATTGTCTTGATTCTGAGCTATGAGTGAGCTGCACTTTTGGTCATGTTGATTTTGAAATAGAGACATTTAACAGACATACCAGCCAGAGTTTGGTGCAGAAGCTAATTTGGCCGTGGGACTCAAAGATCCAGGCGTGGTAGGAGAGAAGGGCCTTGAGAATGTACCTCAGCATGAGGATGAGAGAGAGCCACAGGCCTGTGGAAAACAAGATGGCACTCAGCACTGTCTGGGTCTGCACTGTCATGTAGCCACTGGAGTGAGGGGAGACGAGAGAGTGGAAAGGAGAAAATCCAGTCAGGTACTGCAGCAAGCAAACTTTTTAAAATTGTTTTTCAAACGGAATGGCACTCATCACTGTCATGTAGCCACTGGACACAGGAGAGAACACAACTTTACCTAATTTTATCACAACAAAATAGCATTAGGAAAAAAGTCAAATCATCAAACAATCAAAATTATGTTTATTGTTCTTCACAAGGAAATTATTTTGACAGATAACCGCAGGCCGAAATGAGGATGTGTCATTGTTCCACAGTGCCTGTTCATCATTGTGTTATTTGCTCACTGACCTGACAGACATGGTCCTCTTGATGGTGTCTATCATTCCCAGTGATGGGTCTATCCTGGCATATATGGTGCTCATGATGGCTATCACAACGAACAGCAAACTGGATGGGCTGGCAGGGTAGACCCCTGTCAATATCCCATTCTGAAATAAAATCATATAACTCAATGTTCATTTAGGTAGTTAGCCTACAAACAGACCAACTAGGCTATTCCTAGATGTGCAAGCATTTGTCCCAGCTCAGCAGTAGGCTACAGACACCTGAATAAATCAAGGCAATAATAATAACTTGAATAATTTGTTTTATTGCTGGACTTGTTACGGTTTTCTTCCTGTGACGGAGAGGAGGACCAAAATGCAGCGTGATTATCTTTATGAAGATAAAGATGATAAATGAACAATATACAAAAACAAGAAAGTTGAAAAACCGAAACAGCCCTATCTGGTGCAACAAACACAGAGACAGGAACAATCACCCACAAAATACTCAACGATAAACACCTGCCTCTGATTGAGAACCACTCTCGGCAACCATAGACTTACCTAGACTACTTCACTAACCACAATCCCATAACCTACAAAAAAAAACCTAGACAAAACACAACACACAAATACCCATGTCACACCCTGGCCTGACCAAAATAATAAAGAAAACACAAAATACTAAGGCCAGGGCGTGACAGGACTGCAACAAACACCAAGCTAGCTATCATGTCCAGGATTGGTAATAACTGTAGAGCTACTTAATAATTGGAAAACAAACTTTAAATCTTATGGCACGCTTTGTCCATGACGTCACTCCCGACAGGTAGATGTGTTTGAGTACCTCGCGGCTCAGGTGGAGGTCGATGCCGTCTGGGGTGACGGTGAACTGGAAGCCAACTGCCTGATGTGCCTCTGCCATCCCGGTGACGTCGAAGACCCTGTTAAAAAAAGAGAGATATAGACAGAGGCGTTCAACTTTTCTAACCCTAAATGAGCCAACACATTTTTATCTTAAAAGCGCGAACAGGGGTACATTTTTTACCCCAAATTGGTAATGATTGTGAAGAGATACTGTCTGTGAAGTAGTAACACTTTCTTTCATTAACTTTTTTGTTTGTTCTTTGTTGTTGAATTTTACCCCCTTTTCTCACCAATTTCGTGGTATCCGATTGTTAGTAGTTACTATCTTGTCTCATCGCTACAACTCCCATACGGGCTCGGGAGAGACGAAAGTCGAAAGCCATGCGTCCTGCGAAACACAACCCAACCAAGCCGCACTGCTTCTTAACACAGCTTCTTAACACAGCGTGCATCCAACCCGGAAGCCAGCCGCACCAATGTGTTGGAGGAAACACTATGCACCTGGTTAGCGCACACTGCGCCCGGCCCGCCACAGGAGTCGTTGGTCCTTTGTTTAGTAAAGAGCTTTATTGGCACTATGGTGTTGAACGCTGAGCTGTTGTTAACGAAAAGCATTCTCACATTGGTGTTGCTTTTGTCCAGGTGGGAAAAGGAAGTGTGGAGTGCGATTGAGATTGCACGATCTGTGGATCTGTTGGGGCGGTATGTGAATTGGAGTGGGTCTCGGGTCTCTGTTATGATTGTCTTGAAGTGTGCCATTACCAGCTGGTCAAACGTGAGTGCTACGGGGCGGTAATAATTTAGGCAGGTTACCTTCACTTTCTTGGGCACATGGACTGTGTGGGTGTGTATGAAACATGTAGGTATTACTTGGCCAGGGAGAGGTAGAACAGCGAATGTTGACATGTTTAAAGGTCTTGCTCACATCAGCTATGGAGAGCGTGATCACACAGTCATCCGGAACAGCTGGTGTTCTTATGCATGAGTCAGTGTTGCTTGCCTCGAAGCGAGCATAAAAAGCATTTAGGTCGTCTGGTACGCTCACGTAACTGGGCAGCTGGTTTCCCTTTGTAGTCTATAATATTTTTTAAGCCCTGCCACATCCGACGAGCATCAAAGCTGGTGTAGTAGGATTCAATATTAGTGTTGTCACTGGTGGTTTAAAACCCCACCCATGCAAAACAAGCAAAAATGTCAGGCAGGCTTTTCAAACAGCTCATACACTAAAAGAACATTATCTTAATTTTCACAATTTCACAGTATTATTTCAACTTCATAGTGTGGAAATATATAAAAAATATTAAATCCTTATTTTTTTCCGCGCAATTATCAAATAGAGCATGTCTGTTTATATTCCTAAAAACCAGGAAATTAGTTATTTCTGGTTGGTTCCAGCCATTCTTATGGGGGATATATAAATGGGGAAAGAATGGGGTTATGGGATAAATGCCGGCAATAAGGTCTAAAGTTAACACAGGCTTACGCCTGTTTCACAAATATATTATGATGCCATTTTGTGGCGTTTTTGTTAATTTCGGTGTTCGGCAGGTTTTTTTCCAGCTCTTCGCCACACACAACTTTCTTGAGGCAAGTTGAAGTTTGGTAGCTGATGTCTACGCCCCTTCATTGGTGATTGGTCAACAGTAGGGGTAGGACCTATGGACGGGATTGTTCAATGAAGTGTTTGCTGTCATTCAACGAGAGACAAGAGAGCTAAGCAGCAGCTAGGCCCTACTGTATATGCACTACTAGTTTTCATGCACAATTTTTCACTTGAGAAGTACTGCACCAAACATCTTAGGTAGATGTAAAACGTAAAAATGGATTACAGATTTCTTGATTTTTCTTTGATTCATTCTGACTATTTTGAGGAAGTACATGGAAATGTTGTTGCCATGGTGGCTCTAGAGACAAACAACAGTAATATTGCTGCTTTTTTCTAGTTTAACAAACAATGGTTTTTAAGGAGTATGTGGGAACAGACGGTCACTTCTCCTAGCCGTTCTGATAGGACCTAACGGAACCTATGTATGCGCCTTTAGGAGATCATATACTTTTTTAAATGAGATAACATCAGTCAGTTAACATGACCTTTATGAATATGAAGCCATTATGTGCTTGTTTTGATTACATATATGCTTCAAAATTCACAAAAAGTTACGTTAGCCGATGAAGATCATGGAACAAAACGTATAAGATCTCCTAAACCTGTGTTAACCACAGACCTTATTTTTGACATTTATCCAAAAACACACAAAAAAACAGTAATTTCCCCATAGGCATTGGCCAACGAGCCATGGCGGAGTTAGTGCTTACTAAAAGACGCCGTTACTATTGCTCTAGCCTAATGGTTAAAACCAAACCAACTTTAGGCTGACGGTTGGGAATGGATGTCGAACCTCTCTCACATCAATTTCAGGTGAGAGAAACGTTAATTTTCATAGACTAAGAAATAGCCATAGGCAGCCCTTTTGTAATTTCAAGGATTAGTTTAATATTTTCTAACTGTATGTGGAGGTCATAAGTCTGTTTATGTTGTGGCCCGGTTGACTGACAAGTTGGGCTTGAATTCCTTTTTCCATGTCATATGCCGTGCCCGGCAGCCAAGTAGGGCAAAGTTGAAATGGCAGATATAGAAGCCGGTGTAGCTTGGGTTACTGGCATGCGCTCAGAAGTGGAACCCTTTTTATAAATATAAACACTGCAGACTAGGAAGAGCAGTCTACTACACCACTGACCACATAACAAAACATTTTGCATGGTATATTCATAAAAAAATATTCTAATAATTAAGTTTGATCATCAGGGCCATAATACAGTGCCAACTACATAATACAGTGCCAAATACATATTACAGTGCCAAATACATAATACAGTGTCAAATACATAATACAGTGTTAAATACATAATACAGTGCCAAATACATAATACAGTGCCATCAGTGCCAAATGGATATTTCTCCAGTATAGCTTTATAATATGTGTCCGGTCAGCTAAAAGTTTAGATTTTAACAATATCAACTGAAGAATGAGACAATTAATTTCCTTCAGTTAACATTTACTTTTTCAAATCAATTGTGAGGATGCAGACTTCCTATGAATTAACTTTCCGTTAGCCTATTACACACACTAATTGTGTGGCACAAGGGGGCTAGAGAATAACTAACTTTTGACTTGCTTTTGTTTGTCAAGCATCTGAAATGTTTCCTTTAGCTCTCAGGTGCACAGACGGTGACACCCAACCCAGCACCAGCAACAAATCTATACGGTAACTAACTACACTAGTACAGAATTACATACTTAGTGTTTCTCAGAGACATAGACAGCTACAGTAGCCAAAGAATTGATACATAATAACAATCCAAAAACCAAACATTCAGTAATTCAATACCTTGAAAATCGATTAAATTCAAGCTTTGGCTGAAGTGAAACAGAAGAAGACAGTGACTTTGGTTTCTCACAGTGGAATTCTTCTGGACCAGAGCTGAGCTCTCTGTGTGTGCTGCCTCTGTGCTCTGTCTGTGACTCCTATGCCCTTGAAGCGGCTTTCCTCAGGTACTGGGAGCAAAATTCTACTCCCTTTCTTTTCTGCAACTGGACACCATCTAGAGCTAGACTGTATCCTCGTGTGCCTGCTGACCACATAGCATTCAAACCCCTGCAGAGTACTGCTAGAAACACCTGATGTTTATTCATCAATCTATTTACGTATATATGTTACGTTTTGGCCGTGGTACCCAGTGACAAATGGTTAATAATTCATAGTTATGAGGCAACTTTTGAGGCGAGTTTCATCTCTCTGTGAGCAGTGTGTCTATCGTTGCTGTGTTACGTAATAACTCACCATGTCCCATTTTCTATCACTACGTCTGTGGACACACTGTTTTTTATGGTTTGGCAGGCTTTAAGCTTTAGGCAGTCAACCAATCAGTTCATTCTCCTTTAACCTCTATATCACAAATACATTTGTCACAAAGTGCTTATAAGTAAGTAAACCTCCCAAAAAGAGTAAACAAAGGTAATAGCAGCTATATTTCAATCCATTTGGCAACTGATTTTCACACACGGATACTCCAAATTCTGCATAAAGAAAATGTGTGCATTGTCCCACCAGTGGTGTTTCCACCAAACTGACATGTTTCTGTTAAAAATCAGTATGTGATGATGTAGTGCACACTAATGATGTAGTGCACACTAATGATGTAGTGCACACAAGCTGTCATGTACTGAATGAATATCAAGAGTTCATTGTGTTTCTATGCCTATCAAATTCTACCGATAATTTTGTCATAAAAACTGTTGCATTAAATAGCAAATGTGCCTACTCTGTACTTAGCATGTGCGCTCTACACAAGAGCTGGCAGATACTGTACAGTGCGGGTAGGCTGTGCACAATGTACGGGTAGGCTAGTGAGTCTACATGATGAGATTATTATGGATAAGTGACAGAATATCTTTATTTGTCAAATGGCAGTCAAGCATTAATCATCATGTCACACTCAACATTTATTGGAAAGGCGCATCAAACTCATCACCGCACACTTTTGTGAAATTCATCATAACTTATTTCATCTGCATCCTAATAAACTGCATGATTTCCCGAGTCTTAGTAGTAGGACCACACACCATATCATCACACGTGACTCCAGGTTACCTTCGATATTGTTATAATATATCAATACTTGCGCATTAAGTTGTTTCCACTGCAACGCCATAATGAATCTTACCAACACAAAAAGATCCCACCACGTCGAACGCACAAATGATCTGTCGGCATTTATACAATTGTACCAAAACTTCCTGTTTCCACCACAGCTCTCGTGATTTTATTTATTTATATGGTATAACTTCACTCACATAAAAACTGGAAGGAAACGTGGATACTGGGAAAAACTCCCTAGGAAACTTTGAAAAGGAACCTGACTAAGAAGAAAATGAGATTGGGAGCTCATCCTCCTCCGGGTAAAGATTTAAGAGACGGCCAGACCGGTAGGATTGTCTAGCATCTCCTGGTGAGAGTACTTAGCACCTCTGAACAGTCTTGGCTGTAATTTGCAAACTGAACACAAGCCGGAGGACACCGTGCAAGCCCCCTACTGTACAGACCAACAATCGGTCCGGTGAGTTATCTCCTTTAGATTAGGCCTACTTAAGTTTAAAAAAATGTCATGTAAGGCAGAGTGAAAGCAGGACAAGGCATATTGTTGCTGACACAGAATGGTGAAGTCCACATGTAGCAAAGACCCCCATGATGATGAGTCTGCGTTTGTCCAGAAGCACTAAACAAAAAACCCTGACCTGAACCCCAGAAACAGCAAGGCAAGTCAAATCAGACTAATTGATGAAAGTTGTTTTAGAAGGAAAGGTGAAGGAGGGCTTCATAGCGAATGCAGATGGGTAGAGGAGGGAGGACAGTGAGAGATAGGGAGTGGAGATCCAGCCTTACAGCAGCGTTGTGTTCTATACCTGGCATGTACACCTGGTCACCCAGCACTGTCCCCTGTCCAGCTAATGCTACCTTCTCAGCCCCTTTCACCTAGGACCAGAAACGGGAGGATTAGATAGATAGGCCTATGGCATTTAAAGCAACTTAATCTCATTCAAGATAACGCTTAGGTGGTGTTCTCACCTGCCCCCACTTCCCAGACTCCAAACAGAATGATGTCACCACATTCTCTGAGTTGTTTCCTCCAATCACAAACAGCCGGTCCGTGGCACCCAGGAAGTAGAGGCTGGGGAGGTCAGCGTTGGCTTTGGTTAGGGTAGGGAGCAGCTCAGACCATAAGTCTGGGAAAGACAGAGAACACAGGAGTGTGCATGTCTGTCTGTGTGTGTTTGTATGTGTGTGATAGGGGCTCAAAGGCTGTTATTGATTAGACTACAGCCTGCAATTGACCAACATGTAAGGTTGCAAGGAACAACTCCACTCAAGATTGATACTGCTTTACCTTGCCTGGTGTCATACTGTAGAAGCAGCTTTTCTCCAGTCCTCTGGATATTCCCCAGGACATAGAGACGGGAGCCCAGGCTGGTGGCCAGAGGGAGGTCATGGGAGAGGGACATGGTGAACTGTAAGTCAGTCAAAGGCAGAGAGGAGACAAACCTGCAGCAGAGAACACACACAAACGTATAGGTTAGACTAAGAGGTACAGTAGCAGCTAGGGCTGCCAGAGTTAATCCGTCAACTCGAGTTACTTTGGACAAAATCAAGACATCGATATTCTTGTAATGCTTTTTGTATATATAAAAAAAAAGATCTTCCAATTCTGAATTTGTGATTAATCGCGAGTAAATAATCATAGCAAATACTGTGATTAAGACGCTGAAATGTTTTTATCGTTTGACAGCCATAGTAGCAACATAATAATACACATCCAGGTAGGAGCCGTATCCTACGTCCATGTGTTGTCCCTGGGGTGGTATCGCTCCACAGCAGTGTAGAGGGCTGTGCTAGAGTCAGGAGTCACCAAAGAGTCCAAGTACCAGCCTCCCACAGCATAGATACAGCCATCACATGACACCGCACTGAAATGCCTCCTGTGCTGTTGGGAAGACAACAGATACAGACACTTAATATACGTTTTCTAAAACAATGATTAACAATGATCGATTTTCATGAGGTGGATGTCTTTCCTGTACCTTGATGAGAGGTGCAGTGGAGACCCAGGTGTTGGTGAAGGGGTTGTACCTAAAGGAGGCCATTTTGAACTCCCAGCCCCTCTTGGCCCGCTGCCTGTAGCCACCGATGAGGTAGAGATAGTTGAGTAGAACCACCGTGGTGAAGCACCACTTATCAGCCATGAAGGGGAGCTCTGTTAGTGGACGCCAGTCACCAGTGACCTCTGATCCATCTAGGGTGAAGAGGTGGCGGGCGGCTTCTGTTTCTAGGTCATTCCAGGAGGTCAGGTTCTCCTTCCTCACGCAGCAGAGCCGGAGATCACCCCGCCACCTCAGACGGGTCAGTTCAGCCCTGTCTTCAGCTGGCAAACACCTGGCCATGCATTCACAATATGAAGAATAATCCATTTTCATTTGAAAGGAGAGTTCACTCCTTGCAGCTGAAGATTATTTGCTTGGTGTGGAACTTGAAACCCATTAAGTAGGCCGATTAAATGAGGTCAAGTATTGGGGAATGTCATGCTGTACCTGGTGAGGTGAGACAGCTCCAGAAGGTGTCTGCTGAGGTAGGAGAACACAGTCGTCTCCAGCTCAGTACAGCTGATGTCCCGGGCCAGAGCCAGGTAGGACAGGCAGGTGTCTGGGGTTAGAACACCAGACAGGGCCAACAGGCACTGCGACACAAAGGCCTCAGCCAGCAAGTAGCTGCCCACCTCCAGAGTCAGACAGAGAAATTGAGTTATCATACATACGAAATTTCAAACAATAAATTGCTGGTGGTCTGTGTGATGTGCCAGCCTGGGACAGATCCATTTCCATATGAGTGGAAAATAAGTATGATATATGGGGAATAAGACGTCCACCCACTTGGATGTGTTCTCCCAACTCCTCCGTGGGAACGCTGAAGTCATTCCGGAAGCAGAATTCTAGGAGGGAATGGAAGACTGAGGAGGGAATGTGGTCCAGGACAATCAGGCTCTCTGTGGTCTCTCTCATACTGGACTGGGACAGGGCTCTGAAATACTCACTACAGTCAGTCAGTCGACCAAGGTTCACCTTATACACACAGATGAAAGAACAATAAAACATAGATGGAATGTTATCTTTGTCATTATGTCAAGTTATAGAAATATTCTGCAGTATGTCTGATGAGACAATCTCCATTATGGAGAAGTGAGGTGTACCATTTCTAAAGGCAATGCAGGGATGATGTGATGACATACAGCAGCGGTTAACTTACGTAGAAGGCATGTGTGCTGGTCTGGACTGTAACCATTGTTCCACTTCCATGGTGATAGGTACGATACACCTCATTGGTTAGCCACTCCTTTGACAACCTGTCATACAGTCCTTCACCTGAGTTGCCTGGTGATGTCACCCAGGTGTGTGGCACTGAGAACGGCATTCTCCACACCCTCTCTAACACATACTTCAACCACCCGCTGATCCACAGCACCACAACTTTCACATACGGTCTGAGATGACTTATCATACTGAGGAGAAAATATGATTTACTAATACTAATATTTTGTCTCTCAAAACTGTGTTAGGTTCTAGCCAAAATATATCTGTGTCATTTTTTTTAAAGATTCATGTCATACATTTGACCAATTATTCTAATATTGTATAACTATTTGTCATAGGAAGAAAAACAGGCATATGTTAGCCACTAACTGTGAGAAACCCAGATTTAAACTTAGATCCTAGAAACATTGAACAACCTCCTGCTATAGAGAACTCAAGGAGAAGGGCTTGCATTACACAACAACAATACAGAGCATGAAGGAAACACACTGAACAGACACCCGAGGGTCCTCACACACATTTATCTTCCTGATCCATCGCAGCTCAGAGTCACATGTCTGATAAGATAACAGTCCAGCAGCAGCAGCAGCAGCAGCTGTAATACTAGCTGAATGCCACACACCAGTGGCCACACAAAAGAAGAAAGAAATGCAATTGGTCCACAGCAACTATGTTGCTTGGACCCCTAACAATGACATCCCAAAACGTGCATAAATCCAAAATCCAGCTCTGATCCCCGTGTGAGAGTAGACAAGGTCAGTTATAAAGCCTCTTCTCCATAGACCGTCCAAGCAGGGCTTACATGGAACTGGGTGCAGAAAAACAGCTCTACAGGACTGATCTATTTTAGGCATCATGGGGGACTTGTGCCTAATTCCAAATGAACCCATAGCCCCTACCCCTAGGTACTCCCCATTCCCCTTCCTTCTATGCACTGAAAGGAAGACATATAGATGTTAGTAATATAGTGAAACTCCCACCTAGTTAAGAGGTGCAGCTATTTCCATATTGAATATCTACCCAATTCTTACAGATAAGCATTAAGTATGCCAGTGTGAAATACAACTCCCCTAAATCTGCTAAGAATTGTACCATTAGGGGGAGCTCTGGTTCCTGAACATGTATTGTTTTCCTACAGTACACTTACAAGGTGAAAAGAACTGTTGCCATATCAATAAATTAATATCCATAATCAATCAGGTATCAAGCATGTTTATTAGCTGTTAATTTATCATATTTACACCGCAGGAGGATTTTGGACAGGATTGAGATGTAATGTAAAATACTCAAAATGAAGCTAGATGATGACGCACTGGCTTCTAAAGTAGGCAGTTTCATATTCTCTAAAATCTAATACCGGCCTATATCCACAGCATACATTCTAATTCTGATATTATAGGGTCAATTCATAGGGAAACCTTTACTATAACCGACATACCTAAACTGAGGGTACTGCACTTAGCAAACAAATATACTAAATAATTTACAACATTAGAAATTATACTGAACAACATTTTGACGTGTTCAAATGATTGCCATTCCAAGGAAAAAAATAACTTTTCTTTCAACCTGATCCCATTTTCATTATCTTTGGATCTGAATTTAAAAATCATGCAGATGATATTACACTTGGTTTAAATAATACTTTAGGCATACGCAAAGAGTGTCCAAATGCACATTTTAATCAGACACAAAATCTGTTGTTCAAAGTCATGAACAGTTTTATTTAGCTATTGTGGTTCTTGGTATGAAATGGAAAATGACAAACATCTAAACGTTGGGCATAGTTGTCACATCCTGACCTTAGTTCCTTTTGTATGTTTCTATTTTAGGTTGGTCAGGGCGTGAGTTGGGGTGGGCATTCAATGTTTTTGTTCTATGTTTGATATTTCTGTGTGTTTGGCCTGGTATGGTTCCCAATCAGAGGCAGCTGTCAATTCTTGTCTCTGATTGAGAACCATACATAGGTAGCCTGTTTTCCCACTCTTGTTTGTGGGAGGTTGTTTTCTGTTTAGTGTATGTCACCTTGCAGAACTGTTTCGTTTCTTCCATTCACTTCATTATTTTGTTTTGTGTGTTCAGTTAATAAATTAACATGGACACTTACCACGCTGCGCATTGGTCCGATATTTCATACTCGTCGTCAGATGACGAAGAGATCCGTTACAATAGTCAAATTGTGACAGACAGTTCTATACCATTTACTAGTAATGGAACAGCTTTAGAATGCAAGGTAAACCTAGTCAGATTGCAATGACTTCATAAAAGCCAGACAGCTTTCAGCAACAACAAAAAAAGGATGACGATATGTAGCACATTCTGATACTGAAAGCTGTACAGTATATAACTGAGATTATTATTTTCAAAAGATGCTCTCTGAGATATATGGTGCAATTAGCTTCCATTGTCTATAACCAAAAACATGTTTTTGAATCATTTAGTTTCACTCCTTTATACATTTACTCATTTGTCATGCAAACATAAAATGTGCAAAATCATCCTGATTTTTGTGAAGAGGTAGAATGACTCCAGAGACTCTTAACAGACTGGCTATATAGTTTAGCTAGAGAGAATGCTGAAACAGGTAGGCCACACATTGAGTTTAGGCCCCATTTAAACAGACACCATCATAGAGAAAGGTCAAAAACAACATCCTGTTTAAGAACATATTTGACTTACTATGCAATTGAGTGTCTGCTTTTCCCCCACAGCGTTAACACTTTCACTGATAGATGAAGATGATCATAAATGTTAACATACAATCTTGCCGAAGTAAGCATCCAATCGAGACTGGGCATAGTTCTGAAATGACAATGTAAATAATGATGTGTTTTGGAAGCACATGCCACTGTTTATCCAGGTCATAGAACCACTCACTTAGCAACAGAAAGAGAAGTGGAGAGGCCATAGAACACCTATACCTGCAATGGCATGTGAATTACATTCATTGATGTTACAATACGCTGAGGCACTACTTTGCAAAAGGTGAGTTTTCCACCTTATTATGTCAAGCGCTATGGGCACCTAGGTGGAAAAGCGCAGTATAAATCCAATCAATTATGACAATCATATAATGAAAAGTAGTGTAGATTACTTTTGAATTCAGAAAATCAATCTTTGATTTAGGAGTGAGCTATCTCTTTTCGGCTAATTTGTGGTATATGTTTTTGTCTTACCGATTTGCTTCGAAGAACATCTCCAGCTCTTTGCGAGCTTGGTCCTCGTGCATAGTGCTCTCTGAATATCCACCCATCTCCAGCAGGTAGTTAAGAAAGAAATGCAGCTGAAGAGAAAAACACACTCGCTCAGAGATGAGGGACACCAAATAGATTTAATCTATACATGTATCATTGTATTATTTTTAATTTAATCTTTATTTAACTAGGCAAGTCAGTTAAGAACAAATTCTTATTTTCAATGATGGCCTAGGAACAGTGGGTTAATTGCCTGTTGAGTGGCAGAACGACAGACTTGTACCTTGTCAGCTCGGGGGTTTGAACTTGCAACCTTTCAGTTACTAGTCCAATGCTCTTACCACTAGGCTACCCTGAAGACGTTTGACTTCATGAGTTCTGGAAATGTGCATGCATAGTTTGTTTCCACTGGATGGCGATGTGGTCAGAAAAACAGTTCCATACAACTGGGCAGACTGGACAGACATAATGTACATCACACAATTAGGAAATAAAAGATATACACTGGTAGTGAACCCACAGAGTTTCTAAATCCATAGGCGCAACATTGCAAGACTTCCGGGAACACTTGTGAAACAGACCAAGCAGACCAGGTTGGGGTTTGAGAAGTCATTGGGCTCGTTTGAGTGGTAAGGCTAAAGAAACCGACTGCAGACGGAAGTCGAGGAGTTAAGTAGGGGGAGATACATGTACATCTGCAACAGCTGAAAGTCGGACATTAAAGTGGTTTTCCAACAGCAAGGCTCAGATCAACATGGGAGTGTTGCCATTTAGGGCTAGAGTCTTTTTCTCAATTTCCGCCTGACTGACGTGCCCAAAGTAAACTGCATGCTGCTCAAGCCCTGAAGCCAGGACATGCATATAATTGGTGCCATTGGAAAGAAAACAGTTTGTAGTTTGTAGAAATGTTAAAATAATGTAGGAGACTATAACATAATACATATGGTAGGAGAGAATCCAAAGACAAACCAACCAGAATAAAACATTTTTGAGAGCCCATGCTCTTACAATGGAAAGTATAGGGAAATAATTAAATCAAACTCCCAGTATTCAATTCCTATGGCTTCCACAGGGTGTCAGCACTCTACGTTCAAGGTTTCAGGCTTGTTTCTTAGAAAACAAGTAAGAAATTTGAGTTTTAGCACTGGGACATACTACTGGAAATTCGTGTTTGGGCGCTCGAGGAAGACAAGGTGCATTTGCTAATATCGGTTTCCTATTGAACATACTTCTTTCCATATGAAATATTATAGTTTGATTACATTTTAGGGTATCTGAGGAGTCAATAGAAACATATTTTGACTTGTTTAGAAAAAGTTTAGTGGTAGATTTTTGGTTAACTTTCTCTGCATGTTGAAAGTGTGGATTACTCAAATCGATGGCGCCAACTAAACAGACTTTTTGGGATATAATGAAGGATCAAAACGACACTACATATTATAGCTGGGACCCTTTGGATGACAAATCACAGGAATATTTTCAAAAAGTAAGTGAATATTTAATTGCTATTTGTGAATTTATGAAACCTGTGCCGGTGGAGAAATATTTTGATGTGGGGCGCCGTCCTCAATCGCTTGGCATGCTTTCACTGTAATGGATACTGTAAATTGGACAGTGCAGTTAGATTAACACGAATTTAAGCTTTCAACTGATGTAAACTATCCCTAAGAAGATTAGCCCCAAGAGGATTTCTGAAAGTTTTTATTTATAATGTCGAAATAAACATGTCTCCAACCCACATATCACACACTCACATACTGGAATCATGTGTGTGCACATTGTAAATCAATTGAGAGAGAGAGAGACTCATATCACATTCATTTGTAAAATCCACTGTATACATGAATCGCGGCAAAGTTTTTTTCCTTTTTCAGTCATGTCTTTGGTCACATTTGCGTGGGTCAAACATAAACACCCTAGGGATTGGTTGATAATAAAGCCTCCCACAATGCAGACGATGGCTGCAAGGTGAAGTTGATGAAGAGCGACTGCAGAAACTTGCAGTGGACTGCAGTCAAAACTTAATAAGCCTTGATCACGTGATTTATGTAAAGTTTACACAGTCTACATGTAGGCACAAGTCTGACAATTTTTATCCCCATAATGCAACACTCTGTTACCAGGCTGACTCCCTCAGGCAGTAGTATCCGACTGTAGACAAAAGTTGCCAAGTGAAGTTGGGAGGTGCATCTGCGTCAGCTGAAAGTCAGACACTGTACTGAGCAAAACCCATTGTGAGTAGAGCCGATATATCAGACCAGAAAAGGCCAATATCGGTCCATCGGCCCTTCTCGATCGGATTTGCAGATAGTTCCTTCACAAAGCAAAACTGCTGCTATGCCAGCCGCCACAAGCTCATTCTCCAACTGAAAGGTGCAGTATTGAGAAAAGGTTGAATTGACACAGTAACCAAAAATATAACTCCTGTTGTAAATAGTTTAGTTTAATTCACTAATAATATGGCTTGTAGCTAGATAATCAGATAGCTATGTGACTTGTTAGCAAAGATTATGAATTAAACTTTATCTGTGATGTTAGCTAGATATATTGCTACTATGGTAGTTAGCTGGCTAGATAAACATGGTGCTAAGATATCAGATAGGAGCTAATAGCCAACATAGCTAGCTAACATTAGCTTGTTGTCATTTTGAACATGAAACATTTTCGGCAACGAGCCATCTGACTTGTGGTGTAACGTTAGCCATTTACTAGTTTGCTGATATGACCAGCCGCAATTGTATCCATAAATTGACAGATAGTTGGATTAGAGGATTGTCATAATAGGGAAAGAAAGAAGTGTTTTAAAATGCCTAAATAAAGGTTAGCAATAGGTTTAACTACCTAAGAATTTTCCTGCATGTTTATGGACCATAAAGCTGAATATTAGCGTGTGTGTCATGTTCTGACCATAGTTCTTTTGTGTTTTCCTTGTTTTAGTCTTGGTCAGGACGTGAGCTGGGTGGGCATTCTGTTGTGTGTCTAGTTTGTCTATTTCTATATTTGGCCTGATATGGTTCTCAATCAGAGGCAGGTGTTAGTCATTGTCTCTGATTGGGAACCATATTTAGGTAGCCTGTTTTGTGTTGGGATTTGTGGGTGGTTGTCTTCTGTGTCAGTGTTTGTGCCACACTGGACTGTTTTCGGGTTTTCACGTTTCTTGTTTTGTATTCTGTTCATTCTCACATCTCAAACTATGGGCAGATTTGAGTAATTCAGACTGAACGTGTATCGTTGTTTCATCTTTTTTTCCTACCCTCGCTCTCCTTGTTAGATAATACACACATTTATAGCTTGCTAGCAAATGTTATCGCCATTGAGCTAGTTATCATAGTAGCAGTAAACAGCAGCAAGTAATGAGTGATGGAGAGAGATGTGAGGCAAAGCTCCAATCGTAGCAGTGGGAACCTGATCATTTATTGATAGGTAGATGAACTATCCAATTCAGTTGCTTCAAATTTCGTCCTGGCAGCTGAGTTGTTTAGAGATGCATCCTGAGAGCTGAAACAAATATTTTTTTCCCGATCATGGAAAATGACAAATACTATACTGAGACCAGCCACGCGGACAGCTGATGAAACCAAAGAATTTATGCACAAACTGTCAGAAACCATCTTGGGGAAGCTCATCTGCATGCGTGCTCGTTGTCCTCACCAGGTCCTTGACCTGACTGCAGTTTGGCATCGTAACCGACTTCAGTGGGCAAATGCTCAACTTTGATGGCCACTGGCACCCTGGAAAAGTGTGCTCTTCACGGAGGAGTAGCTGTTTCAACTGTACCGAGCAGATGGTGTTGTGTGGGCGAGCAGTTTTCTGATGTCAATGTTGTGAACAGAGTGCCCCGTGGTGGCGGTGGGGTTATGGTATGGGTAGGCATAAGCTACGAACAACGAACACAGTTGCATTTTATCGATTGGCAATTTGAATGCACAGAGATACCATCACGAGATCCTGAGGCCCATTGTCGTGTCATTCATCCACCACCTTCACCTCATGTTTTAGCATGATAATGCACCGCCCCATGTTGCAAGGATCTGTACACAATTCATGGAAAATGTCCAAGTTCTTCCATGACCTGCATACTCAGCTGCATACATGGTCACTCACTGCGCATGTTTGAGATGCTCTGGATTGATGTGTACGACAGTATGTTCCAGTTCCTGCCAATGTACAGCAACTTCACACAGCCATTGAAAAGGAGTGGGACAGAATTCCACAGGCCACAATCAACAGCCTGATCATCTGTATGCAGAGGAGATGACGGGCTGCATGAGGCAAATGGCGGTCACACCAGATACTGACTGGATTTACGATCCACTCCCCTACCTTTTTTAAAGGTATCTGTGACCAACAGATGCATATCTGTATTGCCAGTCATGTGAAATCCATAGATTAGGCCTAATGAATGCATTTCACATGACTGAACAGAATAGCGCCAAAGGAGATGGCTGACGTTTTACATGCTCCTAACCAATTGTGCTATTTTGTGTGTTTTTTTTGCGTTATTTGTAAGTTATTTTGTACATAATGTTTCTGCCACCGTCTCTTATGACCAAAAAGAGCTTCTGGATATCAGAACAGCGATCACTTACCTCGAACTGGACAAATATTTTGTATTTAACGAGTTGGACGCAAAGGATTTACTGCAGATACCGGACCAGGCCCAAATCCCTGTCATTCGAATGAAGAAAAGATGCCGATACAGGGGACGCGGGTCCGGGTGCCTTGTGAGAATTTGTGAGTGAGTGTGTACTAGCCAACATGCAATCATTGGTGAATAAACTGTGAATAAACTGGATGAGCTTCGTTCAAGACTATCCCACAAACGGGACATCAGCCACCGAGTCGTGGCTGAACGATGACATGGATAATATGCAGTTGGCTGGATTTTCCGTGCATCGGCAAGACAGAGCAACTACCTCCGGTAAGACAAGGGGTGTCAGTCTGTGTCTATTTGTCAATAACAGCTGGTACGCAAAATCTAATATTAAGAAAGTATCAAGGTTTTGCTTGCCTGTGGTAGAGTATCTCATGATAAGCCGAAGACAACTCTTGGTAAATAGTGTGTTCATCTATATTTTTCATAGCGGTCTATACAGATGCTGGCACTAAGTGCACTGAATGAGATGTACAGTATATGCTCATCCAGAGGTGGTGTTCCTACCATTTGGCAAATCTGACCATAATTCTATTCTTCCGATTCCTGCTTACAAACAAAAACTAAAGCAGGAAGTACCAGTGACTCGCTCAATAAGGAAGTGGTCAGATGAGGCAGAATATGTTCTGGGATTCATCTGATGGCATTGAGGTGTATAACACGTCAGTCACTGGCTTCATCAATAAGTGCATCTATGATGTCGTTCCCACAGTGACTGTACATACATACCCCAACCAGAAGCTATGGATTAAAAGCAACAGCCACACTGAGCTAAAGGGTAGAGCTGCCGCTTTCAAGGAGCTGGACTCGAACCCGGACGCTTATAAGAACTCCTGCTATGCCCTCCGACGAACAATCAAAAAGGCAAAGTGTCTATACAGACTAAGATTGAACCCTACTACACCGGCTCCGATGCTTGTTAGATGTGGCAGGGCTTGCAAACTACTACAGACTACAAAGGGAAGCCCAGATGCTAGCTGCCCAGACGCAAGCTGCCCTACTTTGAGGCAAGCAACACTGACGCATGCATGAGAGCACCAGCTGTTCCTGATGACTGTGTGATCATGCTCAGCTTAGCCGATGTGAATAAGACCTTTAAACAGATCAACATTCACAGACAAATTATTGTCTTCACTGACATGTTCAATCTGTCCCTGGCCAAGTCTATAATACCTACATGTTTCAAGCAGACCACCATAGTCCCTGTGCCCTGAACAACAAGGTAACCTGCCTAAATGACAACCGATCCGGTTTTTAGAATGTTTTGCAAATGTATAAAAAATGTACATAAGTACTCAGACCCTTTACTCAGTAATTTGTTGAAGCACCATTGGCAGTAATTACAGCCTCAAGTCGTCTTGGGTATGATGCTTCAAGCTTAGCACACCTGTATTTGGCAAGTTTCTCAGATTATTCTCTGTAGATCCTCTCAAGCACTGTCAGGTTGGATGGGGAGCATCATTGCAAAGCTATTTTCAGGTCTCTCCAGAGATGTTCGGTCGTGTTATAGTCCAGGCTCTGGCTGTGCCACTCAAGGACATTCAGGGATGTGTCCTGAAGCCACTCCTGCGTCGTCTGGCTGTATGCTTAGGGTCGTTCTCCTGTTGGGAGGTGAACCTTCGTCCCAGTATGAGGTCCTGAGTGCTATGGAGCAGGTTTTCATCAAGGATCTTTTTGTACTTTGGTCCGTTCATCTTTCTCTCGATCCTGACTAGTCTTCCAGTCCCTGCCACTGAAAAACATCCCCCCCAGGATGATACTGCCACCACGCTTCACCATAGGGTTGGTGCCAGGTTTCCTCCAGATTTGACGCTTGGAATTCAGGAGTTGAATCTTAGTTTCATCAGACCAGACAATCTTGTTTTTCATGGTATGACAGTCATTTAGGTGGCAAATTCCAAGTGGGCTGTCATGTGCCTTTTACTGAGGAGTGGCTTCCGTCTTGCCACTCTAAAATAAATACCTGATTGGTGGAGTGCTGCAGAGATGGTTATCCATCTGGAAGGTTCTCCCATCTCCACAGAGGAACTCTGGAACTCTGTCAGAGTGACCATCAGGTTCGTGGTCACCTCCCCGACCAAGACCCTTCTCCCCCAATTGCTCAGTTTAGTTTGGCAGCCAGCTCTAGGAAGCAAATTTCGTCCATTTAAGAATGTTGGAGGCCACTGTGTTCTTGGTGATCTTCAATGCTGCAGAAATGCATTGTTAACTTCCCCAGATCTGTGCCTCCACACAATCCTGTCTCTGAGCTCTACGGACAATTCCTTCAACCTCATGGCTTGGTTTTTGCTCTGACATGCACTGTCAACTGTGGGACCTTTATATAGACAGATGTATGCCTTTCCAAATCATGTCCAACCAATTGAATTTACCACAGCTGGATTCCAAGTTGTAGAAACAGCTCAAGGATGATATATGGAAACAGGATGCCCCTGAACTCAATTTCGAGTCTCATAAGCAAAGGGTCTGAATACCTATGTAAATAAGGTATTTCTGTTTTTTTGCAAAAATGTCTAAAAACCTATTTTCACTTTGTCATTATGGGGTATTGTGTGTAGATTGATAAGGAAAATGTTTTATTTTATCCATTTTAGACTAAGGCTGTAATGTAACAACATGTGGAAAAAGTCAAGAGGCCTTAATACTTTCCGAATGCTCTGTATGCACACATTAAAACACAGGCTGTATGACAACCGAGTCCCCTAGGGCGTCACACAAATGTCGTCCGGGTTTGGCTGATGTAGGCCGACATTGTAAATAATCATTTGTTCTTTACTGACTTGCCTAGTTAAACAAAGGTTAAATGAAAAAATGATTTTAAAAAACATTTTGAGAACAAATAAAACATCTCAATTCACCTAGAAAAACAGTTACTTTCCTCCACAAATAAATCACAAAATCAATATTTTACGTTGCTCGAACAGCACTAGAACATCAAGATTAAATGTATTTTTAAAATGTTGTTCCAGCAATATGGGCCATTGAAACTAAAACCACATTTACCTAGCTCGTGTTGTAATGTATAGGCAGGGAGTCAGGAAGCAGGTGCAGAAGGATAGTTTACTGACAAGAAACATGAAGATAAACAAAATAGGAGTAACATACTGAAGAGGGAGGCTAATGAGGGCTAAATAAAGGGAGAGTAAACAGGGTGATGAAGCTCGGTGTGCGCAATGATGGTTGCCAGGTGTGCTTAATCTGGGTTGCCTGGACCGGTGGTTAGTAGAACGGCGACATTGAGTACCAGAGCAGTAGTAGGCGTGACAGTACCCCCCGCATCCTGATGTGCGGCTCCAGCCGCAGGATGACCCTAGCCAAGGGGAAGGCCCAGATGGCGAGGAGCGGGCCGGTCCGGACCGTGGAGTTGCAAATCCCGGACGATGTCGGGATCCAGGATGTCTTCCACCAGGACCCAACAGCGCTCCTCTGGACTGTACCCAACCCTGCCCACCAGGTACTGGAGCCAACCCCAACAATGTTGGGAGTACAGGATGGACCCGACGGCATAGGCGGGGCTCCCATCAATGTCCAGGAGAGGTGGAGGGTTGTAACGGGGAACAGCACCAGCCAGAGGACCAGGAACCACCGGCCTGAGGAGGGAAACATGAAAAGAGGGTGAGATTTGGGTAGTTTGTGAGGAGTTGTAATCTATACATTACTTCGTAAACCCTCCAGAGGTCCTTGAAGGGCCCCGGGGGCTCAGCTTCCTGCAGGCGGAATGGGAGGTTCCTGGGGGAGAGCCAGACACGAGCACCAGGATGGAAGACGGAAGCCTCACTGCAGTGGCGGTTCGCCTGCTCCTTTTGGCAGTAAATAGCGCTTTGGAGGCTCACGTGGGCATCGTTACTTTATATCTTCCTCTGCACACCTGAACCACTCGTCCACCGCAGGAGCTTCGGTCTGGCTTGGGGTTCACGGAGCCAGGGCTGGCTGATATCCTAGGATACACTGGAAGGGGTTCAACCCAGTGGAGGAGTGACACAGTGACACAATTCTGGGTGTACTCCGCCCAGGGAAGGAACCGGGCCCACTCCCCCTGTCGGTTCTGGCAGTTACTCCTAAGGAACCTCCCCAGCTCCTGTTTCATACTGTCCAGCTGCCTGTTGGACTGAGGCTGGTACCCGGAAGTGAGGCTGACCGTGACCCCCAGCTTCTCCATGAAGGTTAAGTTGAATCTAATGATGAAAAGTGCCCACCTTGCTTGGTTAGGGTTCAGCCGCCTTGCTGTCCGTATGTACTCCAGGTTCCGATAGTCGGTGTGGATGAGAAATGGGTCCTTGGCCGCCTCCAGCCAGTGTCTCCACTTCATTAATACCAACTTCACCGCCAAGAGCTCCCGGTCGCCAACGTCACAGTTCCTCTCTGCCGATTTTTGAGTAGTATGCACATTGATATAATTGCTGTGGGTTACCTTGATGTTGGGACAGGAAGGCCTCCACGCCCACTTCTGAAGTGTTCACCTCCACCACGAAGGGCAGCATATGTCTGGGTGTTTCAGCAAACAGATGAGATTGTAGGCACTCCGCAGCTCTAATGGGGTAAAAGACCAGGCCCCGCAGAGCTGTTCGATCGTGGCCAGCACCAACGGGAGAGGGTAGCGGCAGTTGGTGATGATGAAATTGAGGCCTCTGTATTCGATGCATGGGAGTAGACCTCCGTCCTTCTAGGCTATGAAGAAGAAGACTGCCGACGTAGGGGAGGTGGATGTGCGGATGAAACCCTGTTGGAGAGCCTCCTGGATGTACTCCTTCATAACCTTGGTTTCAGCCCCAGAAAGAGGGTAGATGCGGAGGCTCAGAGCCTGAAAGCAGGTCCAAGGCAAAGTTCCAAGGGCGATGAAGAGGGAGACAGGTGGAGTGAGTCTTGGAGAAAACCTCCCTGAGATCCTGGTATATCTACGGGATGTTGGGCTGGAGGGCACCACAAGACTCTCAACCGACGTGGAACCACAAGGGAAGGGAAAGCATGTCGGGTGCCCAGTCGGTGATTCTCATCCGCGACTATGAGATGGTGGGGTCATGACGTTGGAGCCAGGGGAGGCCGAGGATGATTTGGTGTACTGGTGCATTCATGATGAGGAAGGCTTTCTTGATGCATGGGTTCCAATGTGAGGGTGAGTGGTGCTGTGATGTGGGTTATGGTGCTGGATCCCAATGGTTGACTATCCAGTGCTTGGACTGGAAAAGGAGAGGAGAGCAGGTATAAGGTGATGTTTACGGAGGAGGCGGGGGCCTGGTCGATGAAATTCCCACCGACCCTGGAATCCCTAGATCTGTAGAGACAACACATGAGGGATAGCCTGCCAGTGAAATGGAAAACAGAAATGGTTTTAGTGGAAAGTGATGACGTAATACTCATGCCAACCCCGGGAGTCGGTTGATCATGGGGCCGGCCCCCCTCGTGGACTCCCGGTTGGAACGCACACTACACCGCTGAAGCTCCTGACCACAATAGGAACAGAGCCCTAGTTGTTTCCGGCTATGCCGCTCTGCCGCAGGGAGGTGTGTGGCCCCTACCTCCATTGGTTCAGGCTCTGTTTCAGGATGGCCAAAGGAGGAAGGCGAGAGACGAGGAGGGTGCTGGCGCTCTCAAAGAAGGTTATCCAGACGGATGGCCAGTGCTATGAAAGCGTCCAAGGAAAGGTTGTTGTCCCAACACGCGAAGACCTGAACAGAGCCATGAACCTCTCATAGGAACCCAGCTCCTCCTCTCCTCTCTTCCAGATATCTGTAGCTCACTCCAAAGCCCATCCGGTCAGCAGGGAAATAACTGTTGCAACCTTGGACATCTCGGTGGTGGGGGCTCCTCTCTGATGAGCGAAATAGAGAGATCACTGGGAGTAGGAAGCCACAGCATGTCGATGGAGTCCTGTCATATTTGTCTGGGAGGGACAATAGGGCATCGCTGACCTGAGCGGACTGCTGGATGGGTTGAGGGACAGGCTCGCTGGGACGACTCGTGGTAGAGGATCCTCCTCTCGGTTGTTGTCGAGGTGGTGAAGAACGCAGAGGACCTTATCCATTACCGTACCCAGTTGAGCCAGCTGGTCATGGTGTTGACGGAGTATGTGTTCCTGTTCGTCGACCATCTGGGAGATATTCTTAACTTCTGCTGCTTCCACATTTTGAGGCAGTATTCTGTTATGTATACGCAGGAAGCAGGTGCAGAAGGTGAGTATAATTATAAGAAACTTGAAGATAAAAAAAATGGGAGTGGCATACTGAATGTAAACAAAACCAATACTTAATAAAGGGAGAGTAATCAGGGTGATGATGAAGTCCAGGTGTGAGTAATGATGGTTGCCAGGTCTGCATAATGTGGACCGGTGGTTAGTAGACCGGCGACATGGAGCGGGAGATCGGGAGTAGGCGTAACAGGTGGAGACCCTAGGAACCTCAAGAGTTAACCAATCCTGTGAATGGGGTTAGTCAAATCAGGTGTTTATACTTCAACAGCAAAGTTAGATAAAATGGAAGTTTATGAAGTAAATGCGAAGGCAAGTGGTTGTGTAAGATTTCATGGATATCATAGTGATGTAACTTGCACTTTGTTTTCAGGTTTGAATGAGAAAATATATTCCCCAAACCTTATCATTTCAATAAAGTAATTTTTTTATTAATAGTATATTACTTATTGGGGGGGGGGGGGAGACCCTGATTTACTGTGTTTGGCTTTTGATATGCAGAGGCCTATCGTATGCCCTGTATACATGGAGGGCCTAGTGTCTGCAGGTTTTAGATTTTTCCTTTCAATTAAGCTCAAGACAACCAGGGGAGTTCCTTACTAATTAGTGACCTTAACCTGTCTAGGAACAGTGACTCCTCTCCTCGCCAACAGCCAATGAAATTGCAGGGCGCCAAATAAAAATCAACAGAAATCTCATAAATCAAATTTCTCAAACATACAAGTATTAGGCACCATTTTAAAGATAACATTCTCGTTAATCCAGCCATGGTATCTGATTTCAAAAATGCTTTACAGTGAAAGCTCCACAAACGATTATGTTAGGTCACCACCAACTCACAGAAAAACCCAGCCATTTTTCCAGCCAAAGAGAGGAGTCACAAAAAGCACAAATAGAGATAAAATGAATCACTAACCTTTGATGATCGCCATCAGATGACACTCATGGGACTTCATGTTACACAATACATGTATGTTTTGTTCGATAAAGTGCATATTTATATCCAAAAATCTAATTTTACATTGGCTCGTTATGTTCAGTAATGTTTTGCTTCCAAAAGATGCAGTGATTTTGCAGAGAGCCACATCAATTTACAGAAATACTCATTATAAATGTTCATGAAAATACAAGTGCTATGCATGGAACTTTAGATACACTTCTCCTTAATGCAACCGCTGTGTCAGATTTGTTTTTAAACGTATCATGCTTACCATGCAATAATCCGAGGACGGAGCTCAGAGCCCAAACCAACCAAAAGAAATATCCGCCATGTTGTGCAGTCAACATTAGTCAGAAATAGCATGATACATTTTCACTTACCTTTGATGATCTTCATCAGAATGCACTCCCATGAATCCCAGTTCCACAATAAATGTTTGATTTGTTCGGTAAAGTTCCGAACTTTTGTCCATATACCTACTTTTGTTAGGGCGTTTGGTAAACAAATCGAAACGCGCTTGCAACTTCCAGTGGAAAGGTCGGACCAAAATTCCAAAAGTTAGATTACTGATCCTAGAAACATATTAAACGTTGTATAGAATCCATCTTTAAGATGTTTTTATCATAAATGTTCAATAATGTTCCAACTGGAGAATTCCATTGTCTGTAGAAAAGCCAAGGAACAAGAGCTAACTCCCTCGTGACCGCAAGTCACGAGCCTGTAACACTCTGCCAGACCACTGACTCAAAGAGCCCTCATTCCCCCCTCCTTTATAGTAGAAGCCTCAAACAAGTCATTCCCCCCTCCTTTATAGTAGAAGCCTCAAACAAGCCGTAGGAAGTGCAATTTGACTCCATAGACACTGTGTATTCGATAGGCCAAGCTTTGAAAAACTACAAACCTCAGATTACCCAGTTCCTGGTTGGATTTTTCTCAGGTTTTCGCCTGCCATATGAGTTCTGTTATACTCACAGACATCATTCAAACAGTTTTAGAATCTTCAGAGTGTTTTCTATCCATATCTACTAATAATTTGCATATATTAGGCAGTTTACTCTGGGCATGCTTTTCATCCAAAAGTGAAAATGCTGCCCCCTATCTAAAGAAGTTTAAGTAAACAATCGTTTTTTTTTTTTTTTTTGCCTTTACCTCCCTTATCTCACCTCATTTGCTCACATCATATATAGACTTGTTTGTACTGTATTATTGACTGTTTGTTTTACTCCATGTGTAACTCTGTGTCGTTGTATATGTCGAACTGCTTTGCTTTATCTTGGCCAGGTCACAATTGTAAATGAGAACTTGTTCTCAACTTGCCTACCTGGTTAAATAAAGGTGAAATAAAAAAGTCAAGGGAGGAGTGAAAACCCGCAGATATTCGTCCCTCCGTGGAATGAGTTTAACACCTGTGCTGTTGTAACGGTTTTCTATAGGTGAAGGAGAGTCGGACCAAAATGCGGCGTGGTTATTTAGATACATCTTTAATGAAGATGAAACACGATCAATACAAAAACAATAAACGTAACGTGAAAACCGAAACAGCCTAAACTGGTGCAAACTAACAAAGAGACAGGAACAATCACCCACAAAACCCAACACCAAACAGGCTACCTAAATATGGTTCCCAATCAGAGACAATGACACCTGCCTCTGATTGAGAACCATATCAGGCCAAACACAGAAACAGACAAACTAGACACAACATAGATTGCCCACTCATATCACACCCTGACCAAACAAAACATAGAAACATACAAAGCCAACTATGGTCAGGGTGTGACAGTACCCCCCCCCCCCCAAGGTGCGGACTCCGGCCGCAAAACCTGAACCTATTGGGGAGGGTCTGGGTGGGCATCTGTCCGTGGTGGCGGCTCTGGTGCTGGACGTGGCCCCCACTTCTTAGTCCGCCACCTTGTCCGCTTCCTTGGCCTCCTAACCACGGCGACCCTACTACATGACCTCACTGGACTGAGGGACAGCTCGGGACAGAGGGGCAGCAGCTCGGGACAGAGGGGCGGAAGCTCTGGACAGAGGGGCGGAAGCTCTGGACAGAGGGGCGGAAGCTCTGGACAGAGGGGCGGAAGCTCTGGACAGAGGGGCGGAAGCTCTGGACAGAGGGGCGGAAGCTCTGGACAGAGGGGAGGAAGCTCTGGACAGAGGGGAGGAAGCTCTGGGCTGAGGGAGGAAGCTCTGGGCTGAGGGGAGGAAGCTCTGGGCTGAGGGGAGGAAGCTCTGGGCTGAGGGCTCTGGCGCCTAGGGGCTGAGGGGCTCTGGCGCCTCGGGGCTGAGGGGCTCTGGCGCCTCGGGGCTGACTGGCGGCACTGGCGCCTCGGGGCTGACTGGCGGCACTGGCGCCTCGGGGCTGACTGGCGGCACTGGCGGCCCCTGGATGACTGGCGGCACTGGCGGCCCCTGGATGACTGGCGGCACTGGCGGCCCCTGGATGACTGGCGGCACTGGCGGCCCCTGGCTGACTGGCGGCACTGGCGGCCCCTGGCTGACTGGCGGCACTGGCGGCCCCTGGCTGACTGGCGGCACTGGCGGCCCCTTGCTGACTGGCGGAACTGGCGGCTCCTTGCAGACTGCCGGCACTGGCGGCGCTGGGCAGACTGGCGGCACTGGCGGCGCTGGGCAGATGGGTGGCTCAGGCGGCGCTGGGCTGACTGGCGGCTCAGGCGGCGCTGGGCAGACGGGCGGCTCAGGCGGCGCTGGGCAGACGGGCGGCTCAGGCGGCGCTGGGCAGACGGGCGGCTCAGGCGGCGCTGGGCAGACGGGTGGCTCAGGCGGCGCTGGGCAGACGGGTGGCTCAGGAGGCGCTGGGCAGACGGGTGGCTCAGGCGGCGCTGGGCAGACGGGTGGCTCAGGCGGCGCTTGGCAGACGGGTGGCTCAGGCGGCGCTGGGCAGACGGGTTGCTCAGGCGGCGCTGGGCAGACGGGTAGCTCAGACAACGCTGGAGAGGAAGGCTCTGACAGCGCTGGACTGAGTAGCTCTGGCGACTCTGGAATGAGGGCTCTAGCGCCTCTGCACTGAGGGCGGGAGCTCTGGCAACGCCAAACAGGCGGTAGACTCCGGCAGCGCTGGAGAGGAGGAAGGCTCTAGCAGCGCTGGACAGGCGGGAGCACCTGTAAGGATGAGCCGGAGAGACAGCCTGGTGCGGGGGGCTGCCACCGGAGGGCTGGTGCGTGGAGGTGGTGACGGATAGACTGGACCGTGCAGGCGCACTGGAGCTCTTGAGCACCGAGCCTGTCCAACCTTACCCGGTTGAATGGTCCCGGTCGCCCTGCCAGTGCAGCGAGGTGGAATAGCCCGCACTGGGCTATGCAGGCGAACCGGGGACACCATGCGCAAGGCTGGTGCCATGTAAGCCGGCCCAAGGAGACGCACTGGAGACCAGATGCGTAGAGCCGGCTTCATGGCACTTGGCTCGATGCCCACTCTAGCCCGGCCGATACGTGGAGCTGGTATGTACCGCACCGGGCTATGCACCCGCACTGGGGACACAGCATAACACGGTGCCTGCCCGGTCTCTCTAGCCCCCCGGTAACCACAGGAAGTTGACGCAGGTCTCCTACCTGGCTTCGCCATTCTTCCTGGGGCTGACTCTCGGGCTTCCATCCACGCTGCCGTGCTTGTTTCTCCAACTCCATTCTCCTGTAACCCTCTTCGCACTGCTCCAGCAAATCCCAGGCGGGCTCCGGCACTCTCCCTGGGTCGACCGCCAACCTGTCTATTTCCTCCCAAGTCGTATACTCCAGACTTCGTAGCTCCTGCTGCCGCTGCCTGTCACCACGCCGCTTGGTCCTGTTGTGGTGGGTGATTCTGTAACGGTTTTCTATAGGTGAAGGAGAGTTGGACCAAAATGCGGCGTGGTTATTTAGATACATCTTTAATGAAGATGAAACACGATCAATACAAAAACAATAAACTTAACGTTAAAACCGAAACAGCCTGTACTGGTGCAAACTAACACAGAGACAGGAACAATCACCCACAAAACCCAACACCAAACAGGCTACCTAAATATGGTTCCCAATCAGAGACAATGACTAACACCTGCCTCTGATTGAGAACCATATCAGGCCAAACACAGAAACAGACAAACTAGACACACAACATAGAATGCCCACTCATATCACACCCTGACCAAACAAAACCTATAAACATACAAAGCAAACTATGGTCAGGGTGTGACAGCTGTAGATAATCATGGCATTCTGCAGGATGGTCCATCCAGGGGCCACCCAAGGTGTCTGCAGCATTGTGACGTATTTGTAAACCCTCCAGAGGTCCTTGAAGGGCCCCGGGGGCTCAGCTTCCTGCAGGCGGAATGGGAGGTTCCTGGGGGAGAGCCAGACACGAGCACCAGGATGGAAGACGGAAGCCTCACTGCAGTGGCGGTTCGCCTGCTCCTTTTGGCAGTAAATAGCGCTTTGGAGGCTCACGTGGGCATCGTTACTTTATATCTTCCTCTGCACACCTGAACCACTCGTCCACCGCAGGAGCTTCGGTCTGGCTTGGGGTTCACGGAGCCAGGGCTGGCTGATATCCTAGGATACACTGGAAGGGGTTCAACCCAGTGGAGGAGTGACACAGTGACACAATTCTGGGTGTACTCCGCCCAGGGAAGGAACCGGGCCCACTCCCCCTGTCGGTTCTGGCAGTTACTCCTAAGGAACCTCCCCAGCTCCTGTTTCATACTGTCCAGCTGCCTGTTGGACTGAGGCTGGTACCCGGAAGTGAGGCTGACCGTGACCCCCAGCTTCTCCATGAAGGTTAAGTTGAATCTAATGATGAAAAGTGCCCACCTTGCTTGGTTAGGGTTCAGCCGCCTTGCTGTCCGTATGTACTCCAGGTTCCGATAGTCGGTGTGGATGAGAAATGGGTCCTTGGCCGCCTCCAGCCAGTGTCTCCACTTCATTAATACCAACTTCACCGCCAAGAGCTCCCGGTCGCCAACGTCACAGTTCCTCTCTGCCGATTTTTGAGTAGTATGCACATTGATATAATTGCTGTGGGTTACCTTGATGTTGGGACAGGAAGGCCTCCACGCCCACTTCTGAAGTGTTCACCTCCACCACGAAGGGCAGCATATGTCTGGGTGTTTCAGCAAACAGATGAGATTGTAGGCACTCCGCAGCTCTAATGGGGTAAAAGACCAGGCCCCGCAGAGCTGTTCGATCGTGGCCAGCACCAACGGGAGAGGGTAGCGGCAGTTGGTGATGATGAAATTGAGGCCTCTGTATTCGATGCATGGGAGTAGACCTCCGTCCTTCTAGGCTATGAAGAAGAAGACTGCCGACGTAGGGGAGGTGGATGTGCGGATGAAACCCTGTTGGAGAGCCTCCTGGATGTACTCCTTCATAACCTTGGTTTCAGCCCCAGAAAGAGGGTAGATGCGGAGGCTCAGAGCCTGAAAGCAGGTCCAAGGCAAAGTTCCAAGGGCGATGAAGAGGGAGACAGGTGGAGTGAGTCTTGGAGAAAACCTCCCTGAGATCCTGGTATATCTACGGGATGTTGGGCTGGAGGGCACCACAAGACTCTCAACCGACGTGGAACCACAAGGGAAGGGAAAGCATGTCGGGTGCCCAGTCGGTGATTCTCATCCGCGACTATGAGATGGTGGGGTCATGACGTTGGAGCCAGGGGAGGCCGAGGATGATTTGGTGTACTGGTGCATTCATGATGAGGAAGGCTTTCTTGATGCATGGGTTCCAATGTGAGGGTGAGTGGTGCTGTGATGTGGGTTATGGTGCTGGATCCCAATGGTTGACTATCCAGTGCTTGGACTGGAAAAGGAGAGGAGAGCAGGTATAAGGTGATGTTTACGGAGGAGGCGGGGGCCTGGTCGATGAAATTCCCACCGACCCTGGAATCCCTAGATCTGTAGAGACAACACATGAGGGATAGCCTGCCAGTGAAATGGAAAACAGAAATGGTTTTAGTGGAAAGTGATGACGTAATACTCATGCCAACCCCGGGAGTCGGTTGATCATGGGGCCGGCCCCCCTCGTGGACTCCCGGTTGGAACGCACACTACACCGCTGAAGCTCCTGACCACAATAGGAACAGAGCCCTAGTTGTTTCCGGCTATGCCGCTCTGCCGCAGGGAGGTGTGTGGCCCCTACCTCCATTGGTTCAGGCTCTGTTTCAGGATGGCCAAAGGAGGAAGGCGAGAGACGAGGAGGGTGCTGGCGCTCTCAAAGAAGGTTATCCAGACGGATGGCCAGTGCTATGAAAGCGTCCAAGGAAAGGTTGTTGTCCCAACACGCGAAGACCTGAACAGAGCCATGAACCTCTCATAGGAACCCAGCTCCTCCTCTCCTCTCTTCCAGATATCTGTAGCTCACTCCAAAGCCCATCCGGTCAGCAGGGAAATAACTGTTGCAACCTTGGACATCTCGGTGGTGGGGGCTCCTCTCTGATGAGCGAAATAGAGAGATCACTGGGAGTAGGAAGCCACAGCATGTCGATGGAGTCCTGTCATATTTGTCTGGGAGGGACAATAGGGCATCGCTGACCTGAGCGGACTGCTGGATGGGTTGAGGGACAGGCTCGCTGGGACGACTCGTGGTAGAGGATCCTCCTCTCGGTTGTTGTCGAGGTGGTGAAGAACGCAGAGGACCTTATCCATTACCGTACCCAGTTGAGCCAGCTGGTCATGGTGTTGACGGAGTATGTGTTCCTGTTCGTCGACCATCTGGGAGATATTCTTAACTTCTGCTGCTTCCACATTTTGAGGCAGTATTCTGTTATGTATACGCAGGAAGCAGGTGCAGAAGGTGAGTATAATTATAAGAAACTTGAAGATAAAAAAAATGGGAGTGGCATACTGAATGTAAACAAAACCAATACTTAATAAAGGGAGAGTAATCAGGGTGATGATGAAGTCCAGGTGTGAGTAATGATGGTTGCCAGGTCTGCATAATGTGGACCGGTGGTTAGTAGACCGGCGACATGGAGCGGGAGATCGGGAGTAGGCGTAACAGGTGGAGACCCTAGGAACCTCAAGAGTTAACCAATCCTGTGAATGGGGTTAGTCAAATCAGGTGTTTATACTTCAACAGCAAAGTTAGATAAAATGGAAGTTTATGAAGTAAATGCGAAGGCAAGTGGTTGTGTAAGATTTCATGGATATCATAGTGATGTAACTTGCACTTTGTTTTCAGGTTTGAATGAGAAAATATATTCCCCAAACCTTATCATTTCAATAAAGTAATTTTTTTATTAATAGTATATTACTTATTGGGGGGGGGGGGGGAGACCCTGATTTACTGTGTTTGGCTTTTGATATGCAGAGGCCTATCGTATGCCCTGTATACATGGAGGGCCTAGTGTCTGCAGGTTTTAGATTTTTCCTTTCAATTAAGCTCAAGACAACCAGGGGAGTTCCTTACTAATTAGTGACCTTAACCTGTCTAGGAACAGTGACTCCTCTCCTCGCCAACAGCCAATGAAATTGCAGGGCGCCAAATAAAAATCAACAGAAATCTCATAAATCAAATTTCTCAAACATACAAGTATTAGGCACCATTTTAAAGATAACATTCTCGTTAATCCAGCCATGGTATCTGATTTCAAAAATGCTTTACAGTGAAAGCTCCACAAACGATTATGTTAGGTCACCACCAACTCACAGAAAAACCCAGCCATTTTTCCAGCCAAAGAGAGGAGTCACAAAAAGCACAAATAGAGATAAAATGAATCACTAACCTTTGATGATCGCCATCAGATGACACTCATGGGACTTCATGTTACACAATACATGTATGTTTTGTTCGATAAAGTGCATATTTATATCCAAAAATCTAATTTTACATTGGCTCGTTATGTTCAGTAATGTTTTGCTTCCAAAAGATGCAGTGATTTTGCAGAGAGCCACATCAATTTACAGAAATACTCATTATAAATGTTCATGAAAATACAAGTGCTATGCATGGAACTTTAGATACACTTCTCCTTAATGCAACCGCTGTGTCAGATTTGTTTTTAAACGTATCATGCTTACCATGCAATAATCCGAGGACGGAGCTCAGAGCCCAAACCAACCAAAAGAAATATCCGCCATGTTGTGCAGTCAACATTAGTCAGAAATAGCATGATACATTTTCACTTACCTTTGATGATCTTCATCAGAATGCACTCCCATGAATCCCAGTTCCACAATAAATGTTTGATTTGTTCGGTAAAGTTCCGAACTTTTGTCCATATACCTACTTTTGTTAGGGCGTTTGGTAAACAAATCGAAACGCGCTTGCAACTTCCAGTGGAAAGGTCGGACCAAAATTCCAAAAAGTTAGATTACTGATCCTAGAAACATATTAAACGTTGTATAGAATCCATCTTTAAGATGTTTTTATCATAAATGTTCAATAATGTTCCAACTGGAGAATTCCATTGTCTGTAGAAAAGCCAAGGAACAAGAGCTAACTCCCTCGTGACCGCAAGTCACGAGCCTGTAACACTCTGCCAGACCACTGACTCAAAGAGCCCTCATTCCCCCCTCCTTTATAGTAGAAGCCTCAAACAAGTCATTCCCCCCTCCTTTATAGTAGAAGCCTCAAACAAGCCGTAGGAAGTGCAATTTGACTCCATAGACACTGTGTATTCGATAGGCCAAGCTTTGAAAAACTACAAACCTCAGATTACCCAGTTCCTGGTTGGATTTTTCTCAGGTTTTCGCCTGCCATATGAGTTCTGTTATACTCACAGACATCATTCAAACAGTTTTAGAATCTTCAGAGTGTTTTCTATCCATATCTACTAATAATTTGCATATATTAGGCAGTTTACTCTGGGCATGCTTTTCATCCAAAAGTGAAAATGCTGCCCCCTATCCCAAAGAAGTTTAAGTAAACAATCGTTTTTTTTTTTTTTTGCCTTTACCTCCCTTATCTCACCTCATTTGCTCACATCATATATAGACTTGTTTGTACTGTATTATTGACTGTTTGTTTTACTCCATGTGTAACTCTGTGTCGTTGTATATGTCGAACTGCTTTGCTTTATCTTGGCCAGGTCACAATTGTAAATGAGAACTTGTTCTCAACTTGCCTACCTGGTTAAATAAAGGTGAAATAAAAAAGTCAAGGGAGGAGTGAAAACCCGCAGATATTCGTCCCTCCGTGGAATGAGTTTAACACCTGTGCTGTTGTAACGGTTTTCTATAGGTGAAGGAGAGTCGGACCAAAATGCGGCGTGGTTATTTAGATACATCTTTAATGAAGATGAAACACGATCAATACAAAAACAATAAACGTAACGTGAAAACCGAAACAGCCTAAACTGGTGCAAACTAACAAAGAGACAGGAACAATCACCCACAAAACCCAACACCAAACAGGCTACCTAAATATGGTTCCCAATCAGAGACAATGACACCTGCCTCTGATTGAGAACCATATCAGGCCAAACACAGAAACAGACAAACTAGACACAACATAGATTGCCCACTCATATCACACCCTGACCAAACAAAACATAGAAACATACAAAGCCAACTATGGTCAGGGTGTGACAGTACCCCCAAGGTGCGGACTCCGGCCGCAAAACCTGAACCTATTGGGGAGGGTCTGGGTGGGCATCTGTCCGTGGTGGCGGCTCTGGTGCTGGACGTGGCCCCCACTTCTTAGTCCGCCACCTTGTCCGCTTCCTTGGCCTCCTAACCACGGCGACCCTACTACATGACCTCACTGGACTGAGGGACAGCTCGGGACAGAGGGGCAGCAGCTCGGGACAGAGGGGCGGAAGCTCTGGACAGAGGGGCGGAAGCTCTGGACAGAGGGGCGGAAGCTCTGGACAGAGGGGCGGAAGCTCTGGACAGAGGGGCGGAAGCTCTGGACAGAGGGGCGGAAGCTCTGGACAGAGGGGAGGAAGCTCTGGACAGAGGGGAGGAAGCTCTGGGCTGAGGGGAGGAAGCTCTGGGCTGAGGGGAGGAAGCTCTGGGCTGAGGGGAGGAAGCTCTGGGCTGAGGGGCTCTGGCGCCTAGGGGCTGAGGGGCTCTGGCGCCTCGGGGCTGAGGGGCTCTGGCGCCTCGGGGCTGACTGGCGGCACTGGCGCCTCGGGGCTGACTGGCGGCACTGGCGCCTCGGGGCTGACTGGCGGCACTGGCGGCCCCTGGATGACTGGCGGCACTGGCGGCCCCTGGATGACTGGCGGCACTGGCGGCCCCTGGATGACTGGCGGCACTGGCGGCCCCTGGCTGACTGGCGGCACTGGCGGCCCCTGGCTGACTGGCGGCACTGGCGGCCCCTGGCTGACTGGCGGCACTGGCGGCCCCTTGCTGACTGGCGGAACTGGCGGCTCCTTGCAGACTGCCGGCACTGGCGGCGCTGGGCAGACTGGCGGCACTGGCGGCGCTGGGCAGATGGGTGGCTCAGGCGGCGCTGGGCTGACTGGCGGCTCAGGCGGCGCTGGGCAGACGGGGCGGCTCAGGCGGCGCTGGGCAGACGGGCGGCTCAGGCGGCGCTGGGCAGACGGGCGGCTCAGGCGGCGCTGGGCAGACGGGTGGCTCAGGCGGCGCTGGGCAGACGGGTGGCTCAGGAGGCGCTGGGCAGACGGGTGGCTCAGGCGGCGCTGGGCAGACGGGTGGCTCAGGCGGCGCTTGGCAGACGGGTGGCTCAGGCGGCGCTGGGCAGACGGGTAGCTCAGGCGGCGCTGGGCAGACGGGTAGCTCAGACAACGCTGGAGAGGAAGGCTCTGACAGCGCTGGACTGAGTAGCTCTGGCGACTCTGGAATGAGGGGCTCTAGCGCCTCTGCACTGAGGGGCGGGAGCTCTGGCAACGCCAAACAGGCGGTAGACTCCGGCAGCGCTGGAGAGGAGGAAGGCTCTAGCAGCGCTGGACAGGCGGGAGCACCTGTAAGGATGAGCCGGAGAGACAGCCTGGTGCGGGGGGCTGCCACCGGAGGGCTGGTGCGTGGAGGTGGTGACGGATAGACTGGACCGTGCAGGCGCACTGGAGCTCTTGAGCACCGAGCCTGTCCAACCTTACCCGGTTGAATGGTCCCGGTCGCCCTGCCAGTGCAGCGAGGTGGAATAGCCCGCACTGGGCTATGCAGGCGAACCGGGGACACCATGCGCAAGGCTGGTGCCATGTAAGCCGGCCCAAGGAGACGCACTGGAGACCAGATGCGTAGAGCCGGCTTCATGGCACTTGGCTCGATGCCCACTCTAGCCCGGCCGATACGTGGAGCTGGTATGTACCGCACCGGGCTATGCACCCGCACTGGGGACACAGCATAACACGGTGCCTGCCCGGTCTCTCTAGCCCCCCGGTAACCACAGGAAGTTGACGCAGGTCTCCTACCTGGCTTCGCCATTCTTCCTGGGGCTGACTCTCGGGCTTCCATCCACGCTGCCGTGCTTGTTTCTCCAACTCCATTCTCCTGTAACCCTCTTCGCACTGCTCCAGCAAATCCCAGGCGGGCTCCGGCACTCTCCCTGGGTCGACCGCCAACCTGTCTATTTCCTCCCAAGTCGTATACTCCAGACTTCGTAGCTCCTGCTGCCGCTGCCTGTCACCACGCCGCTTGGTCCTGTTGTGGTGGGTGATTCTGTAACGGTTTTCTATAGGTGAAGGAGAGTTGGACCAAAATGCGGCGTGGTTATTTAGATACATCTTTAATGAAGATGAAACACGATCAATACAAAAACAATAAACTTAACGTTAAAACCGAAACAGCCTGTACTGGTGCAAACTAACACAGAGACAGGAACAATCACCCACAAAACCCAACACCAAACAGGCTACCTAAATATGGTTCCCAATCAGAGACAATGACTAACACCTGCCTCTGATTGAGAACCATATCAGGCCAAACACAGAAACAGACAAACTAGACACACAACATAGAATGCCCACTCATATCACACCCTGACCAAACAAAACCTATAAACATACAAAGCAAACTATGGTCAGGGTGTGACAGCTGTAGATAATCATGGC